>NC_039479.1:7460943-7795791 GCF_003590095.1 Trichoplusia ni
TCAAAAATGTGAACGTTATTTAAATTTACGCGATCGCCACGATTGCATGGTGTAACAGTATGGCTTCGCGTATCATCGCATGGACTGGCAGGATGCTGCGACGCGGAGGATCGCCTAAGGCGGTGAGCTCATTTATCTTCAGTCGCTTATCGCCGCAATAACTGAACCACGCTGCCCTCAGTCAGTGCCTGAACGTCGTGCGCGCGAGCACACGCGGAAGTCAATTATTGCGCGTGTGCGCACGAGTACTCGAATAGTCCGTTTTAAATTTAGAATCAGAATGTCTGCGGGAGGGGGGTCCGCCCCGTGGCCCGTACACCGCGGCGTCCTAGCACGCTTTCATCCGCAGCCGCAAAATCCTTTGGTGAGAGTACATTCCCTAGGAAAATTTCTAAGACAACCTCCAAAACAAGTGACGTGTGTACACAAACTTCCAAACTCACAGAATCCGCACGAATTTCATACGTTTGGCCAAAATCCAATAGAAACTCTAGTTTATAGGACGTACAATCCGAGTCGTGACGTGGTCTGTTGACCAGTATAAAAGTAGTTTTCATTCCGGGAGGAACGTGTAGTGATTTTATTAAAATACAAGCATGTCTTCAAAGCGTCGTTTAAGACCAAAACTCCGTATCGCTATTGGTGTAACTATCAAATATTTACTTAGTGAATAATATAGTGTATAAATTCCTTAGTGACGTCAGCTATAATAACATTGTTACTTTACTAGAAACCAAATCTATACCCTATTTAAAACAAAATTACGCAAAACGGAATTTTAAGTGACTATTGTGTATAATTACGTCATGAAATAACGTGTGACATGTGATTTTCTAGGAGCAACGTTCGTTGAAAGCCGGTGAACTAACAGCACAAGAGGCAAATAACATGTCAGCTACAAGTTCAAGACTACAGACAGAAGCCTTCAGCGCCGAGAAGATGTCTATGGCTTCTGCTCAAGCTCGTCAGACAGTTACCTCCAGCGGAATGTTTAGTCACAAGGAGCACTCCAGTGTTGCTCACTCCAATATGACGATCTCCAGTAAAAACCTATCAACCAAATCCACTCTTCACACCAGCTCCCAAGTAAGTACGGTGTTTTTAAATATTATGTATGTAATATTTTCCTATTATTTTGTAAAGCTGCAAGTAAACCGACCATGTACCGAAATTGTAAATGATTCATTTGTTACATAATATTGAAGTGTGGGTGAGTCCTATTTACAAATATGTACCTAATAACAACAAGATAATCATAATGTACTTCACATGTAGTATTTATAAGTTTTGATCATATTGGTATCAAGACTAAATATTTTAGTAAAAGCTACATAATATTTATTTTATGATCTGTTTTGTTTTAGATGAGTCAATTATTAAATGGAACAATAAAGCCAGGTGACGAAGATCTTACAAATTTAACGTTCGAAGATTTGGACAAGCTTAACAGCAATTCAAATCAAAAAGATGTAGAAATGGCCATACAAAAATATTCATCAAGAATGAATGCATTTATTACGTCGATAAAAAATAATCAAATAGAAATGAAAAATGCATCAGTTCATTTCAAGAAACTGAATGACATGTTACGAAGAGCATGGGCGGTGCCAACGTACGGCCATGAACTCGGGTATTCTCTGTGTAACACACTAAGAGAATCTGGTGGGCTTGACATACTAATGGCCAATTGTTTAGAGTATAATAACCCGGAATTACAGTTCTCTTCAGCAAAACTGCTTGAACAATGTCTCACAACTGAAAACAGAGCTCATGTTGTAGAAAACGGTCTTGAAAAAGTAGTCAATGTCGCCTGTTCTTGTTCAAAACATGCTAATTCAGTTGATCATTCAAGAACAGGTACCGGAATACTGGAACACCTATTCAAACACAGTGAAAGCACATGCGGTGACGTCATTAAATTGGGAGGTTTAGACGCAGTCTTGTTTGAATGCAGGAAAAATGATGTGGAAACACTAAGGCACTGCGCAACTGCACTTGCTAATTTATCCTTGTATGGTGGAGCTGAAAACCAAGAAGCGATGATTAAAAGGAAAGTACCGATGTGGCTCTTCCCATTAGCTTTTCACAACGATGACAACATCAAGTACTATGCCTGTTTAGCCATTGCAGTTTTAGTTGCTAACAAAGAAATAGAGGCGGCAGTTCTTAAATCAGGCACATTGAATTTAGTAGAACCATTCGTAACCTCGCACAATCCGTCAGAATTTGCCAAATCAAATCTTGCACACGCCCATGGTCAGAGTAAAAACTGGTTAAAAAGATTAGTGCCAGTATTAAGTTCCAAAAGAGAAGAAGCGAGAAATTTAGCAGCTTTCCACTTTTGCATGGAGGCTGGAATAAAGAAGCAACAAGGAAACACGGAAATATTTCGAGAAATTGGAGCTATTGAATCATTGAAAAAAGTAGCTAGCTGTCCGAATGCAGTCGCTTCTAAATATGCAGCACAAGCCTTACGGCTAGTTGGCGAGGAAGTGCCTCATAAGTTATCTCAACAAGTTCCTTTATGGTCTATTGAAGACGTAAGAGAGTGGGTAAAGCAAATAGGTTTCTCAGAATATGCCACAAACTTTTATGAAAGTAAAGTTGATGGAGATTTGTTACTACAGATAACTGAAGAAAATCTTAAGGAGGACATTGGTCTGCAAAATGGAATCAGACGGAAAAGGTAATTAAACAAATAAACACACACTTAACTTTTAAATAATTAGTGCTTTAAAACGAACATGTATTCTAACGAGCTTTTTTATGATTCAGATTCACGAGAGAACTTCAACAACTCAAGAAAATGGCTGACTACACTTCAAGAGACACAAGTAGTCTTAATGATTTTCTGCAAGGCATCGGTCCCGAATACACTATTTATACATATTCCATGTTAAACGCTGGCGTTGACAAGGAATCTATTCGGGGACTAAGTGATGAACAACTGGAAAACGAATGTCGCATTGTCAATAGTATACATAGATTAAGAATTTTGAATGCAATTAAAGGTAAAGAACTTGACTGTATATTTAAAAATAGAACTTGCAAATCTTAGCAGACCCTTGAAGTGTTGGAAATGTTAATTACTATGAATTAAGTTATGATTACACATGTATATTTTAAATAACAAAAATATTATTTTTTCTTTTCAGAATACGAAAACAGTTTACCAAGCAAAGGCGAAGAAAACATGGAGAAAAATTTGGATGTTTTCGTTAGCTACCGAAGATCTAACGGTTCGCAGTTGGCAAGTTTGCTCAAAGTCCATCTTCAACTCCGAGGATTTACAGTGTTCATAGACGTTGAGCGACTGGAAGCTGGCAAGTTTGACAACAATCTGCTGCAGAGCATAAGGCAGGCGAAACACTTCTTGCTCGTTCTTACCCCAAATGCACTCGACAGGTGTAAAACAGACAGCGATAGAAAAGACTGGGTTCACAGGGTAAGTTGAATTCATATTTATAATTAAACGTGAAACATCATTATCTAACAGTTAAAATAATTTAGTAGTATAATTTACTCATACTGTTGTTTTTTTTTTTACAGGAGACAGTAGCAGCCTTACAGTCACAGTGCAATATTGTACCAATTATCGATAACTTCGAATGGCCTAAAGCTGAAGAGCTTCCAGAGGACATGAGAGCAGTTTGTCATTTCAATGGAGTCCGGTGGATTCATGATTACCAAGATGCATGTGTTGATAAATTAGAAAGGTGATTACAATTATTCTACAAGTAAAACATATTGATTAAAGACTGTGACTAATCACCTCATAAAGCTAGGCTAGTTTTATGTTTATTCTGACTAAGCGCAATTCCTTTTCAGTTTCCTCCGAGGAAAGTCAAATATCGCCAATCGCCTTGACGGTCCACTGAGAGGCCGCGGTGACACGCAAACACCTGGAACCGCCACTATCGGACGAGGACCACCGAACTACCAACGCATGGCTTCCTGCGAAAGCCGAGGGAGCGATAAAGCAGATTGACTAGAAGCGCCCATACACAAACTGCCGCCTGTTAGGTAAGTTATTGTAACCCACTGGTGGTACAAAGTTTCCTCACTAAACTTTCTATCCCGCTACCCAGAACCAGCCTTAACAGTATGCGTTCACTTCATACCGCCACCGTTCTCGAAAACGGCAATATGAAATTAAGCAACTTTTTTAATTTATGTTTATTGTACTTTCAGACCACGAAGAAGCCGCCAATCCTCCTTGGATAAAGCTTTATCAGCCACCTCACAAAGCTGCGAACAATTACCCACTAGTTATAATACTTCTAAGAAAGCATCTCCAGAAAAATCGCTATGTAGTCTACCAGAGAGGTTATCTGAAAGTAGTGATAACCTAGATGGGAATGAAGTGGAAAAAACTTCGCGTAGATGCCGTAGCTGCGAAGGCATATTAGAAGCCGACGAACAAATGCACACGCAACTATCTCTGCCCACGCCTTTAGACGCTGCTACACAGACGAAAAGAAAAAGGAACTTCATGGATAGATGCGTCAACAAAGTGAGACTGTGCTGATTCAAAATGGTGAAGTGGTTGGTTATTAGAATAGACAAACCGACAAGCTGCAGAGTGTATGATTAGTGACTGCCTTATTGGACTACAATGACATATTTATGTGCATCTAATTTTAAAGTACAAACATGTGCACAATGTGTATATATTTTGTGTATGGCTATAATTTAAAGTTTCAATGTGTGGGAACACATAACTATTGGTTATCGAATAGATCGTAATCTCAATGAGTGCTTGTGAAATATTATTTTACTGCTGTTACATGAGAATGAATTACTACCCTGCCGTGTTTTAAGAGCATCGCACGAGGTGGTGATATGAGTAATTTAATGGGACAATTTGCTATTGTATTAGTAAGGCAAATTGCTTGAATTCCTCTGACTCTGGTAATATTTTATCATCTCTCTACTCCTTCACTCTCTATAGATATTACAATGAATTTATGTATAAATTTAGTATCTTGCCAATGAAGTATTTGTAAAAAGCGAAATAATACGAAATTATAATTCACTTGATGTGATAGTTTAGATCTTTTGTAATGTATAAAATATTTGAAATGTTGCTAGCACCTAATTTATTTCTGCATTAAAATTATTTTCGAAATGGTAATAATATAGTTATTTTACCCTGTACAAAATTTATTAGATGTAGTTTTTTTTATTTTACGAGTTAACCATAATATATAAATCATTGTACTCTGTCAAACCTTGTATTTATGTACCTACTAGCTTAGCTCTAACCACGAAATAAATGGCATTATGAAAATTCTGCATGTGTTTACATTATTTTACCAAATGGATGACTTCAATGATAAAATATTCTTTTTAGTAAACAAAACCCTTTTCTCCTATAATCAAATTATATTCCTTCTGGACTTCTATTCTCCTTCAACTGGTGTATATTCTTGTCTAAAAACTCACATTAAACAGTAATGATAAAGATAACCAAATCAAATATACCACTGAAACATATAATGGTTATATGCTGAATGTCTATTTTTAAGCAATGGAGTGTACTAAATAAATTGACATAAAATCTTTTTGAATTCAGTATTCTTTGCTTTTAGACTTAAACAGGTGGTTCAAATTTTATTGATATCCTACTTATAACATACAAGTAATATAAAACTCTCATGTAAGTGAGTGTGTTACTTTTTCAAATCTCTAGACCAAACATATGGACACCCTTGAAAAGGAATATTATATCACCATATTGTATTTAATAAAAAAAAAAACATTGTTCTCATGAGATTTTCTATGGATAAAATCACTGGGTTCAACATAAATTAAAAAAAAAACATTTAAAAAGCTTACATAGAACTGTATATATGCTAGCGTAACCTCTTTCTTTAGAAGTCATTTAAAAATGTACAAATAGACAACAGGAATAAGATAATATGGATTAAAGTGATAAATTCTTTTTATGAATATAATAAAACAAGGCTATTGCATAAATATTTTTTTATTTACATAAGATAAACATCAATAATATAGTATGTGATTCTTACTCGTTAACTCCTAAATGGAATATTATGAATAATATATATCCTATTTTGAAGAATATAACAAAAATATTAAATAGGTCTAATCTCAATAAATTAATAAGGTACAATTTGGGAACTGACTTAATTCATACTTTCGGCAACAAAAATCTACAAATACAGTCAGCTTTGCAAAGAATGTAACCGAAATATAACAACTAATTATTTGAACATTTTGTATGAACAATTTCAGACTTCATGGTGATTTTATTACTTTAATGGAAAATGAGCATTCATCACATCCAATGATTACTTCAGGCATTGTCTGTTCACTGGTTTCTAACACATAAGTCCCACCACATCGACAAGGATAGCTGAAAATATCACTACACTCCAACTTCATCTCTGATATAGATATAGTATCATAAAGTAAACATTCACTGTTCTCCTGACAACTAAGCACAGCATCGTATTGTTTCCTACTTAATGGATTCTTTAAAACAGACCACGCTTTTTGAATTTTAAGAAAGTTGGAGTCATTTTCACTTTTCACTTTGTCTGGATGTGAGGATAATATCAAACGTTTGTAATTCTTTTTTAATTCATCACTCGTAGCTGTCCTTTCACACTCCAATACTTCGTAATAATCAACGAAAGACTGTTGCTCCTCCATAGCAATTTATTGCCGATTTCAGTAGTAAAACAAAAAAGAGTACCTTACTAAATTGCTAGTCTTGATTATCTTGCCACACAGCACCAAACTTTTACTTAGGCTGGCATCGTAGCGTATCTCTTACATATGATATATGAGATATGAAATTTAAAAACAACTATAATTCTCACAATAACCGCATTTTCATCACAACATCACGTTTTTTTTTATACAAGCAATTTCAAAGTTTGACATTACGGAAGTTTCGTGTGTGCTTTGAGCACTAGCCTTTTGTTTAAATAAATAAATATTAAATAAATAGATAATTATTTTGTTATGGCTATATAATTTTTGATACTTTTAAAATCATAAAAAGGAATAACCATCTGTGGTTTTACCCTAGATAATATATGAAAATAACTAAAAATAACAAAAAGGATAAGAATGCGTTTTATTTTATCATTGCCTTGTCTGTTATTTCTGTTTGGTATTATCTATGTTTCTGTTAGTAGCCTGGTTGTTTACATGTATCGTTTTAGGTTATAAACATAATTGCTAACTTCACTTTGATTTTAAATAATTAAAAAAGCACAATAGGGAAATATTTGAGCAAATGTTTTGTGCCGATTACTTGTTTGAAATACTTGAATAATTCTGTGCGTATTAAATATCGAAAATGCCGACTTGGAATCAGATTCAGTCTCAACTTCGGAACCCCAACAATCCCGTTGTTTTTTTCGATATAACCGTGGGGACTACAGTAAGCATTGCATAGTGTTCTTAGTAATAGTGAATCCTCTATTTTCGTCATTTCTTCATTTGCATATTCTTCAAACTTTACAGGAAATAGGCCGTATGATTTTCGAACTGTTTGCCGATGTCGTACCCAAAACTAGTGAAAACTTCAGAGAATTTTGTACCGGCGAATATAGAAGAGACGGGGTACCCCTTGGTTATAAGGGAGCGACATTTCATAGGGTAATTAAGGATTTTATGATCCAAGGAGGTGATTTTGTGAATGTAAGTACCTATTTATAACACTGCTGAATAATTAAAAATTGTAATGTTTTTAAGGACAAGTTTATTTATACTTGATAAATTTTCAGGGGGATGGTACAGGTGTTATGAGTATTTATGGTGGCAGCACATTTGCTGATGAAAATTTTGCATTGAAACATGATTCCCCAGGCCTGCTGTCTATGGCTAATAGTGGAAAAGACACAAATGGGTGCCAATTTTTTATTACTTGTGCTAAGTGCAACTTTCTAGATAATAAGCATGTTGTATTTGGAAGAGTTATTGACGGACTACTAGTTATGAGAAAAATAGAAAATGTGCCAACAGGACCTAATAACAAACCAAAAATACCTGTAACTATATCACAATGTGGACAAATGTAAATTAAACACCATTTAAAATACTTAATAGTTTATTTATTTACCAATAAATTTGAAATGGTAACAATTGTGAAGCTCAGCTTCTACAAAAACAAATTTTAATTTAATCACAGTAATCAAAACAAGACATCACAATAAATACATTTACACTTTCACATTTTTATTAAATTTAACTATTGTCTAGACATACTTGGTGTCAACTCTTAATTGGCTGATTGAGCAGTAAATTTCTAGGTTGCATTGTAGCTGGGCCATAACGTCTTCCTACTTCAGCAATGAAAGCTGATTCCATTTGCCTGGCCACTTGGTCAAAAAACAGATTTGACAAATGTGAATGGAATGCAGACTTGAATTCAAAAGTAATTTGAAAGTCAATGACACAAGACTGCAGTTCTCTTTTGAGCCCTGGACTGAACCGCCAGAGAGTCAGCATGTGATGGAATAGCTTGCCATCCATGCACTCAGCTTTGACCAAGTGCGGTTTGACTAGAGTGACATTTGAAGTATATGATTCGTTAATTGGTGGAAAACCAATGATTAAATCTGCTTTGAGATTGTTTGGACTTCTTTTGAATACTATAGACTTCTTACACCATGGAAGGAATTTGTGATAGTTATCAACATCTGATACAACTTCAAACATTTGATCCATTGTATGTCTGAAACAAAATAAAATACATTAATAAAAATAAAAAGAATCTTAGTCCTTCCTGACTTGGTAAGATGCCTTAACTCCAAGATGTAGGACAGGGCCAGTATTGTCACTATATTATTTAAAAAAAAAGTGGCATTATAAAGTTATTAGAAAGAAAAAAACCATGAAAATATTTTATACATAGCCAAAATATACACCATATCTATTAACTAACTCATCATGAGAGCAAGATAATCACATTATGCAAATTATGTCAAATTATTGAACTGACAATAATTGAGTGAAGGAATTATGCAAATATGTTTGAAATGGACACAAATAGGGCATGGCAATGAAATAATTATAGGAACAAATCTTAAAATCATATTTTTAGAAGTATTTAGGTACTGAAATTATTGATCTGACCCTGGTACCTATGTTAATGCAAAAATAGACTATTATAAACACAATATTAAAGTAAGGTTATAAGCATGTTAGACTTACCCAACCAGCTGTCTCCCGCGATATTCCCTGGTTCGAGAAAATTTGGGAAGACCTATGAAAGTTCTTTTCCGAAAGTCAGTGCCATGACAATGACATCCAACGTCGTTTTGTCTATTTACGTAATGACCCTGAAAACTACAGGAAGAGTTTAGCGTTGATGATAAATCTAGCCTCGTAAGAAAGCATGTTTCATAATATTATGAAACTTAAATTCAACAGTTGACCTGTTGTTTTTACATTTTGTATTTATCAATACAACTTACTTGAAGAAAACAGGATTCGTAAAAAGAATTTTACGAGTTAAACAGCGACTCTGTGCTAAAACCATTGTAAATAATATTCTTTTTCGAGTGCGGTTATGACTAGTCCCAATAAACCATATTTACAAGAATTCCATGATGTATGTGTAATGTTTTCCCCTTTCTCAGTTTCACCAATAAGTATCACAGTCCACAGCTGTCACTTGTAAAATGATGAAATTTTAGCAAAATCCAACATCTGTCAAAGTCAAGGTTTGTCGTCGTCGAGCGAACCTTTGTCAATAGAGACGTAGATTTAAATTAACTAAACTGTTGTGGGATTATTTTATCATTAAGGTGTGGTTTCATACAGCCGCTCGAGCGACGAGCGACTCCATGAAGCTACACCTTTAAGCAGCGACAAATCGGATCACGTGACCTTATTTTAAATTTTCCGCGTCTCGAAAAAGTGACAAAATATGGTCGGTGGAAAACTAGCGACAAAGCTGAAAATGTTGAAAATGCTCGTCGAGCTTTGTCCCTGGGAAAAGATCATAGATAATGAATACACAATAGAATAGAGCAATTAAAAGAAAAACGATCGAGAGTGAGCTGCGAGACGAGTCGATATAAAAGTGGTGCTGCAAAGGTTTTCATATTAATTCCCGTAAATAATGTCATCGAAAAATAAAACACCATTATATCGTTATTTTTATGCAATGCTATTTCTTTCGTTTGTATCACTACCACGAGTTACAAATGTGGTAAAAAAATCAGCAACGCAAAGCCGCGTCCTGACCAGATTTATCGCTGCAAACGAATGACGAGCGACTTTCAGAGTCGCGGGAAATTTAAAATGGGGTCACGTGATCATAATATTTGTTGCTGGAAACGAGCGACGAGCGACTCCATGAGGTCGCACCGTTAACCTCATTCGTACCCTGGGACAGTGCGACAAGTGAATGTTTGATTCCACTATTTACAGGAATTTATTTTTTAAACGCTCACGCTCCATCTTATGTCCCCTAATTTTAGGGAGAGACATTAAATTTTACTAAGGGAACAATGAATTTTGATGATGATATCTGGTACATTTTAACACCAAAAGTTTTAACTTAGTATTTATTTTGTTTTAAAATGTATTCCCGTCAAAGTGTTCTTGCACTTGCAAGACAGAGTTCGGGATATGAATCATTAGCTCTCAGTAAATCAAATGCTCCTATTATAATTATACTCTGGTTATGTACATTAATTTCTAAATACCCTAGGAAAATGTACTCCATCGGAAGTCTGTTCAGATATGATCTTTTTTTTTAGTAATCAGTATACATCCCTTCTCGACCAAATGCTGTCAAATGTCAACTGTCAACCTTTACAGTAGTTGTAGTGAGACGGGCACATGTGGTTAAATTTATAAAATAAAGCGTGCTACATGTGGTAATTTTCAAAGGAGTATTGTAAAGTAATTCTTGTAATCTTGTCGTACGTATTAAGACTGAAAAGTTACGAAAAGTAGTTCACTATGGGACGAAAAGCAAAGTTTGATGAAACCAAGAAAGTTAAAAAAGGACCCGGTAGAAAAGCGCGCAAGCAACCGGACCCAGTATTCAAAAAGGAGCTACGTAAGTAACCTGTAACATCATTAATTACAAAACTATTATTTTGATTTCTAATACCTTTATACGCAGTGCAGTGTGCACAATTAGTACATTATAGTACATACATTTAGTAATTTTATTATATATTTTGTGAGGTTATGTTGTTATTTAAAAGTTTTAAATTTCCTCATTAGGCATGCAAGTGTAACTCAACTGTAACATAATTTAGAGCTTTTATTGTTTTCCAGATTTAGTTTTCACTATAATTTAAATACTGTGTCAATTATGCGGGTAAACATTTTAAAATCAATTGCATTTGCTCTCATCTCGTGAAATTTCTGCTAAATATAATGAATGTAACCATGACTTAAGTATGTTGTGATTTGTGTAGAAACAATGAAGTCTGTGCAATAATCATACCCATAACTTTACAGTCATAGACGAGACTACCACAGAGAAAAAGCTTACACATAGGCAGAAACAGAGGGCAGCAAAGAGGTCGAAAAAGAAGGCAGAAATAGTAGAGAAGAGAAAAGCATTGAAACAGGCAAAGAAAAATGTTGCTAAGCAAACTGAAGTTGTTCTTGATAATGATGAAAATGATTCCGATGAAGAAATTGCTAAAGGTATAATAAGCTATTATTTTATTGTTTCCATAATTTATTATATTTTTAATATAGTTATTGCTCATTGCCTAATTATTACTTGCCCGTTTACCCGTCTCCATGCATAATGAATCCATACACATTGAAGGCTTCTCAAAATACTATATCTTGAAAAGAGACCATCTATTCTATAATTTTAAATAAATTATGTGACTGAACTTTTCCACAGGTTTTACAGATGAAAACAAAGAATGGCTGAAACCAAAGCAGAAAGTTTCTAAGAAGCAAAAAAAGCCAGTAGCAGCTGACAGTGACAGTGAAGAAGGAGACGATGATGTTGATGATGATGGATCAGAAGTATCGGAACAATCAGAAGCTGAAGAAGAATCGGATGTTGAAGAAAATGTTAAGAATAAGGCTGGAAAGAAAAAAGCAGGTGGAGAAAAATACAAGGTAAGCATTAGCGGTTTTATACCACTAGCTGTAACCCATAACTTAATTTCACATGATGTAAGCTAATAAAAGCAGTTATTTCTCCCTGGTTTATATAACATAATTCATTGCTGCTCTGCTCCTATTAATCATACAGTGATGTTATATGTATAGCTTCTGTTAATTAATTACTGCCTTCAATGAAGCAGACTCGGCATTCATAATATTATGATTCCTATAATAGATGATCTGAAGTTGACCAACTCCTATAAAGAATATGTTGCTAATATACTGTTTTCATAATTGAATACCAACTTTTCTATAATTTCAGGTAGGAACTCTTGATGACTTATTTAAAGATTCTGACGTTGAAAATGGTGATGCCACATCAGAGGATGAAAATGAAAGTAGTAATAAATTGGAATATGATTCCGATTCTGATGATGAAGAGAAAGGCAGTGATGATGATGATGATGACGATGATGACATGCTGCCAATAGAAAAGGCAAACATTAAATTAAAGAAAAAGCAGAAAGAAGATAAGAAGCTATCTGAGGAAGAAATGCAACTTAATATTGCTAAACAAGATGTTTTTGCATTCCCAAGTGAGCATGAATTACAGAATCCAACTAGCCTCCAAGATGTTCTTCAAAGGATTAAAGATGTTATCCATGTCCTTGGTAACTTCAGTAACTTAAAAGAGGAAGGCAGATCACGTTGTGAATATACAGACTTACTTCTACAAGATTTATGTACATATTATAGTTATAATGAATTCCTAATGGAGATACTCATGCAGATATTCCCTGTGCAAGAGTTGATTGAATTTCTAGAAGCCAGTGAAGTCGCGCGTCCAGTGACAATTAGGACAAACAGTCTTAAAACTAGACGGCGAGAATTGGCTCAGGCTCTGATCAATAGGGGAGTGAACCTAGATCCTGTTGGTAAATGGAGTAAAGTAGGTCTAGTTGTTTACAGCTCAACAGTGCCAATTGGTGCAACACCTGAATATTTAGCCGGCCATTATATCTTGCAAGGTGCTTCCAGTTTCTTACCTGTAATGGCTTTAGCACCACAAGAGAATGAGAGGATCTTAGACATGTGTGCTGCACCTGGTGGTAAAGCATCTCATATTGCAGCAATAATGAAGAATACTGGTGTTTTATTCGCTAATGACGCCAATAAAGAAAGAACGAAGGCAATTGTTGGTAATTTTCATAGACTTGGAGTAGCTAATTCTGTCCTTTGCAACCATGATGGAAGAGAGTTCCCTAACGTGATGAAAGGGTTCGACAGGGTGCTATTAGACGCTCCATGCACAGGTACAGGAGTTATTGCTAAGGACCCCAGCGTGAAAACTACGAAAGATCAAAAAGATATTCAGAGATGTTTCAATATACAGCGGCAGCTCCTTCTAGCAGCCATCGACTGTTGTAGTGCGAAGTCTAGTACAGGTGGCTACATTGTGTACTCAACCTGTTCCATTCTTCCTGAGGAAAATGAATGGGTAGTAAACTACGCATTAAAACGTAGAAACGTCAAGTTAGTACCTACAGGACTTGATTTTGGTACGGAAGGTTTTGTCAAATATAGGCATCATAGATTCCACCCTTCCCTGAAACATACTAGAAGGTTCTATCCTCATACCCACAACATGGATGGATTCTTTGTTGCAAAACTTAAAAAGTTCTCCAATGTTATTGTAAGTATAGAAAACATTTCATTACCTTAATGTTACCATAGTTATATTTGAACACATGTCTGATGTGATGTTGTTTTTAAGCCGGAGCCATTTAAAGATGAAGATGATGAGGACATTGAGGCGAAACAAAATGGTGATGATCAAACAGAAGAAGAAACGCCTAAAACGGAAGATACTAAACAAGCACCTGTTAAAAGATCAGCTCCAACAGATGCTAGTCAGCCACAGAAAAAGAAAAACAAAATTGATGCTCAGACAAGGTAAGAAAATATTCCTTTCTTCTTAACTTGAAGTTACTTAACATTTTCAAGCTTAAATTCTTAATTTTCTTTTGTCATCGCCATTGTATGTCGGCTCTTGGGCGTTCCACTCGTTTCAATTTCTTTTTATCCACATTATTGTTACTTTTTCATAACTTCTATGCTTATTATTAATTACTATGTTAATGAAACTCAAATTATGTGGAATGATGATTAAATTGTATTATTTTAGCCCTTCCAATGCTGCACAAGACGTCAAAACAATTGAATCTACGGAAAAGAAAGGAAACAATAAAAAGAAGAATAAAAACCAGAAGAAGAATAAGAAAAATAAACAAAATATGGATAACTCGACTGAAGTAAAGGTTAATAATGCAGATAATAAAAGCAGTAGTGGAAAAACAGAAACAGCTAACAAACCTCAAAATGAAAATGTTAACAAAAAGAATAAGAAAAATAAACAAAATATGGCTAGCTCGACTGAAGTAAAGGTTAATAATGCAGATAATCATAGCAGTGGTGGAAAAACAGAAACAGCTAACAAACCCAAAACTGAAAATATTAATAAAAAGAATAAGAAAAATAAGGGCAAACAAAATGCAGTTAATGGATCACCAAGTCTAAAAAACGAGAGCGCCTCTGTAACACCTACTCAAAATAAAACCGAGGTCGTGCAAAACAATCAAAGTCCAAACAAAAAGAAAAACAAAAAGAAGAAAGGGAAAAATCAAAGCCCAAACCCTCAAAGTCAGCCTATAAACAAAAATGAAAATAAAATTACTGAAAAAGTCGAAGTAGCAGCTGCTACAAAACTCAAAGAAAAATTGAACAAGAAGAAGAAACAGATTGGACAAATAAACCCCAACAAAGACAAGAAACCCGCGAAAGGGCAACCTGGGAAGAATTTTAAGAAGAATAAGGCATAAAATAATGTTGTTTTAATAATAAAGTTTATGTTTTACATAATACTTCTGTTTATTTTAAATCTTGCTAGCAAAATATTTCACGGAATAGTTAGCCTTCTCTAGAAGATACTGTTGCTACTGATAAGGCATTTTATTGGTTCCACATGAACATAATTATGAAATATGAAGTAATTTGACTTATAACCATCTGGCAAATATACAGACTAGAAAGAATACTATTAGGAATAGGAATGCCGACACCTTTTATTATGATATGTATAGGACGTAACAGGTCCCACATAGGCATTGGGCACATACAAGACTAAATCTCAAACGAGGTCTACGAATAAAATGATAACCAAGTGCTTGCCTCGAGACAGGTTTCTATAGCAATAATCCTGGAAAATAAACAAATTACCTAAAAAAATGTCGCTGATCCTCGATTGCTTTTTATTGGCTAGGTACTTGTTCTTGCGGCAGTGAGAATACATCATCTGCGAATAATTCAACTGCCTAGCTATCACGCTTTAAGAGATACAGCTTGATGATAAAGAGACAGAAGAGCTGTAGTGATAGTGTTCAGTTTTTACTTGTTGGGTACGAGACCTAAAAGAGAAAAGATAAAATGGAAGGCGCTCTGAGTCTAGACGAAGTTAGGTGGAAATATGAATAGTTCTCGAAGGAACTTCTCTTCTCCACGATATACGAAAGCTATAATACTGATTCCCATTTTCATGGAGTTCTTTTTTGTTAATCCACAAATCAAGTCAGACGGAACTGTAATGAGGTATCAACTATGTCTATGTGCGAAGGGCAGAAACAACTGTATTTAACTGTTTTTCCGAGGGTGTAAACACTACCGCTTGTGACCACCAGCCTCAGAACTCAGGAGCTTGCGTAACAAAAAAACAGGCAATTGTTTTACGACATGGGATTCTACCCTACCCATGTTCCTTCTTTAGCTCGTCGTGTACAGGGGCCACTAAATCGATCAAAGATCAAAGAAAACAACAAATAGCTTTCTTATCGCTAACCCAAAAGGCTCAAAGTGGGTGTACAAATGAAAAAAAATATTTATGTAAGCGAAATTTATTTAAGTAGATAGAAATGATAATTTATAATAAATTATAGATTTGATAAGGGTATTTATCTAAAATTAATAATATATTAGTTTTTTGAAAAGGTATTAATAATATTTGATGATTAAAATTACAAGAGACACGCAAAGAAAGCTACAAAATCTTAAAAAGCTAATAAATTAAAATCTGTAGGTATATCTACGATAGTATGTACATAAGGTTACAGGTACCTTGCTTGACCACAAAACCAGCTAAGAATATCAAATAATCAATTCGAATCAATATCAGTCAACAAATAATAAAAAATTACAACAATAAAATTTTCAGTTCATTAAAATTAAGCACGTAAAAGAAGTAAATAAGTTTTCATGATTTTTATCAATAATAATATTAAGTTTAGAGTAGATTTTGTAGTGATCAAAGATTAATGATTTTAAAAATTAGAAAGTAAAAAATCCATTTAAAATTCAATTTCATCTTCCGTTTTATGTTCATACTCTAAGAAATTGGAGTCTACAACTGTAGCGCTTTCATCTTCTGTGTCAGAATGTTCGGGCGTGGTATGTTTAGGAGCCTGACTTTGAATGTATTGTTGAATCTGCAATCTTTCTTGTTCTTGAATCAGGCGGTCTTGACGATCTTTAATATTATAATGATACTTCTCTAACCTTTCAGATAAATATATAACAGGATCATTTGGTTGGTGTAAAACTACAGCTGCTATACATTCCTTTAAAGCTGAGCCAACTTCCGCTTGCAGATATTTATTTTCTTCAGTTGTAATAGGTTCTATAGGGCATGGCTTATAACAAAATGTATCACTATGAATTTTGACGAGATTACCTAACCCATCATGTTCATACTCTTCCGTCGACTTTTCTTCGCAATAAATGTGGCGACCTTTTTCGTCAATACGATATCGACCTAACCAATCGTAGTAGTATTCAGTTCCGTCGACTTTTTCTAGCACTTTTACTAAGTAGCCGCTTTTATTGAGTATATACTCACTTGCACCTTCATGATCCTTATACACTCGTTCTCTAGTATCATTAATATAATACCTACCGCAGGAGTCGTAGAAATAAACATGTCTATCATCATCTCTAACTGGTACTAATTCATTATGTTCATCTAATTGGTATTTGACTTCATCGTCTGCTTTGGTATATATCTTTCGTCCATATCTATCAACAGTGAAACATCCTTTTTCGTCAGAAAATATCTCTTTAAGATCAACAACACTCAATATTGAGATAATAGATTCGTGGTCATGTTCTAAAATAGCACTACTCCAAAGCTGTATGAGCTGTTCTACGAGTCGACAGCGATCATGATGTGGCAGTAAATGGTTAAAGATATGCACGTCTCGAGCCTCTGATAAACTTAGTGCCGATGCGGAAGATGGTAGAGCTTTAAGACGTTTAACTGATGACCTTATATTTTCGAGAGACAGTAATCGTTCTTCTAAATACAATGCTTTGTGCCTTAATGCCATTACTGCAGAGGAATTTTGATCCTCTAAGCGTTCGATACGTTCTTCCAGAGATTGAATTTTCTCGATGACTTTTGAAATTTCTAGATCGTTCAATGAACTAATTCGTATTGTTGAGGTCAACATTTTACCCTTTTTATTAATAAGTTCAGCTACTCTTTGGGCTTCTGGAGTAGGATCAGCAGCTACTTCCTCGATAACTTGTTTTAATGTTTTTGTGAGGTCAGTTGGTGCAACCGGGACTTTCAGATTAAGAACTTTACAGAACGTTATCGCTAGGTTATCGTTTTGCCTGTCCAACCATATCAGAAGTTCCTCTATTTCATCTTGAATTTTGACGTGATATTCTGTTTGATCAGCCTGTGAACGAATGTATTTCTTTTTTTCCGACAAAGCACTGCACACTATATCCTTCATTTCGTCCACAATCTTAATATCTAATGTCAACATATTGTACTCCTCTTCAGCCACGATTGTTTTAAGATCTTCGATATATTTCTGCAAGAGTTTATATCTCTTGGTCGCGCACTGTTTGGTAAAATCGATTGCATTAAGAACAACGTCCCGTGGAGTTTCTTTGATCCGTTTTTTGAACTTTTCAATTTCCTGGACAGCTTCTAACCATTGATGATGAAATGAGTTAACGATTGCCGATACTTTATCGGGCGGTGCTTTTACTAGTAAGGCCTCACGAATATCTGTAAGAGCTGTATAAATTGTTTCGCCATAATCTTTTTGAGTAAAAAAAATAACTGGGTTCTCAAAGGAATTTCGAATTTCTCTAACAATACTAAATAAAAACAGTATCCCTTCCCGCTTGTTCATGATTACGATTATATGTTAAGAAATAGTATACTGTACTTATTATGTACTCTGAACAAATAAAGATATTTGATTTGATTTGTTTTAAGTGTAAAGTTATGAAAGATACGTCAATAACTTTGTCAGTTGAATACGTCTGCCTAATTTTTATATTTTTTTTGGTAATGGAATATTTGATTTTGAAGAAAGGAGGTTTGCAGATAAAAGAGTTCTAATTCAAATCTATCACCTACTACTAGGTACTCGAAGGCGACGGTAACCCATTACTAAAGGTCCATTGCCTGTCCGTTCGCCTGTCCGTTGGCCTGACATGAGACTGTATTCTCAGTCTAGCTATCATGATCTACCACAGCTGAAATCTTCACGAATGATATGTCGGGTTAGGTTATCCAGGGTTGTTGTCGGGAAGTTTTTGAACAACTTGATTTTTAATTCATTTAATGACGATTGCCATTCACAGTTTAAAAATTAAGTCCCTTGGTCCAATGTTAGTGTTTTAAAATGTTACCAATTTATTACGTAAAATCATGGTCTTAGAATAACCGGGTTTCGGAGAAAGATCTAGTTTAAGGTATGCTCAGGACGATTATAATATTAGATTGGGTTAACTTTTATTGTACGGAATAATGTGAAATATAAGCAAATGTTACTCTTATGCGTACGGGGACGACTGTCTTATATAATTATAATATATCGTACGATCCGTCATACTGAATCAGTTTTAGTAGGTAAACAAAACCATATTGTGTAACAAATTGTGTGTACTCTACTTACAAAGCCTGCATAAATTATAAATTTAAAGCGTCTATTTACCTGTTCAATGCAATACCGAAATTGTGTTAAGCTTATAAATAGTATCAGTTATAGAGATAAGAACTTATACTTCTAAATGCAAATGAGACCTCGACTATGAATCTTGAAATCTTATTTATGAATATTCTGCGTTAGTTGATTCGTCGAGATTCCAGGTCATTTACCTTGTATTTCACTAAAAAGAGTAAGGCGAATGTTGAAATAAAAATATGTTATTACAGCTTGTAAAGAGAATGTAAACTTATTAATATGAATTCAGAATTGCATGATTCAGTGGTGGAAAAGGAATGTTGGTCGGTTTGAGGATAAATCAAAAGGGCTGGGAGCTTTTCCGTCGGCGGCCGGGGCGGCGACCGTTGCTACGGCGGCGTAGCTCAGCTCCTTAATGAAAAGCGAGGCCCGCGCAGCCCCGCGCCCCCGCTCGGAGGCTGCCGCCAGTAGCCCGCGGACCGCGCTCTCGACGACACACGCGCACACTCACGCTCCCGCCACCAATCTCCAGCTATCCATCACTGTACGTCGATACCAGTAATACATTTCAATTATAAAGTGATCGTTACTATTGCATGTTTAATATCAGTGCTTGTTTCATACATGAATTTGTGTTACGGACGAGTTGACCGGAACCTGAGCGGCAGGAAGCGAGTAGGGTGGGACGCTTTGTTCGCGGCGTACTACGCCCGTGGAGGCTGGAGCGCGCAGCATCCGCCCGCGAGCCATGTTGCTATCTCTCCCGCCGCCGCTCGCCGCCGCCCGCCCCGGTGCAACCGAAACCTGCCGAGCTAATTCACGATTTGTACTTGTAAATCGGGAACCGGAAAACTCAATGAACAATTTTATTGCTTTATTAGATAATGTCGGGCTATTATGAAGCAACTGTTTTGATACAGAGTACTAGTAATACAATCCGCTCATATAATTTAGTGTATTCATGTATTCGACAATCGTGACTAAAATCGAATTATGAATTGATTTTATTATTTCAATAAACATTACATACGAATAGTTTTGTATGACGCATACATACTTATTGATAAAGAAAATATTAATTAACTGGTTTAACTTGCATGCGAGGATAATGGTGCAGGTGAACCGATTTAACGGCTGCCTCTCAGACCGCACACAATATGATTAAATAAAATAATCGATAATCTTTGCATTCAGGGTATACTAAATGTGTACGGTAAAGTATTTCGTTTACCGTTTTTTAGAGTAAAATAATCTCGTATTTTTAAATCAATTTTATTCAGTATTACCTTAAAAGGTAGGTATATTCAAAGGGTAAAATCGGAACTCTACTACCGTACCGCTATCTGTCCTTCACCAGGCTCTATCTCATGAATAGTTATAGTTAAACAGTTTAAATTATCACAGATGATGTATTTCTGTTGCCGCTTTACCAAAATGGAAGCAAGAAAAAGTTTTGAAAATTTGTTTAAATTTAGATAATTTGTAGGGAATATTCAGTTTCGCAAATCCATTCGATTACATTTTTTTTATTACATTTCCTCACATCTATGATATTAAAATACTATTTTAAAATCGTTTCCTGAAACCGCGATTCACGTTACAGTTCGGTGTGACGTCGTCATTGGTCTGTATCCGAGGCATGAACAAAGTGCGAGTGAAATAAGCCATAACATAACGAGTTGTATTATAACCGCGTTGTTTTACCGATAAAGACGAGTATAGCCGGTTATTTCAATTGCAAACCTAGGAATTCCTGAAGCCATAACTAAGGAAATTTTCATACCAAAATTCAGGGAAAAAGTAATTTTACCAGACTGTCGTATATTTTTCTAGCTAGGTGAAGTTACTCTGTTACTGCAGTTTATCAAATGTAGACGTTTGTTGAAAACGTGAGAGGATCTTACGATTGTTTTTTTTTTCGTTATGTCTCGTTCTATCCTATTTCGATGTAGATACCTAATTATTAATATTAAGCGAACAAATATCATATCATCTCTAGTCAATTATTGATAAAATCTACAATCAGTTAATGTTTTTGTGATTATATTAGAAACACAAAGTTATAAACTACACGTAACTTTCACTTGTTGAAATTATTACTTATCATAAATATTATGCAAGTTATGGGCACTAGGAAATATCGGGAGGCTTACAACCATATCATAAATTGAAATTATACTTAGTGTTACTTGTGGGAGGGAGATGCCGCTCTACAAAGGAAGTGTGCTCTCTCGCTTCCACGACAGTGGCAGTTTTACTTGAAGACGTGGTGTTACTCAGTTGCAGACTTGATTAAAACCTTACTTCTTCTATCATTACGTATTTATAGAATGGCCGGCCGGTTTTATTAGCTAATAGATTACACTTTTAGAGGTGCCTCGTATTTAATGAGTGCTTCCAGAAGTACTTTGTACAACAAATTAAATAAACATTTATTCTTATAAATAAGTTAAGTTAGTTTGAAATTTGGTCTTTTCATCTTTGTTAATAATAGAAAGCGATGAAAGCGTTTGTATTCAAATGCAACCTTGTTTATTAATCCGTAAATTTAATAGACTTATTTTTCGTTCAGACATTTTCTTTCAGTTTCTGGTTATTCACGGCGGTCATCACGCATTGTTACAAGAGATGGGTTTTAAGGCACTGTTGGATATAACTTCATTATATCGTCCAGGTTCCCGAACGCTGCCCATCCATGTTACACTGCAAAAACATATAAAGGGACACAAGTCCACAAGTGATGAGACTGATGAGATGTCTATGATGAGTTTCTGAGATGAGGCATCTAGTCTCATCACTTGTGGACTTGCATTACCTGATAAAGTTGTGTATTTAATTTATTAGAAACAAAAAGATATGCTTATTTTTAAGATTGCATTCGTGGATAATCAGGTTTCAAGACAGTTTCAAGGGTCGACTGTCGACGCCGCGGGCAATAGTTGGTATTTAATAAAGCGTATGAACGCTTAATTCTTTGGGTCATTGTTTCTTGCAAAATTTCTACACCTACTATTAAGTAATACCATGTAACGAACTCTACCATATCATTCTGTATAAGCCGCAGTTATCGCAAATATTGTTTAGACAGAAAATGAGCGCACTTCACAAACAAGCGAACATTCTGACGTTATCTCTCACTATTTAAACGTATCTAAGAAAACATCTGTTAGCAATCTATTTTCTTGAAGTAAAATGCGTGTCGCGTATAACTTTCTCGGCAGAAGCACTTTGGCAATCTTAAGTAGAACCTAAATGTTTATTGATAACGGTTTTATTCACCGCGAATTCGTATTCTGACTACTGATGCAATTTCTGTTATACAAGTAACTATAGGCATAGATATATACTTGTGTCGTCCTTTGCATTCAATACGGCGGTTGATAAGTTTGGAGTATACCGGCGGTTCTTTGTACAACTGTATCAATGATATTTAAAAGTAATTTGCATGCGATCCGTTCTCTCAATGTGTTCTGAAGGGGAAACGAAAGCGAAACATTTACTTGTTTGTGTGAGCTCATCTTTGTGAGATTGACAATGGAGTTCAACTATATGAGATTGTTTTGGCGGGCTCAACATTAAACTGTAAAATGACAGAAACTATAGTCATAATAATAGCTTCGTTCGATGTATTTCTGGTCAAAGACTAGGTATTCTCAAATAAAGATTGAGCAATTATGCACTGATTTCGACCTTATTCATAGCTGGTTGAAAATTCCACATAATAATATTTGGCCGTGTTTCTTCACGTTATTTTCCAGCACTGTTATTCTATCTATATAGTACATTAATCCTTGCATAGTTTTAAAATTAAAATCATAGTAATAAATACACGCAAAAACACAACTAAGGAAAGGAAAATAAACTATTTTGCTGATCCGTGACTAATCAATGAACCTTGCTATAGTTTAACTTCTGTGCTTAATCATCGCAAACCAAAGAAGCATCTTCACGAAAACAAAAATAGCAACAGTAACATACTAAAAGTAGCTATCTAAAATAGTTGATATATGAGAAGGTCTACCTATGTCTTTAAGATATTTTAAAGTAGCATTGTTGCAATTCTGAAAGAGCGAGAGGGCACTACATGGTGTAGAGCGGCATCCCTCTTCTAAAACTACAATTACTACTTTGGGGAGTGCTGGTAGACCCTCAGGGCCCCAATTATAGTAAAATGAAACTGCTTATTAGCATTTTGTCAACACAATAATTGCCAATTATTAGAATAATACAAATAGTGCAATATTAATCTAATTTCCATTTATTCTTCGGCCATTGTAAATAGCAGAATTGGGGCCCAGGAAATGAGATCCACGCTTTATCGATGTCTCATATCTCGGATTTAAACCAAAATGTGACAGTAAGATACGTGGAATGTACGATCGGCATCAGAATATCCTGTTGTTGTCTGCCCGTCTTGTTTACACATCCCATTCTTTCTTAAACGGTCTCACTTCACTACTTTCAATTGTATTTACTTCAGATAGTAACTCTTTTCGAAGGTCTATCTTTCGATGTTGACAAATTGATAGACTGAAGGATTGGGTTATCTATCTGTTTGTCTGGTAAGTATTTACTGCAAAACCATAAAACCATTTTTAATTAAATTTTATGGTAAAGTTGCAAGCAAATTACTTCCTGCATATCGCTGTGAATGTTTCAAAAGTAATGTATTTAATTCTAAAAGTATCTTGAGTGTTTGTTAAGTTACTTTAACTTAAAGAAATCGATCTTATAACTAGGGATTATTAAGTCAGGTATTTAAAAAATGTTAGTAGTTAACTAATTTATTTTCTACTGAACAATGATTTTAACATCCAATATAAAAAAAATCGAAATAATTCATTACTGAAGCTCCTAATAAAAAAAAACATCAAAGTTTTGGGTATTCGTAGACCTTGCTACGAGTGAATTTTCCGTAGCGGGAAAGCCTTCGCTACAGCTACAAGGTCGTTCTGAATAAGCCTACTTTATTATAAGGCTTTATTTAACCCTAGTCTTTTGTTAATTCACTGCTTTGTGCAAAAGTGGGTTATTTTTTATTAACCGTCCTCGAAAATTTCGCTTGGTATTCATTTTCTCCCAATTTTACCTTACCTTTGCAAAAAATGCTTTATTAATAACGAGTATATTGATGAATTAATTACTTACCGTACTTCAATTTTGAAAAATTTGTTGTTTTTCTCTTTCGTTGTTTTTATTGTAAATGTGCGTAGGTACACATTTTTGCACATAACCGTACCAGACTATAATGCTTTACTGGCTGGTTAATATTACTGGTTACCTTAAATAATACATGCTGGAATGCTTTAAAAAAAAACTCGACAGCAAGGCATGAAGGTTAAAAACTCTTTGCGCTACTGTTCATCCCTAGAGTGTTAAGAAAAAAACAAATCATTCAACTTTTTTTTTCACAATCCGTTTTCAAGAAGTGATTGAAATGACTGAAGGAAGTCTTGTTTTAAAGTCACAGATAGTTTCCATTATCCTGAAATTGTATTGTCAGAGAACAATAGTCCTTATATCAAAAAGAATATTGGATGTATTAATAAAAGGCGGGCTTTGAAGAGGGTTAAAAGTTATTGTTGATGAAATTATAATGTCTGAGGAACGACAAATGACTTCTTCTGAGGAAGACATATAAGTTTTAGTTTCCAATAATATTTGCGCCCTCACGGTATAAATCTTGCCTGATTTAATTTAGATTGTTAATTTTCATTTCCGAGAAAACAACTAAATATTTCGAGGTGAAATACGAGGTGGCAGGTTCAATCAAAATTTCATCACAATCGGTCTAGCAGGTTTAGGCACAAGATTACAGAAGCAGAAGTAAGACCAAATGATTAAAATAACACTGGTATTCTGTACCAAAATAGATTAAGAACTAAAATAGTAAACTACGTGTAAATAAACAAACAATTAGTCATAAAAGGGCCACACATATGCCTTAAGAGTTATTTCGGCTCGTGAATGTTTACTTTGAATTTATTTGATGTTAATGCCAGCGGTTTATGCTAGGAAACTGTTCTTCCAAATCCTGTTATTCAATTTTCAACTCTACGCCTCTATGATAAGAGTTTGACTAAAGGTGGTACTGATAAGCGATCAAATATGGATTCAAAATTAATTAGTATTATGATAGTGATATCATTAATATGGTTAAAGCATCACATGTCTAACAGAAAGGTTCAACAAAATTTCAGTCGTTTTCTTAAAGTTAATTTGTAACAATTGAATTCGTAATGTAAATATTTCCCGGGCCACACCTATAATACAATTCCCCACAGAAATCATATAGACACTGTGCAGTAAATAAATTCAAGTTGTTAACTAATTAATCATTGATGGAATTAAAATCGTAGTCTAGGAACAAAAACATTAGATTATTAATATTATTCAACGAAACATTACGGAGAACAACATTACAACATTTATAATATTCTACAATATTTAAATGACCTAGAAAGGTAGAGTTCAGCTCATTTTAATAACAGTTGCAATATTTGCTCTCTGTTCGGCAATATCAACGTAAATGGCACCATATTTCCCAATTTACAAATCTAATTTCGTATGAAATAGCCCGTGACTTCCTAAGAGCACTCCGAGGTAACACAAGCGTACAAGCGTCTTAATAAAAGCCGCCAAACGAAAATATATTTTATTACTTTGTCATTATGTAATATTTTTGTTTGACATTTTTATGTGGTTCAGAAGGGGACTGGGTTCGAGTACGGTGGGATATAATCAAGTGGGACCACGAGTGAGCCCTTTTACTTTGATGACCATTTTCCGCCACAATTTGCACTTTAACTCGTTGAATTATTATGGGGTTTTGATTCTAAAATATTCATGTTTTAATTTTCTTTTTTAGCTCTCAACCGTTAGCTGTTATTTTGTAGCTAAGGATTATATTTTTTCGTAATACAAATGTTTTTTCCGGCTATATGGGACGGGACAAAAAAAAAGAAATTTTCTCTATAGAACGTGCTATCGAAAGTCCAGTGTTTATCACAACTACTGTGTAAACGAGGCGAAAATTAAACGAATCCCCTAGTTAATTAATGAAATGACCTGTCACATTTCCACTCTCATCGGTCCCCACCGTCCCCTTATGTCACGGTATGACACCGTTCGTGGGAGTGTCACAATTTCACGTCATTCGCTTTAATGACGCCCCCTGTCACTTCCGCGGGCACAGTAGGCACATTTTTATGACAGCTAGGGAGGGAATTACTATACAAATCGCTGTTTACATTACTTAGCTCCCTCCAATAACTTCCTGTATTGTTAATTGTTTTATGGCCGTCATTTAACACAGGTACATCTTCAAGGTATGCCTTATAATATTTTTCTGCGCAGCATTGATCGCATTATGCTCACAGCGTGAATAAAATATATCAGTTCCTCATTAGGCATGTCGATGTCCTATAAATGTAGACTGAGATCATGTATCTTAATTAAAATACATGACACTTACAGCAGCGTAATACGCATGTATAAGTATTATAGACACCAATATGTCGCTCAAATAAATTGCGATGTTACCCGAGGTAGGACGGATCTAGGCGCGTAGGAGAGCCTTCCCCAGCGTAATGATTTGAGGCCACTAAATTGTTCTCTTCCTCGCTCCACTGCCGTTCAATAATTGTTCTTATTCCCCGACATATAAGTCATGGTTTCATTTGACGTGTGAGCTCGGGAACGGGAATCGCTGCAGCCATCAGGATGACGAATTGCATTGGTGTGTTGCTAACGTTGCTAACACACATTCGTTCTTAATCGATAAATTATAGGAAGCTATGAGTTTTTGGAAGGGATATCGATTTTCTAAGTGCTCTTTACTTTAGTAGCTTGCTTTACTTGGAACGGTGGAAACGGTTTTCGTGGAAAACGTATCGAGTATAATTATTTTTTCGTTTATAAAGAGCTTTGTGTATCACAGGTGCTCGGTTTAGGTGGGTTCATTGTGCCGGTGGTATTTGAAGTATACAGTATTGACATCGAAGACCTTGATCCATTGACACACTATACGAGTGTGGTATGATTGTATCACTTCCGATGATGTTCACACTTGACATTTAGTTCAGTCGTTGATTATTAATACTAACGTGATTTTAATTGTTATCTATTCTGTGAACGTTTTAACAGGCAATTGTGTGATTAATTACATTTTTCTATCTATTAAGGGGTGACTTTCTAGCATTGATACTAATAGTTTCTTTTTGTTAAATGATTAATATTATTGAGTCAATTTGAGCTTCACAATAGGAGTAGTAATCGGTTTGATGATTTCTTCTTTTAGATCGAATATTTTTGAAATAATTTATTTTGCGTTGATTCTGTTTACAACGTCATCATCCTGAAAGTATAAGGAAGATACTTATATCGTAAATTGTGTTTCGAGACAGCTTAAATGACACCAGTAGGCGTATGGTAACGAATTGCAATAGGGCACCCATTTCTAGCTCACTTAGTGATGACGTCATCCAATTGGACCATTTCACAGATATGAAATTAAATAATTGAATTCTTCGTTGGCTAAAGTTGTTATCTTTAGCAGTAAAAGAAGAAGGTTTGCCTATAGAAATAAAGTGCATACGTACACATCGTTCCAAAGATTAAATTAAATGCGGAAATTACCGAAATGTTTTCCCACTTTTGTGAACGCCAAAACTTTTCAATTTCTATAATTATCTACAAACTTTATCTACGTAAATCAGACAATTTCAGTATCATTATCTGTAAATAAACCTAAAATCCAATTCCAGAACCTTTAGAGATAAGATTTAGTAATTCTCATCTCATTGTCTACACATTATAAACCATATCAAATAAGTAAAATTCTAACTAAAAAAAAAATGTCGATCGCAGAAACATTTCACTTCTAGGTAACTTAAACAAGAATCTTGGTTCCTTAATAAACTGTTTGCAAGGACTTGGTAGCTGGGTTCGACGTGCTTGAGAGTCGTACCCTCATTTGAGTCGCGCCTCTCGTGGGCACTCGGTCCTCTTCTGTCCTCCATCCTCCGCACTTCGCACACTCATCATTATCTAGCTCCAACACGTATGAAACCCTTTTAGTATTATTTTTCTTCTATTCTAAGGACTACAATACGTGATGGTTAATATCAGTTTTTGGTATCAAAATTAATTTACTTGTTAACTAATGTAAATATTATGCAAGTATCTATTTATTTAATCCGCACTGAAATAACTTATAACGCATATGAAAGGATGAAGGGTTTTGCTGATTAAAAACTACACGATATTAAAATCCTTGAAGATAAATTGTCATATTAACTTACGATTTAAATAAGTTAAAGAAATGAATCAACATTACCTATTCGAGAGCCAGTATAAACTTCAACAGCGCTGTGCAGTTTATGATTTCGGAAATTAGCAAACAAACGACTTAATATAATAACGAAAACGAATGAACAAACTTCGTTGTACTGTACAAACACATGGGTTGGGTAGCAGAAAATGCAGTGTCCACGCTTGGTTTCACCTCAATTTGTGAAGCTAGTACCAAACAATAACAGAAAATTGAAGTCTTTAACTGGAAACGATGTCTGGAGAAATTGTGGCTGCTTGGAAACTTTACAACGTTAAGGATTTGAGGAGCATCCACTACACAATAACACAAGCAGTTCTTGAATTATAGCACCTCTATTTCGAAGCAGTAAGGTCGGTTTTCGTTGTAACTGTTACGTAAAGTATACTTTGGAAGGTATTATATTTTTGGAATCCTAGAAATTGTGGAGCGTAGCAACTCGAACCGTGGAGACGAATTTTATTGAGGTATTTCATAACATAGGAATGTAAATGCCATGTTTCTTGTCATAACTAAGCGGAAAAAATCTTAGTAACTTAATTGAGAAGCTCCACTTTTTTAAGTCGGTTAAAATTGGTTTACCGTCTTATTGGTTAATGGTGTAAAGTGTTGTTTGGAAATGATTATGTCTAATGAAGTATTAAGGTCATATTATGTTCGGGATTTCGACCGGTACGATGATAAAAATATGGATCCGAGTATATTTAAGAAACGTCTCGAGATTGACAATGGATAATCATAACAGAGAATTTTGATTTACAGTTAGTATTCATCTCATAAATATCTTAATTAAATCTAGAATATCAATCGTGATCTTAATAAATGTTGTGCAAATTTTTAAAGTTGAGATATTCTGCAATTTTGTTTGTATTGTGTCATTTGTCGTTGTTTGCATATATTAAATATTAATTAATCAATTTAAGTTTGTATACTTTGGGTCTTCTCTAAAATAAGCGATTCATCTTAAGTTCACAAAATGTGGTAAGAATTGAAGTCGATTTCAAGACCTAAAAATGTTATGCAATAGATATAATTCTATTGTGGAATATAAATATAAAATATCTGTTTGACAATACTTACTAAAAAAATAACTGTCAAATGTTTTGAACAATTGTTACTATACCTAAATATCATTTTAATTATATAAATATTTAAAATAAACGCCATACCGTTAATTAGACTAATCACAGAAATAAATTTGTCGGTGGCTGAAAAATAATTCCCAGAAATTTACTTGTCACTTAATGGATTCGCTTATCTTTAGCCTATGTGTACGGAGCCCTCTCTATCGCATCTCCACCTTGCTCTTGCCAGGACTTTTAAATATTCATGTAAAACACCGGCCTTAACTTGCATCACCATTATTGGATATCAGGTATTCCCTGTAGCTTGTAGCGGAGAATTACTAATTTATTTGTTGCCCCGAACAAATTCCGTTCTGAGTGTCTACAAAGTAATCTTGCCCCCTGGGATCGCTGGGGTAAGTAATGTGCGACCCCATACTATATCCCCGACGGGGAAAAGTGTGAAAACCGGTCAAGTGCGAGTAGGACTCGCGGTACTGATGGTTCCTTACAAATCGGTTAAAGAAAGGTGAAAAAGAAATGTCGCACATTAAATTTATAACTGTAACGATCGTTCTTTTTATTATTTTCGGTTATAGCGGCAGCAGAAATACATCCTTTGTTCATTAGATAAGTGGACAGACAGACAGTGGTATCTTGGTAATAGGGTTGATGTACAGAACCCCAAAAAGTTATTTACACATTGTAGGCCCTTAAGGGTTTTATACGAGTCCCTGAAGTCTTATGACGGTGCGTTTATTAATACTTGATATGCACGTTTTAGGTGTGACACGGGTGTATTAAGGTTTATTTTTTTGTAGAGATTTTTTGAGCCTTCACTTTTTTTACAATGTTTGTTCCTTTTTTATCGAAGTTTTTGGCTGTGGCGGATCCTCCTTCATGTTATATTTAGATTTAAGGCCTAATAGTACCTTAGTGCAGATAAATCCGAGATTCCTTTACTAAACCACTACAGAACGTATTAGGTTGATATAGTAAGTATAAATTAAGGGCAGGGTAGAGGTAGACCACCCACTAAGCAAGTATGTAAGCGAAATGAGGGTTTTACCCAGGATAGGTAACTGAGGGCTATGGACTATAAATAACAATGATTACTCCCTTCATAATACAGGTTACGTGTCCATTATTCATCCATAAACTTAGACATAATTACATGTTTTCAGGTACCTGAAAAACCTGAAAATATATAATTATATTTTCTGCGGTCATGAAAAAAACTGGTCAAGAGCGAGTCGGAGTTATAATACTTAAGGTTTGAACAAATAGGCTAAATAAAAACTAATCGGTAACAAAGATTGAACACCGATCATATTTGTGATCGTAATCACTATTGCTTAATCTCGACGTTTCTTTTGTGATAATAATTATGAGTAATTGTTGTAGTTATAAGTAATTGGTGAAAAGTCCAACTGTCTTTTTACCACGGTTTATGATATACAGCCTGGTGACAGACGGTCGCGCTGCAGAGTCTTAGTGGTTCGTTTCAGTTTTTACCTTTAGGGTACGGAACTTTAAAAAATCTGTCTTATATGTATAGGCATACTGTACTAAGTTATTCTTTTTGGCGAGTTTTTTTTCACACATCGGCATCGAGCCTCAAACTAAGCAAAGCTTGTATTATGAGCACTAGACAATTGATAAACATACTTACGTACATATTTCTAATTAAAAACGAAGAAATTATAGACAAATTACTCCCAGGCACAACAAATGGCTTGTTCCTCAAACACTTGTTGTGGGTGGGAATCGAACCCACGGCCTCTGGTATAGCAGTCAGGGCCACTAACCACTAGTCTAACAGACCAGTCAAAATACATCATACACTGCTCATTTTACCTTTCCGTTTCGTCTGTCTCTTGTAGAACAGTAATGTAATACAAAAAACTTGCTGCTTCATACTAAAAGAGGAAAGTCTAGTTCTAGTCTAGATTTATAGTTATAAAGCTATTTCCTTAGTGGTCAAAGTATTACACGATAGGTGACGATTAGATGCTGCCTATCGTAAAACATAAAATTTATATGCACTTTAAAATAAATAGCTGTAGTTTCGTTGTGTATTTGCGTCTTATGTAGGTATCTGGGGGCTTGGCCGTTCGTTACTACAAGAACTATTCTATAACACAAAAGTAATGAACAGTGACTTAATTTTTCACCTTACGCCGATGTGAATGTAGCGAAACGGCCAAGCCACATATTTTGACTAAGGTGTAGAGTTTGTGAAGTTAGGCCTTGTAGAGTTAGGGTGTGTAGTGTTAGAAGCGTGGCTCTACATGAGATCTACTACTCGAGATCTGATAACTTTTTGACAGTGCGAATCATATGAGCTCGTCTTGGCAACATTTTACATGAAAATGTTTTTGGTGGGATAAATTTGTCTTCACGAGGTACAGGTTTGATCCTAACACAGGCCATGTATATGACTTTCAAAGTAACATGTCCTTTCTTCATTATTTTAGAAGACTAAAGACAACTGAAGGAACACATCATGCGGAAACCTGGATTCTAAATTTAAATCGCCAAGCCGCAGTGAGCTTGTGTGGTGTCCCTAGACCTGTTGCGTAAATAGGCTTATTATATTGTAATTGTTCTTTTCATTCAGGGATAGCTTCATAAGATTTAAAGAGACATGATGTTATTTGAAGACATACAATGGGACAGAGCTGGGCCCAGCATGTAGAGGCCTTGTTGAGAACTTTAATCTTGAGTATAATGCTCTACCCGGGGTCGTTTTATGGGAGAATAGATGTGAAAAATCCAAAGTAGATGCAGAGCTATTGCATACTATGTCTATGAAATTAATAAGGACTTCCTAAGACTTTCTAGAAATCTATGGCGCCTGCCTTTATACAATAAATCGATGTAGTTTTAAGTAGGTTAAAATGTAAATACAGTAAGGATCACAAAGCATGACTTGATTCTTAACAAATCAAACACGTCACAAAATACAACGCAACGTAGCATTATTTCATTATCATCAAGGACTTTAAAACGTATTTGAAGAACTTAGGTTATTCATAGGCTATGCAAATAAACAGGAAATTATCAAAGACACTAATACCTTTAAATAATGCTTACCCAAAATTTATCTCCTTTTTTATAATTTTATCCGGTTTAATAATGTATGAAAACAAAAAGTTAATTAAGAACATTTCATTTATTTGTGTGTTAGGAACTGAAAATATGATTTATGAATAAACATTTGTATTGATCAATGAACTTAACAAGAGTTAAGCACGTCAAGACTACCGAAATAAAATGATTTATCGCGCGAGAAGTAGAAATGTTAAGTACGGTAATATTCGTGTAAATCTATTTCGGTTCGAAGCGGTGAAGTAGTGGTCAACGGGCGCGTTATATTGTAAACAACAGGAACATCATATGTGGGGCCCTTGTCAGTCCCTTCCGTAGCGTCACGTCAAGCGAATGTTACAATAAAACTGGGGTGCGGGGCGTTGGCCTTCCTCTCCCTATCCTACGTAAAATTAAATAAAATGTATAAAGTATTTCACGAAAACTCGAACACACTCGTACATCTCAATAAGCAAGGTTTCCGGTCGACGACGTCTGTAACACACATCATCGTTTATTCTATCTCTTCTAATACAGTTCTAAAAGAAAGTACATAAATAACCGTTAAATCGTTTCCAGGTTCCGAAGTTTGTCCGGAGATAAGCCTGCTAGCTGACGTTCGATCGGGAAAGTTGGAAACTGTATCGTCTCCAAGTGCCGTGCTGATTAAATACGAAACTGTGGACTTGTGTTTGAGTGTCCGCCGCGGGCGTTTCGAACTGTGACTTTATAAGCTGCTAAAGCTTTTGTGAGATATCCTCCGGTTGCCGGAGGTGTGAAAAGGTCCTCAAAATCGCCAAAGTGTCTCCTATAAAGTTGTCGGCTATGGACAGTAACTCGGTGTCGCCAATGCCAGAGCTAGCACCGATCGCGGAGTTCGACAAGTCACCGCCGTCGCCGCCCAACGAGGAGGTGCCGATGGACGACCTGCCGCCGCCGCCCGCCACTATATCCCAAGCTGAGGGGAAGAAAATTAAAGTGTAAGTATTCATATTTATATTTAAATTATACATATAAAATTTGATAGTCCATTCCAGTACAACCCTCTAATATGCGTGATATATTTTTGACTGAATCACTTGATCTTCGCTTAATAATTTAGAAGCAATCAAAGAGTCAGGATTTATAGCTATTCATTTATACATGTTGATATTTAGAGGGCACAAAGTGATATTATGACATCATTAAAGTGCTTTATTAACAACAACTACGATAAACATGAAATTAATGGTGCTGTGTATGTTATTAAAAAGTAAAAAAATACATAAAAAAAAGTAAAAGTAATGTAATTATATTTAGTAAATGTCTTAAAAAAGATCTCGATCCGATCTCAAAGTGTCGACAATCAAAGCAACATAGCGCAGAGATCAAAGGACATTTTTTCATACTTCAAAGAAAAGTAATTTTGTAAGTTTCGCTTTCTTTGGAATCTTGTTACTTGAGTTTTTAAAACTTTGACGTCAACTGAGCTTAAGACAAATCAACGGGTATTGTGTCAAGATGGATTTTCTTACAGAAATGATACTAAATTGTGTTAGTAATGGGGTCTCATGAGTCAAAACGCATGACTTTATGAGAATGTGGCTCAATCGTACCGAAGTTACAGAATAATAATTTACACACAAGGATAAAATACCGCGAGAGTCGAATTCTTTTAATATTATCTAAATATATCTTAAAATATATGTACATTCGTAACAAACAAGCGTTATTTTGTACGTAACTGATGCGTACATGCAAGAATTTCTCCGAGCGATCCTAATCGTTTGAACAGGAATGTCTGTTGGAGACATCAACGACAATAGGCCGCTAAATAATTTTAGCTAGTTCCATCATTACATACATTTTAGTATTTACTTTGGGCTCCACTAGTACACTTGATGATACGTCTATAATATTGTAATGATAAGGAAAACTTGTTACTGGATGGATGCGAGCTGCCCAGGACCGGGATGGTTGGCGCTCTTTGGGGGAGGCCTACGTTCAGCAGTGGACAGCGATAGGCTGAGATGATGATGACGAAGGAAAACTTGAAGGTGGATGTAAACGTGGACGTTCTAAGGTTTGGATGTGGAGTTCCTTAATATTTGTCCGATTAAAGAGGTTAGGTGTCACCAAAGGAACAATCTCTACATTATGTGATCACTTATGTCCCTAATTTTATGCATATTATACATGATTATTTGATTATTTTCTCTTTTATATCTGTCGCCAAAATGACAGGGGTATTTTCTGAGTCTAGGTATTTTCTGAAGAAACATATTTGGATTTTTTACTAATTTAATTTTAGGTCCGAATGCGTAAATTTTAATTTAATATAATAATACTATCAACATAATTTATCTGTCGATCTATTAACGATAACAACTTATCCTGATAAGCCAATAGGCAATTAGTATCTGGATCAAATGGTCTACGTCAACTAAGAGTGCCTGTTGCAGGCTGCCTAATTAATTAGGTCAGCCCGCAATTTGATTAGCAAAGCCTGGATGGATTTAATGCAACCCTTAATGGCGGCCCTTAATTAAATTGCTTTCGATTATATAATGAAATGGGCGATAATTTATTTATTGGGATAAGGTTATTTCTGTATTATTGTTGTAAAACTGAAACTGAGGAACCGCTGTTTGTCACCAGCTCCACCAGAGCCTTAGCAGCTAAATAGTTAAAATTCATAGATTACGATTAACACAATGAAAATAAAGTTTAGAAAAAGTTAGGAAAGAAAATATAGTTAGTCCGGAAACCTCAGACACGCGAGTCCGCCACGCTCTTGACTGTTTTTTTTGTTTTCTGATCCCAAGCTAAGCAGAGCTTGTGTTATGGTAACCAGACAACTGATAAACTTACTTATATATTTCTAAATACATACATATTATAGACTAGCTGTTGCCCGCGACTTCGTCCCCGTGGGTAGAAGATATAAGTTGTGATTTAGGTATACCTGCCCGGTTTTTTTCAAACTTTCCATTATATCTTAGCTCCTATTAGTCGCAGCGTGATGGTTTATAGCCTAAAGCCTTCCTCGATAAATGGTCTATTCCACACAAAAAAAAAACAATTTGGACCAGTAGTTCCTGAGATTAGCGCGTTCAAACAAACAAACTCTTCAGCTTTATATATTAGTATAGATAAAATACACCCAGACACCAGAACAAATGATCATGCTCATCACAACATTTGTCCTGGGCGGTAATCGAACCCACGACCTCCGGTATTGTTGTCTCTAAATTTCACTTGAGAATGACAAAGACAACATGATATTAAAGAGAAATGAGGGTTTTCAGTCAGAGTTCTACAGCTGTTGGGATTGTTTAACAGGTTAAGTTAACGACAATAGTTCGCATCCTTATTTCATAGCCGATGTTTAAAAAAAGTCCCTGTTATAATGTAGAGCAAAATTTTGAAACGTTTTTTCTGCTCGTTGCCATTTTATCTTCAAAGCTGTAACTACAAGAACGTAAATATACCTTTTCTGCTGTAAGTTCATATACTATGCACACTCCCAAAGAGTTTTAATACGATTTCTTTGAAGTAAATGATAAAACATGCTCTCGTAGCGACGATAAATGTGACTCAATTTATTTACCTTTGCAAACATTCGACTATCTAGACTGATATGGGTTTATTTACATTTTATTTCATTCGTGCTCTCTAAGAACGAACTTTAAAATTTAAAAAGTCCCGACGAATATTTTATGGATAATTTTTACGGTCCACATGATCATTGCTTTTAAGGTAGGCAACGGTATCGGCAGAAAAGTTGGGATTTTAATTTACCTTCTAGACGTTTTTTTTGTCTTCTTCATGTAAATAAAGATTGTGCTTTAGTCTTGTCTAGCTTCTGTGTCTCCCGAGCTGCGTGAATAATTTGGACAATGAATGTTTCTTTTTTTTTCGAGGTTTTTATTCCTACTGTGATATAACTGATTATTTCTTAGATATGTCTAAGACGCATGCCCGACATAATTGTAGATATAGTAATAAATATTACTATAAATAACTAAGAAGTTTCTGTAGCCGGATATTGATTTTCCTCGTATTCCAATCCCTTCGGCTAAGTGCTCACGAAGATACACATTGGGTAAAGGGACCGTCTATCGGCTTACAACATTATTATTTCGGGATTGGGGAAAGATCAGATATTATATGTATACACTTCTCGATAGTAAGTAGCTTCTATGAAGTGATATTGCTCATTGGTAAAACGATTTGAGAGAATTCTCCGTGACTGTCCGGGTTATATATAGGATCAAGGCAGGATTTTTTCTTTATGTTTTATAAGGAGTCTTAGATTCCGATACGGACAGACCTATGATTATTATCTTCTTCTTGCGGCTACCTAATAATTATAGCTTGATAATTATATTTACGATTTATCAGCCTCTTTTTAATAAGGCTCGTCGATGTGTGGTAAAGAAAAATGTTACGAACATCCCTGCCATTTGTATGCCATATGCTTTTGAAGATACAAAGGCTTAACTAGAAACTATGTTTCACTTTATAGACTACAACAAATTTTAGTAGTGGAAGTATTCTGCGGTACATTTTGGAAAAACTGTGTTCTTCTCTTGTACACTTCAAAAAGAAGTTTTTTATTTGACGTAAACTTTTTTAATCTTCAAACGCGCGCAGCTTGCCCATTTATGTTAGATAATGGTTTGCTAACGGATGTCTTCGCATTTAACCAGCCAGAACTCTTGTTTTATTCTTGTGATTCTAAGACACGGATCACAATAGCTCTCTCGCTATAGCGCTGTCATCTACCGGCTGTAAATCACTTTATCAACCAAACGTGATCCACACAATGCGTGCATCACTAACATCGACCGTCAGCTGATCGTTAAATTTGTTCTTCACGTTTCCACTAGATGGCGATACAAGCACCTTTCCATGGATCATTGGTTTTTAAAGTAACTATCAATAAACTCATAGTCTGTTCATGTTGTATTGCTTAAAAGTGTAGTTTGGATAAAAAAAAAAAATTTTTTCCAAAAATGTGATAGTTGTCTAAATGTTTTTTGTCTCCCTCTAACCTCGAAGTAACTGTAATTGGTGATCTCTGTCTCACGCAAAAGACTGGTTACGTCGAAGTAGGGCGTTCGCGGCGTCCGGACCGAGTCGAGATCTCGGAGAGTGGCGACACGCACCTCGCGGGAAACATGCTCATGTGACAAATTGCCGCCAAATTTCAATTTTAAATTTCGAACTTTTGATTCTTAATCGAAAATTTTATTTAATTAATCGAACATTTCGAACCAGTGTTTTGTGTTGTGTTATTTAAACTTTTTATTGATATCAAGTGATTTTTATTTTGTGAGTTTAAAAAAAAGAAGAAATGGCGAGAGGAAAAAGTCAAAAGTATGTTTCATTTTTATTTCTTAATTTATTTGTAGCTGAATTAGTATTACTTTATTTTAAACCAATTGTACAATAATATTTCTGGGTTTGTTATACCAGTTTTCAAAGAAATTATTTAATTTTTGAAAGGAAAAGAGACCTTGCCAAATATTTTGATATAAACATGAGGGATTAAATTAGTTCTGTGTTATTTATTTTGAATTACGTTGTTTTTTATATGGTTACTTAAAATCGAATTAGTGTTTATTGTTTCAATTGTGTCTAGTTACAGTGAAGACGCATATAAATATTCGGAATGCCGACTACAAGGTCGACGTGATTATTATCGTCAATTTGACGAGTGAGCGTAAATCTCATCTTGGTAGTGGAAGGTAATAATAGGATACCTAGTATACCTACAGAAAGACCTAGACTTTTCCTTCTAATTTCTTGTTCCTAAGTATCTAGAATTTAGTGAAACATCTATAACATTTTTTCGCATCGCTTCTAAAAAGTGAAATCTATTAAAATTTATTCACCAATATTTTATCATGTAAAAAAATAACTATAGTAAAACGGAGAGCTACCCAGAATAATTGTTAGGGTGGCCATAATTTTTGTGAGAACGGTAATAACACGGGATGTTCACAATTACGCCACTTTATGTGCTAGTACTTGTCCAAGTAAGGTTGCCGTTAATGTGACCATGTTTTTATCGATGCGAGGATGACACAAGTATTTGCTTCTAGTTTCTAACGGTTAACCAAGACAGCTTAAGTGTACCTTTGATTTAATCATTTACCTTTCCTACGGGACTTTGTTCGTTCTTGTAACTATTTATTTAACTACTTAAATCTCTTGTTCTTCGTTATTTAATGTCTAAAAAATACCTAAACTAATCTCGAAACACCAAAAAGTAAAACTTGAAGACTAAAAAAATAACTTCCTTTGCAGTTTTTTAAGAACTCGTTTAAAAGATATTAACAAAAAAAAATGCCTGCAGATAGACCCTTTAGAAAAAAAAAACGATACAGTTATAAAGTATACGGGTATATTCGTTCGGAGTTATCTTATTAAATCCAATACTCACCGAGTGGGTCGCAGAGAGGGAGCGACTCAGGAAATGAAATGAAATTGACGCTGTTTATAACGAGGCAGCCACATGAGAGTGTGGATCGTGGAACATAGCTCGTTTAATGGTACACGGGATACTTGTATAGGTACATCGTGATGCAATAACAATATGTGGTATACTTCAATTAGGCATTAGATAGGCCAAAAAGTGATTTTTTTAGATTTAAGTTACTGCCAAAGATTTAGGTTTTTTTTTTATAAATGGTAATGATAAGACTATGCAATACTTTCAATATTTCTCTAAATTAGAATACTAAAAAAACACAAAAGTAAAAAAAAAATGAGTTCTCATTTTTTTTGAGGTTATTTCATTTTCAGATAATATTAATATTGTCTTGTAAAGATATATCCTTCACAAAAATCTTCCTGAGCGCTAAATACAATAAGATCGTGACGTGTTTTCATACATAAGACGTATGGCATTAATGTAAATATTGTCTCCAGTGTTAAATATTTGGTCACGTTGTCTACGATTAGTTACGGTAAATAAATACATTTTACCGCACCAGCTCGTCCTCAAAACACATATAAATTATCTTTTTATTAGTTTTTAGTAAATAAAGTTATTAGACTGCAGCAACTGTCCCATCTAAACAGAAATTATCTTATCTGTAAGTTTTAGAATTCCTAAGAAAGTATTTATTTAAAGTCGAGATAAAAGTTGAAATTTAATCACTCAAACAGGTTTTAATCATTCCGTTTAGTGTTATATATTCCATATATTCTTTATTCTACTATTATACTTAAAGTTTCCTGTACTATAAATTAAATATAGCGTTTCTAAAGCATTAAAGCAAACATTAATTACATCGAAAAGCCAGAGACCCTGAAAATAGTTAAAAATTTAAAGGTTAAATGATTTTGCATTCATGAATCGTGTATCTATTTTGCAACAAATCTAATTAAACTTTAAAAGATATTCTCATCTTTACAATCATTTGTTACTTGGATATGCAAAGCTATAATTCCGTCCCTGTTCGTCATTACGATTACCATATTTTCATCAAAATTGTCAATAGCAATTGCTTTTCTTTTGCTTTCACCTATTCTTTTATTTATGTCTGTATGCTGTTGACTATGGTCGTGAAAACTTTACTGTAAGTTTAGTTCGTTATATTTTTAACGGTGAAATTAAATCTTTGCAATTAATGAAGTGCTTTACAAACAGTTATAGCAACCTTATAGCCTATAGTATGCAGGAAAACAGTTTGACTGCGACGTAAAGTAGTTAGCAGTTAAAGTCGGTTGTATAAGAGCCAGGTTAGGAGGCGTCGACAACAGCTAAATCCCGTCTGACAACACATTTGCTCTGATTTATTGCGGAAACTGAACTTAGTACGTGAACCTATCTCATATCTTCATGAGCTCTTAAGATTTATGCTGACACTCATGCAGACAAGATGCTTGAACTAGCCTTGCATTTGGATGACATTGTAAGGAAACCTTCATCGTTTACCTTTACACGAGAAAAATGAAGATTTTTTGGTTTGGAAGAAATTTTCGATTAATTTCTGCGTTTAGCGTCGGCTGTAAAATACAAGGAACAAAGACGAGAAAAAGATCTGGTGATATAAAAAAACGATTACTAATTTTTTATAATGAGTTTTTGGTATCTTCACAAAGTTATTGTTATACACGCTTTTTTAATGTTACGTTATATTATTTTAATTTTATCAATTACAATTTTGGACAGACGATAGCATCCTTGGGTTATGTTAATATCTACGTACCTAATCATATTATTAAACATTACATAACGGGTCCATACTCAATCATTTAGAAGTAATTGTTACTTGGCTCGTATGACGCAACACCAGGCGACAATAGTCCGCAAGTCTAGAATTCTAGTTTGTTGATAAATACTTCAAACTACACGTAGGCACATGAATAGACATTGTTTATCGGTGAAGGAATTTTATTGAGAAACGAGTAAATTTTTTAAATAGTTTAGGACTTTTCCTACACTTTCAGTGTTGTTGGTAAACCTACTTTTAAAGGCTGACATGCGAAGGTGATAATAAAGAAAATTAGGATTCAATTCGGTTGAGTAATTTTTAAACTTGTTTTCTTAATTGTATGTATCTTTTATCTTCATAATAATGGGTTTCAAGTGTCTTCTGATCAATTTAAACTTTGAAATGTGATTGCTATTTTAGTTAATTACCTTTCGAGACGACAATATGTGAAATAGAGCCTTCAGACTCTCTTTCACAATAAAAACAATGTATGAGAGGGCGTGGTAGGCCACCTGAGTATTCGAAGTTCTAAGATATCTTGGATGCTCAACTCGATGTATTTGAAAGAGCAATACGGTGTCATCGGAACTTTTGATTTGGATTTTGACCTAGTCTTTCGCCACTACGCATCGAAGTACTTTTTAAAAAAGCTATCTACCGAACACGATATCCCTTAGTCAGACTGGTTCTTAGATGTTGATGATGTCTGACTACTGTCAAAAATGTGTCAATAACACCCGGGACCCACAATTGAACGTGCCTTCCGTACATAGACGGACCCATCCAAAGACCCACCGCATCAATTGTGTCTTAACCTGTAATCTAACAACTTTTGATCTATTATTTCAATAAGAAACATAAATATTTGTCGATTACTTAGGCATATGGTGTGTTAATGATATCTATTGAGGTCATCAAGGCATCACTTTCTTTTCGATGTCCCAACATCAATTTAAGTCTCATCCGTACTATTTCAAACAATCTTCAATCTTTATTCAAATGCATAAGGATTAAATTTGTTTGCGAGTCCATTTAACAGCGATAGTTTAAAAGATTGTTTTTTTAGATACTGCGAGCTATTCTATACCTTATAACAAGTTCAATAAGTGACACATTTGTGTAGGAATGGTTGGGTGAATTAACCGTGTGTTGTATGACGTGAATACTTGTCACGTTTTCAGTTGCCAATGATAGGGGGACGGTAATGGGTCTGATGGTCACAGGGAGGGTAGACACACAATTACGTCTGTCCCCACGAGCGAGCAAGTCACAGATAATATCAGTTACGCCGTCGGAACTGCAGGATTTTGAAATGATTTCCATGTTTCTAGGGTGTTATTTGTTTTGTATTTCATTATACAAGAATTTTTATATTATTTATAACAACAAGACATACCGTTATACATACCGAAAAGATACGGGTGGGTTAGTCGTTTGCGCGACAGTTGTAATTTTAAAACGTGAAAATAGATTTTTTTCGACTAGGAACACAAAATGACAAAAGTGTAATAACAACATGTGTGTTGTATGACGTGCAATAACAACATCAGGACTACTAAAGAAATAATTTAATTATGTTTTAATTGATAATTGATACTTTATAGCCAAGAATCATCATATATATTTTTAGTCGGCTTTCACTCATATTTATGTAAACTTTCAACTTTCTTTGCGGGCAAAAGAATGATAAAATATTAAAATTAAAACTTCAAAATCTCACTGGGTCTCTTTATAAAATAATTTATTTTCTAGACTTGATTTTAATTGGCGTTAAAAAATGTGTGGATTTTAAATCTAGATTTAAAATTAAGAAGCTATGTATGTAATTGTTTAGGTTCTAATAGTAATTCAAACCGCAAATTAATGTTATTTTATGCTTAAAATGAATGGGAACTCTTTAAAAATATTAATAATATTTAATTCTACACTCTCCCAAAACCTCTATCAGACTTTGCGATGAATTTGATTGCAAGACCCGACGTAAGAAATGGGCCGCAATTCTATTTACAATGGCCAACGAATGAATGAAAATTGTCTTAAAATGACACTATTCGTATTCTCTTAAGCATTTTCCTACACAATAATTGCAAAATTCAGTATGGGACGGTACACTCAATTTCGAAAAACGAATATTGTTAATAGCAGAGTCGGGGTCCAGTGGTATTCATAGCAACACTAGCATCAAATCGGGAACGACAATCCTGGTCTCCCAAGTACCGTTTACATTGAGACGGACATCTGTCATTCCAGAAGACCTTGGCAGCAATCTATTGTATCCTCCTCATAAATCTGAACACCCACTCGACACACGACGTAACTTGTGAAATTAGATTTTATTACTTAAATCCTCGGAGAATGAAACAAACCTTCTATTTCGGCTACTTGCGTCGCTGCATGGAAAGAAGTGTGGAAATTACGTAAATATTGTGCGTATTGATCGCTTTTATTAATGTCAATGGCTCTGTTGGTCCATCAAGAATGGTCAAAATATTAGTGTCAAATTGAAAAACAAATTCTTAATATGATCGATATTTTAATTACCTGAATTAGGCCTGTGAATCTTTGCTTAACGTCATTTTATATCTTAGATACCTACATAGATATCTAAGGTACGTACTGTAATTTTTTTGGCGATCAAGTCTTATTTGTCATTTTATTACATCCAAGAGATTTGCGATAGAGCAAGGGTAGTTAATTGTAACTTACTAACGAACCCGTGTTTGTTTGCGTATTCTTTAATAAACTCAACCCTATCATAATAATTGTTCATCCTCTTGTAACTAGTTTTCGATTTAAAAGATATTAGTGACGACAGAAATAGATGAACTTTTTGTAGTTGTTTTAAATTTTCGATGATGCTTGTTAGCTAATAGGCTCTTATGAGCTAAAAACCCTGTGTTATGCAGACAATAGGTGATGATATGAATGATTGTTTCATATCAATCAAGTCACAGCGTTTCATTGGAATTCATAACAAACAAACAAACAACACAACATGAAAGAGTTTGGCGTTGTCAGTCGTAATGTGAAGGCAAAGCATCCCAGCCTTTTCTCAACTATGTAGGGGTGCAGTCAAGTACCATTGATTTACAAGTTGCGACAGCCTATCTGACCTCATCAACCCAGATACGTGGGCAACACGATACCTTTTAGTCGGACTTTTTCTAGCGTTTGACTACCCTTAATTACTTTCAAAGATATGTAAATACTCAAAATAGCCGGGACCCACAATTTAACGTGCCTTCCTAAACGCGGAGGTACTCGTTATGACATAGATAGTCACCCATCCACGGACCGATCAAGTTTCGCTTATCCTGTGTCCTCAACTTGTGCAGTTGTAATAAACCACGAGCTCGTCTGACAGAAAAACAAGACCTAATTAATATATTCATGCTAGTTTCAGGCTCTTTTTTTTCCGCTACTGAATAATGTTAAAACACCTGATGTAAGTTTTGTTCAAATAAAACTTCTATCGCCAGTCTGTTTCAAGGGCTTACACCTTTAAAATAAATAAACCTGCAAAAGATGAGTGCGAGAATTCTTTGTTCCTCTATTGTACCGTAGTCGCGCAATTAAGGCGTTCCCGAAAAAGCCGTCGAGAATGGACTGAGAGGAATATTACGATATTTCTTATTCAAATATCTTTACATCGACAATGGTGTCTGTGACGGCTCAGCTTCGGTCGAGGCATTCGTTTTGTTCGTTTCGACGTCGTTTGTTAGATGAAGAAAAGGAGTTTGAATATATTGTGAATTTGTGAATGCAGTCGGTGACTTGTGTGACTCAAATGTTTCTTTCTATAACGATATTGTTGCTATTCTAGATGGTATTTACTTACGTTCACTGCTGATTATATGCAGTAGCTTTAGTAGCGGGAGTTGGGATGAATCGAAATTAAATTAGGGCAAAGTTTTATTTTAGAGAATTAGAGAATTAGAGCTACCGACATAAGCTATCAACTACACAAAACCACAGTTGGTATTACCAATGTATTATGTTATATATTTTATTTATTTATATACAAATCTTGTAAATTACCTACATCAAATGATACAGGGACATAGAAATCTATTACCTTATTATTTAGATTTCTATGTAGAGAGACCTGTCTGTAACAATCAATTGATATCACTTAAAAGTTGAGATTTATTCAGTTAGATAACTAGCTCAATTATTTTAATCTGAATCTCCATAAGCTCAAATTTAATGTAAAGAAAATGTAGCTTCAGATTTTATTCTTTGACCGCAAAAGGAAACAAAATTTCGCTTCCAGTTTTCAATTCGAAATCCAGATAATGCTGTGAAACACCATCTGGTAGTTTTAACTTTTCATTCCCTTTTTTACTTTAAGTCTGGGGGAGGCAGACAGGAATCGGCTTTCAGACTGTTCCGGTGGCTGTGCCGGACAACCGAGTCGGAATGACGTTGAAACTCGACAAGCGGAAAGATTGGAATGTCGTACCTAGTACCTTGTTATGACATTTTTCTTTATCCCCGAGATTATATTTTTATTCATGTTGTTAGCTGCAGTTTCGTTTATATTTTTGAAGAGATAATTTATGCGTTAAAATTCTGGTTAACGATTTCAAATGAGTTCTTAATTTTTCACGTGTGTTCACTAAAATACTTCTGGCAGATACACCACTGAAAGATCCTCGATATAATAAATCCGCCGTCAATATTTAGGCCAAATTATAAAGCCGTAGCCCATTCTAAAAAAAAGGTTTCGTATAAACTTTGACCTCTTACAACCCTGTTAAAAAGTAGTCTGTTTCTGTGTGTGTGTCCTTTCTCACACTCAAGACTATCTATGTACCAAATTTCATTACAATCAGTTTAGTAGTTTTGGCGTGAATACTAGACGGACAGACAGAAATACTTTCGAATTTATAAGTATAGATACGGTATGGATACGTCGTCCATATGTCCATATTGTTACATAGTTTATGCTAAAAACTCGTAACATTAAAACAATTACACGAAAACGGTATTTAATAATAAGGATATAACTAAACTGATTCCCAGTTTTACAAAACGTTTGAAGACAACTAGTTTTATGCATGATCACGCACATTCTTGGTCACGTTAACAAATGCTATCAAGTTACATGAATACAAAATGGCGTAACTGTAACTTGACGTAACTAAATTGTTTAAGACAGAGGACTAAGTATAATTCCATTATAATTTTATACAAATTATTTTTACCTTCTTAATTGATATACGAAAACGCGTATAAAATTATTATCCGAACGAGTTTTTAACGTACGTACTTGATAATAAACTTGAAAAGAAAATAGTTGTTCTGATACTCGATAACTTTAAATTGATTATAATTTAAACATATCATGAATAAACAATTGTTTATCTATATAAAAAATACCATCATAGTTGTTCAAGTGTTTGGAAATGAAGTAATTTTAATTAATATCAAAAGGAAAGTTTTAGCATTAATTTATTCGCATTTATTAGTGTGTGTATACTGTGTATCGTTGACTAAACTGCAAACTAAACTAATTGGTAACTGTGGTTCATTAGCGCAACACTCCATTTTAACTTGCACTTCTGTCTGTCCAAGTGGTCAACCTAAATGCAGATGGTAACCGTGTTTAAATGCGAAAGACCTTTTGAAGTTCAAATTATGAAACGTTTAGAGTAAAAGATAAAGTTTATTTAGAAATTATTCATTAAAGTAATACACAGCTAGTTAGTTTTTTATTTTACGAATCGATATTTTCCGTCGCCACGTAACTGATGGCTAAACAAAAAAATATGGGATTTAGATGTTGTTTACATGTATGGGATTTAGCGATCGGATCTATCAGACGCATAAGTTTGTATTCTATCTGACAAGTAATAATCTTTGTTTCGACTTTTCTATTAGTTTAATTTGACCAAGTGACTTACTACTTAGCATTCGGATTTTTTATCTCCTTTCTCTTAGCGTTTGCGATTGCTACTGGAATCTTGGCTAGGCCCTCAGTACCTGATTGTAGAAGCGTTGTAATATAATAGCATTTATTTCGGATAGCCCATATAGTGTTAGTAACAATAACTTAATAACTAGGGTTAGTACAGAATAAATTACAAGTACCTAGGTATAAAATTAATTATTGGGTATGGAGCTTCATCCAATGTCGCAGCATTGGAGACTCCCTGTCCGTGAACACATTTAAGATAGCGCCGAAACTGTCACGGAGACGCGCGTGTAAGGAGGCACACCTTTTACGAATAATGGCTGCAAAACCATCAATATTTCTGTCCGCAAACATTTTTGACGCACTGCATCTCCACGGCGGCCCCAGCAGTATCCGGAGTGCGTTATAGCACAATACACGGCGTTTATGAGTGTAGTATGTGTGGTCTTATTGACTTAATTTAAAAAGAAATGAAAAAAGCCGTTCTACCCCTACCTTTGGGTTGGTTTGATTTGGTAGTCCAATAGTTATATTTTTAAGCCATTGTGTCATACGATAATGAATAAGTGTTTGTAAATTCTGCGCTAAAGTTTGCACGAGATCAGCATTTAAATATGTCATGTTACTTTTCTTTTTAAAGATGATAAGTTTACACTTTCATTGTCACCTTTCTCTTGTTTCTGTGTACTTGGTTTACATTTTTATGATCGCAATGGGGTATTATTTAGTAATTGTAATTCATATCGTTATGTGTTAGGAACTTAATAATTATGTTTTGTTAAATTTAAGAACATTTCATAAAATTCATTTAGGTATATCAAAATAAATAAAAAATAAAAAAAATGGTTGATTTTTCGTCACTTACATAATAGAAGTTTCGATACATATTTTCTTTATAAAATTAAGGATGTAAAATAATTTACTAATTTGACGTAGCGGATAAAATATACCTTGCCTTTTTTATGACTACTAGCTTTTAGTCTAATTGGTGCATAATAAGTGTTAATTAACAACCTATTAAATACTTTATAGATGTAGAATTCCAAGATCTTTAATATAAACTAGCTTTCCGCCCGCGTCGAGGTCGGTTAAATCGCGTTTCCAAGAGAACTCTTCAAAAGTCTGGGATAAAAACTATCCTATGTTCTTTCTCAAGGTCAACTCTGTCTCTGTACCAAATTTCATTAAAATCAGTTCAGTGGTTTAGACGTGAATGCGTAACAGACAGACAGACACACAGACAGAGTTACTTTCGCATTTATAATATTAGTAGGGGTGAGAATATATACAATATTGTGTCGTGGTGGCCTTGCGGTTTTATGCACGGATTTTTATGCACGAGGTGGGGTTCGATCCCGACGCAGACAAAGTACCGATATTAGTTTTTCAAAGTGATGAGCTCTTTTAATTAATCTAAGACACCACTAACCAACTTCCAATATTAGAATCTTGAATGACCAACTAGAACTAAGATAACGAGGTGATCAATAGTTAGAACTTTACTAACCCTATTCGGGAAGAGGACTGAGCCCAGCAGTGGAACGTATATAGGCTAGTATTTACACCAATAACACGAAAATATTGTTATAACTAAGTAGATGCATGTGTCTTGTCCCGGTATTCATATTTGATATATCAGTTGATATTGCGACCTAGTTTGAACAATCTAATGTTCAGTGACGTTTAAGAGTATTTAGACGCTTATTACTCACGGTTTGAAGACAGTTCTTTGTTCTCATTAATAAATACTATTGTTCTTTTCTATGCCGTTCTATTGATAAACGGTTGAATATGGACGCTCAAATATATTTATGCAGAAGCAAAATACCACGCACTGATCAATAGGGTTTTTGACATAAAAAAGTGTTTGGTCCTTCAAACAGATTTCCATAAAAATATTGGATAAGTATTTTTTCTATTTATTGTATTCATCTCGTAAAAGAGAACGAAGGGGATACACTGAAATAAAACCTCGTGTGACGTCAGATACCAGTACGTCTTTTACTAGCAAGTGATGTTATTAGCTCCCACTACCGTATATTTCATCATCATGTTTTTAATATTCCTTATGTTTTAATGATATGACAAAATAAAAAATAAATATTCAATATTTTTGGGAAATAGTTAAAAGCTCTTATCAAAATCTATGAAACTATGACACCTTCTAACATTAAATTTGTCAGCTAGATACAAGGAAACTCCACCCATATGGGTGTAGAACGATGGGTTGAAACTTGAAATTTCAAATGTACGTTTCTTCTCTAGATGGTGTGGAAGTAGTAATAGTAACTAATAATGTATCTTGAGAAATAAACAGTCCTAATAGAGCAAGATCCCAGGGCCCCTAGACCATACTCATTTTCTGATGGACAAAACATATATGATAGGTTAGTATTAGTGTGCACAGTGCAACAACATACGCAAAAATCAGATCTCAGACTATAAGTAAAGTGAGTATGATTTTTACACACCTGTAGCTGGTACCTGAGAATTGGCCTTCGTTCTAAGCTTGCAAGTATTTATATTGTATACATACACTGTACATAATGTATGTTTTGCTGTTTGATGTTCTCATGTATGAGACTCGTGTCTTCTTCTTCTTCTTCCTTGTCGTTACACTCTTGCCAGAGTGGTCGTGGTCGTCACGTCAGACTCGTGTAGTCTCTCTCTTTATTAGGCGTACAGGAATGACGGATAGACGTTTTAGATAAGTTTTTAATTTCACTTCTACTTCATTGAAAAAGACTAGGTTCTAGTTATTCCCGAGTAAGATAGAAAATACTTGTAATATAAGTATATTTCCTACGTTTTTATTATACACTCACTTTTCTTGTTTGTTTGTCGTTCCGGTTAGATTTTTGTAACTCAATTTTGAGACACTTCCCGATAAGCTAGCATTCTGAATTTTTTAGGGTAGCTTCAAACCCGGTGACAATTTAATTTACAACAAAAAAAACGGCTAGACCGATTTTGATAGAATAGAGTGACATTTAAAAAGTTATTTTTTTAAATCTATTAATTGGTTGTTTACAATATCTTCTTGCATTTGAATAAAATACAAGCTTGATAAGTATGTCGCTTGCTCGTAAAAGTAAACTGTATTATGCATATGCACGCATGAAGCCGTCAGCACGACTTATGTCTAGTAGATATCTATCTAAGTGTTTGCATATCATAGTTAAGGATATAGTTGTATCGATCTGTCTGTGATTGTATCAGTTGAATTTATTATTTATAATACCTACAAATCATATCAATTTAAGTCTAGTTTTTCACTATCGCTTTGTGGTCCTCGTAAATTATTTATGCAAAGGAAGGTATATCTGCTTAATAAAACTGCAACTCGGGTGGTGCAATGAAACTGCAGTAATTGAAAATGTATTTAAAATGAACGATACTTAAATATTTTTTGCGTTTCTTTGTAATATAAAGTTGTTACGGTTGTACCTCACTTGATGCAATATTTCATGAATGCTGTTAGTGTTTTCGAAGTTTAGTCATTTAAACGGATTAAATGATGCAGTTTGAAAAACCAGCTGATAACTTGTGTTTTATTTCGTGACAACCTTTTAAGAAGGTTTAAATATGTTTGATCAACATTTATCTTGTTCATACCAATCAAGCTTCTATCGCTTGTTTTTAGAAAAGTCAACAGCGAGCGAGTAAACAATCTATAAATAAGGCTTAGTTGTTTACCTGCTGGTGACAAGGGTAGCGTTGCGTAAAACTCTACAAAGTTAACTTATTTATACGGAACTACAATATCAAGTGTAAATTCATACTTTAGGCATAAAACCTTTTAAACATTATTCATGAACATTCAGTGGAGCGGAACCGTTGCCGAATTGCGAACACTGTTGTGACAGCTCTTGCTGTTGCCACAACAATATTTATTTCGGCTCGTTGGCACACTCGAACGAACCTAATAAGTGAATTTGTAAACGTGTTAAATTATTTATCTCCATAACAGGCATCAATGTCGTTTATATCTCGCAGCGTTCCCGGTATAGCTAATAGTCAATTGGACGTGCGAGCAGACCGTCCCGTCGGTAATTTGCATAAATTGATTGCACGCCACGGGCTGGCGTCGCGGACACGGGCGAGGTGTGCGCCCGCGCATGCCCGCCGCAGTCGCGCGCCCAACCCACCGACTGATACACGTTCACCCGTAATGCTTAATTACATCCTCGCCTGTCGTAATTGTCGGTCAATTTAGCACTTTTTCAAGCCAATTGCAAATTTTCTAACGAGTTGTCCAGTGTCGGTTCGGTCGCGGTCTCGTGCACGCCCGCTCCGATTGATGGCACCGCTTGTGACTTCCCGGCGTCCTGTGCGGTTATCTAGTGAATAACCCATGTTATAGTGATTTCGCCTTCTGCACTGTGTAACAAGCATTACTTCTCTAGTCAATTGTCAAAATGCGTCAGCGGTACCAACTGAAGCAGAGACCGTACGTATATTGTCTACGTGCTTGGATAAAATAAAAGCTCGCTGCATTCACTTGACCCCGTGACCGTTTATTTGATGGGATTGAAGATGTTTTTGTTTGTGTCATTTAATTGTACGTGCAAGTGACCACAAATGCCTATTGAATACAATGGATAGAAAGTATCACACAAATAGTGCTGAACAATGGCATTCCTCGGGCGCATCGATGCTAGCTTTGATAATGTAGAAGCTGCTTATTCGAAGGCCGCTTGTCATTCTTATCACGATACAATTAGTGTTGTAACTTGTAGTTATCTATTAACGTATAAACAAGTCAACAAGTGCATTTCATGATTTTCGCATACGTAATACGTAAATAGCAAAACTGTAAACCTAGTAGAAATTTCGACAGCACAGTTAAGTAGCAACGTGCAGAGTACACAGTGTGTTGAATGTTTTGCAATATGAAACATTGTTTGACGGAAAACTTCGTCGGGTGTGCAAACAATAATTGTCTTGTTTCAAAGCAAAAGAGCCTCGTATGCTTCGCGTGAGCTATGAAAACTGGGAGCATCGTATTTACATGAGAACTTGCTAGACAAACATTGTATCCAGCGTTATTGCTTATCTGATTTTATGTTTTTTTGTTTCAGGTAAGTTTTGCAGTGGCTGAGTAAGATTGATGAGTAACTGTTTGCTGAACGCTTTTAACCGGGTGTTTTTTTTGTGTCAAAATGACAGTCTTGATGACGCATAAATGTAGAGCACTCTGATGAGATTAGTCTAGGTAATCTTAGTAGCTATATTGACGTTTTGAAGAGACCGAGATAGTTCTAGAATCTTGTATCTAAAAAGGTTAGGTTTTATTCAACGTTACATAAACATTTTTTTTCTGGTTTATGCATATCGTCTGAGACAATAACACAAATTAGTCTTAATATGGGAGTTTTAACTCTACTTAGAATTATAAACAACTCTCAGCGTTCCAAGTTTCTTGTAAAATATACTCTCATCTGCCGTGTACGTACTTCAGTTTTAAATGCGTTTGGTTGTTAAATGTCAACGTTTAATGGGAACAAAAATAGTTTGTTATTCGCTACAAGTGACCTTAATTGTTATGTGTGCTCGAATTTTGTCGAGCCGGTATATTAGACACGGCAACACTGAGAATTTAAATAAATGCGGTATATGTTCCACAAGTTTGGAATGTTAGCAATATATTTGATTGCTAAGGTGCAAAATAATTAATTCCGTTATACGATCAATAAAATATTACGATCTTAGTTTTTTAATCTCTATTTTTTTATGAAAACTACCAATGATTGACCATCAATGAAAAAAAGATAGCGTGTCTATTAAATCTAAGACTAAGCCATTAATTATTATTTTACGTTTTATTATTGTATTTTTACATAGTTAAATAACAGTCACTTTAACATTTAATTGATAAAGGCCCCGGCCATGGATTGGATTACGTTAATCCTTGTTTCACGAGATCTACAAAAAAGTAGTCTTTAGAGGACAATTGTCTCATTAACTATTACCAGTAGATAATATAACTATCAGTTGTTGCGTTAAGTACCTATTCCCTCATAATGCCTTATCTTTCTACGACGTTTTGCAACAGACCCGTTATTCATTTGTTTATAGGGGTGTAAGGCCGTTTTTAACATTAAAACCTTCGTGTATCGGGCTCTATACATTTGGCAATGTTTAATCAGCTGTCAAGATATAAACTCATTTGAAAGCTAATTTATACTCTAGAGTTGGTTAGGAGTAAAATTTTAGAACACCAACTGCTAGTTTTTAGAAAGATATCTCTCTAACTAATCGGGCCAAATCCGAGTAGTTTAAAGGAATTAGGTTATTTTTTATTGTCAAACATTAGTGTGCCTGATAAATACACAATTTTTCTAGGTGCTTGCTTCATGTGTAGAATTCTAGTTGTAATTTATTAAAAGAATCGGAAAAAATCATACCATGGTTACAGCAAAATATTAACAATTACGAAGAAATTAAGGTTACAATTTCGAAGAAAGTAAATTGTTATAGAACCCAACGTCCGGACGATCGTGAGAACTGTAGTGGGCCCCTCGCCATGCTTATATGAACCTATGACCTTCCGATCGGCAGCCGACACCCGGGCAACAAGGTCATTGTCACTTCCGCTGAACCTAAACAATTACATCACTCTGAAAGGACTCTTTTAATATCTATCTCTGGTATTTTAATCACATGTATTTCACATGTATTGTAAGCATTTTCGGGTAAAAGAAATATTTGTGCGAAGGATATTTGGAATATCTTAGTTAAATAAAGTTTTTAAATAAATCCTGCCATGACATATCGAAATAATTGAGAAACAATTGCTTATTTTTGTCATTGAAAAATATAGGAATCATAATATGTAGTTGTGTAAACCATATTTATTAACGGATTAATAGCGGAAACACAGTCAGACTCTTGAATCAAGAGATGAATTGCTGTAAACGGGATCGTTTTACTTCACTTAATTTTCAACGCAACAATTACATAAATTGATAAATATCGTGTCAAATGAATCACGCGAAACGGAATAAAAAATACAATACAATACTTTTCATGTTTTATGGCCAGATATTATGACATTGTCGTTTAGGGTACCGCAACCTTATCTGATCAACAAAACCCTCAATAATCCATCTATCTATCATCGAAATATAACGATCCATAATTAGTACATAGTATTTACATTTTTCACCGAATTAATATAAAGGCTAAAATAAAAAATGCACAAATAAAATAGACCATTAAAGCTGAACTGAATTGTACAGAACCATTTTTTCCCGATTAAAGTCTTAATGGCCAGTTACAAAATCGTATTTCTTTTATAAATATATATCTCGAAATTCAAAACACGAAACGGTTTGTAAAGAGAATCACAGGTCTGCGCGTACGCAAGAGACAAGAATGCGGAATAGTTCGCCGATCATCGGTAAAAGGTGTTCTTGGGTCTACCAGACCTATCACTACGTGTTGGAGTAAGATAGTTGTAGTCGTGGAAGCGAGACAGCAAGCTACGCTTCGTAGAGCGTCATCTCAGTCCTACACTGCAATAGGATTATTTTAAAATCGTAAAGGTAGGGTCTCAGACTGCAGTCGTTTTAATTGATATGTAAATTAAGCTCAACAAAACCTGTTTTATTTTAAATCGCATTTATAGGGAACTGTTGATACAAGAACTAAGATTTTGAATCATATCGTCATAGTTCTTAGATGTCAAGTATTCCGTATTTCAACTTTATAATAACAATCACAGTAGGTAGTCGTAAAATAATATTTTCCCAATTAGCAAATTTAATGTACTCCATATTGATTTTTTTCCGTGGATCGAACCCACGACACGTTGTGCACAGTGGGTTTGGCGTGGTGATCTTCACCACTCGGATATCGGTGCAGATTCAGAACTAAGAACACAGTAGAGGTTTATCTTGTTGAATTAACTTGAACATAAATCTGTTATACATTTTCAGTATGACGTCATTTTGCTTGTCGACGACTGGCTTCAAGTGGCTTAGCTCTTACCTCCAACCAGAGTCTCAAGTGACTTACTCTAACCGTAAACTACGTTCAGCAGTATTCAAATTACAGTTTATCTAACTATGTTCTGCTTTGTTTATTTGTTGAACATTATATATATATAATAATATATATAATATTAATATATAATATATACCTATTTGGAATTATTGTCTCGTTTTGAAAAGCCCATTTGATTTTGTACCAATTGCTATAATCATATTCCTTACATTCCATTCAAAAAAATGTCGAAATTCAAGGATATGTATTTGATAAGCTCTAAATAGAAGCATTATTAACTTACTTGCATACTTTAAATTCAAATAAAACACAAATTCAGGTTTAAATTTCAACATTTAAACAAATCACACTCCTTGTTTAACAAGCCGACATACATTGTATAAAACAATACGTTTTTTTTACGTTTACAACTAACTGGTTCCACGAGAATATACGATAAAAGTTTGACATGTGAAACTAAGTGTGAAAGTTGAAGTTTTGGGCACAAAAATTAAATTAAATTCTTGTTAAGTACTCATATCGAAAATCAACCTTAACCCCTTATTTTAAGGTCTATCACCGCGTGTGCGGTAGACCGTAAACGTTAGATACATTATTCATTACCCGTAAGTATAAATGGTAATTAGATATTACTTCAGATTTAGGCACGAGAAAAAAGGTAAACAAACGATCTGACAGGCAGAAACTGGAAGGATGAAATAATAAATGCATTTGTTTTGCAGTGCAATGGAAACAAGGAACAGAAACGAAAGAAACCGTAAAAATCCGTTAATACTAAAATGTAGCCCTTTTTGACGTATAGAAAATCAAATTTTAAGACGGGTCACCAATTCTTTATTAAATACGACAAATCTCACATCAAACTCCGTAACCGAGAGGTTATTTTCCCAAAACTACTCAAAGTTAAGGCACACCCACATATACACGCAATAAGGCAATTAGTTACCTGCAAACTCTGAAAAGGTTACCTATCTCATTATCCGTCCTCAGTTTTCCATAATAAGATGCGTTTCAAGCCACACTTTTTGTCGATAAACGTGTTTACATCAAACGACACAAAAAGCTACAATTACGATTCAAAATTGTAGACAAAGGGGAAGCATTGTGAAACGCCCTTTATTGCTAGCAATTTTCTTGTGTCGCGTACACAATTACGCGAGTACTATACGTGTACAAGTAAAAATGCAAGTGTTTTGGGTAAAGTTAAACAAAAAGTCGAGCTGGTTGTTCTAGTTTGAATAAAAAATCTTTTGTAAAAAAGTTTACTCGGTCTACTCTAAGTTGCCTTTTTGAAAGATAAATAGGATTAGAAAAGTAACATCATTGCATTATTAATTAAAAAAATCGGCTATTATACACATAATTGTGACTCTGATAAGTGAAGTAAGTTTGCTCAGTCAAAAAAACCTGTTTCGGGTAATGAATTTATAATTATTTAACATGTTTTTAATAAATTTGTTATGTTAAATTATATTTATTTAAAAAAAAGTATTAGTATGTTAAAAGAGGCAGAATGTCATTATTTCGTTAGTCTATGATGTTCGGTCGAGAAAAATGTGACTGGGCGGGAATTTTGAAAAGAGAAGAAGAAAAAAGGCATTCTGTTCGGACATCTCGTCGAATGAAATAAAAAAGTGTTAATTTACGAGTGTGAATAATATAACCGTTATTTCAAGTAAGGAGTTTTAATAATTTCCCGAATACTAACACGAATTGAGAGAGAGTTCATTACATTCGTTTTATACGTATGTATATGAGTATTAGATATTATTATTGCACGAAACTGCACATCTGTTACATAATTTCGCGATAATACGCTTCCAGTGTAGAATTACTGAGCGGTAATGGAAATATAAAGGTGTATGCAGACTATGCAGTATACGAGTTACTCATGTAAATGATATTCATGATACCAACAATTAGTTACGTTTGATTTGCAGTTCATTTGAATTATGATTTATTTATGAACGACATTGTATCGGAAAACGTGCCCTTGTGAATATCCGAATATTGCGAAAGGTTTTATTACTTTATGAAACTGTACAATCATTTTTCGTTTAAAATCTTTCGTACAGAATAATTTTATCTCTTCTGCTATTGAATTTAATGAAAAAGGTTTGATAGCAGAAACTGGTTTATTGCAAGCCAGACTTCCCACAGTAAGGGCTCTGTACAATGATACTCAAGGAAAACGAATGGTTTGTGTGACAAATAAAAACTCCCACAAATGTATTTTTTCACATACAAATTTAGGACCGTAACAATCACTGCTTAACCTCAATCTTTGTTTCAAGTATTTTTCATAGATTCTACAGAAATACACCATCTGTGGAATTTTCAGCTGTATAGCTATCAAGGTTCATGACAAGACTTTCATCCAAAAATATTGTCAATTCTGTTTACCTCTTCCATAGCTCCTTTTTTCTATAACAAAGTTGGACTTCATATAATTGTGCAGTATTATCACCGCACAGTTGTATATTTTAGTTACTCTGTCCCTCAGGGAGTTTAACTGGCGTAGCCCGTATTTTTCCAAGCACAAAATGCTAACGTAAATTTAATTTTGGACTTTGTTCATTTACTATACTATTTTAGTCCTTTTTAGCGTTTTTTTACATACTATATTATTATTTACCAGCTTCTTTGTGTGCCAGTCTTGCAGCTTATCTCAGTAATGGCTTACCCAATTGATATGCTTACGAAAAAAGTCACGTTTTTTCGCTTTTTTCTCCTACTTGAACTAGTAAATTCGTTTGGTGGAAAAGCTAGTTCTAGTAGTCATTTACAAAATTGCAATAATTAACACATAATATAAAACGATGTTTGTTAATTTACAAATAAATACACATATGTACTAACTTCCTTATTGTAACAAATTGTAGTGCTTTTTTACAACATTTACTTTGTTATGTAAAATAAAGAGCCATTCCAAATGTTTGCACATTTGAATATGATGACCGTTCTCGATAAAAAGTTGCATAATTTCCAAGAAATGTATTTGTTTTGAAAGTAAATCTCAAATAGATAATATCAGTATGCTATTATGCATCATAGTAGTATGCAATTAAAAATGTTGACTGGCCTGTTGGTCTAGTGGTTAGTGACTCTGACTGCTATAGTGGAGGTCGTGGGTTCGATTCCCACCTAGGGCAAATGTTTGTGAGATAAGCGGGATCATTTGTTCTGTGTCTGAGTGAAATTTATATTTTATTATGCCTGTATAAAGAAATATATAAGTATGTTTATCAGTTGTCTAGTACTCATAACACATGCTTTGCTTAGTTTGAGACTAGATGGCGTTAGTTGAAAGTTTTGGAATATTTTGACATGATTGTTATTATTTCGTTAATCGACTTTGCGGGCCTACCACTGTCTATTGCAGTGTGGAAGTGAGATGGAGCGATACCGTCGTAAAGCGTCGTCACTTTTCAACACTAGATACAATCTTTACAGTTTGTGGTACAACCTCTGGTATGCAACTCGAGTACTTGTTTAACAATCGAGTAGATTCAAGGCAGACCGGTGAAGGCAGGAAGAATGTAGTCTCAATGAAATGTTGTATCACCTTTTGAGCTTAATTTTTTCCTTATTCGTGTGGCTAATGCCGTAACTAATGTCTAAATTAGCATTTAAATATTCGAACATTTCTATTTTTTATTCGATTTAGATTTATTGGGTTTTATACAGTTTTAATTACTGGCTGCTAAGATTTACTTTCGAAGAACACTATTTTTTTTATTTATAAAGGTACACATTCCCAAAAAAAAAAACATCGTGGAAAACTTGCTGTACAAAATATATACTTTTTATTACAAAATACGTATAAACATGTGGTGCATAAGTTTTTGTCTCCAAACATAATTTCATGAATAATTTGTAAACGTTTTCCGAGGAATTATATACCTGAGATGGCAGCCTAATCATTGTATGAACAGATGACGTAAATACAAGTCATCAAGATTGCGAAGCGTATAATTTCAACAATAATCATTACATTCGATTCTCTGTACACAACACTGTTCCTTATTATGGAAATTTAAAATATTTCTGGAAATATTTTCTTATGTAATTTAAACAGGTGTTTTTTTTTAATTGCCCTGTAATCTGTATTATGGCTTAACATTTGCTTACAGTTATAGTTATAGCAATACCTACACAAAAACAAAACGAAATATTACATAATCACAGAAACATTATATCTTTATAACCGAATGTATATTGTACAAAAACAGAAGACTGTCTTCTCTATTTTGGTAGGTTAATTAAATACATTAGTAAACGTTTGTTTCCTTTTGTGAAATGGTTACAATATTGCAATGTAGGCGCGGTGTACCTCAACTTGTTCAGCTGTTGCCTAATTCCTGGACAGCGGAAAGGTCAGACTAATCGCAGGCACAATCGTGTCCGATGCTTTGTGGCCGTGTGTGGACCGTTTCATAACTATCCCTTCACGGTGACTTTAATTGGCTATAAAGTGAGGTTTTGCGGAATTATAGGCAGTCTTGGTTGAACAGACGTGTAGGATGAATGGAAAATGCAGTGGATACTGTGGATAGCATTTGTCTCTCAGGCATCCTGAGTTCGTCTACTCGTGTTTAAGAGTTATTAGGAGCACTAAACTACCGATTGACGGTCTCTAATCGTGTTTTAGTGGTCTGTAAGGGTTAGTGTTGCACAATTACAGTTTATACATCCTCATTTATGCACGCCGCGGTTTCCAGTACATTGTTGAGTAATAGGAACAGTTTTGGGACAGCCGTCTTGGAACTTTGTCATACTCGAGCCACAAGTAGGACGATTGTTTTGGGCTTTCATAGTTGTGTAATTGCTCTGTCCTGCTAAACTCTAACTAGTTTTACTACTTGTACGTGTCCACAATATGTATAATTCAATATGCTACCTACAAAGGTATCAAATTGACTTCTGAGGGAGGGTCTTTGATAAACTCAATTATGATTGACCCTTGATCTTAGGTGAGTCAATGAACATGTCCTATAAGGAGAAACAGCTACAAGTTTATGTACTAAGAGAAATCTAAACCTTACTAATAAATTCTTAAAAGATAGATAACCATTGAATATTATTAATAGACATTAAATTAAAACCACTTTCATTCAGTTTCACTGGAATATCTATTTATTTATAATGTAGACAGTTTATATTATATACCTAAGTTTGCAGCTTTGGTTTAAAAGGTAGAATTTTGAATAGTGGTTTGAAGTGAAAATAGCTCGCGGCTTCGCTAGTGGTCGGGCTCAAAAGTGCAAATTAAATTTCTCCGGAGCATCAAAGGCCGACGAAGCTTATCTAAATTGCATGACACCAGGTTTCTGTGAATAATAGAGGATCTCAGGAAAAGCGTCGAGATTTCAGCAATTTTCATAAATAATTACTTTCTTATAGCTCTGTGTCTATAAGCTTGGATAGTTTAGGGACACAATGTACACTTATGTAGGAGGGTTGAGGTAAAGTAAAAACTTCAATACAAAGAAATCTAGAGTAAAATATATATTTATTTTATGAGCCGAGCTGAGCTCGCAAAATTATTTTATGACGGTATCTTTTACGTTTTATGTGGACCTAAAATGGAGTCTCCTAGACTCAGAGCTAGGCTGAATTATGTGCTTACGTGACTTTACACTTAAAGTTAGCCATTTCTTTAGTGCCGGTTGACACTGAGAAATCTCTCTTTTTCGTCTTCGTCTTCTTTATTTTAAACTTGAAGTCTGCAGAATGACTGAATGTAATGCTTCTTAAGTTTCCGTATCCAAAGGATAAAATCAGAAACGTATTACTGAGACTCCGCTGTCTGTTCGCCTGTCAGTAACCATATCTCATGAACTGAACTGAGTTGATTTTGTTACAGATTGCCGATTTTATTGCTGCTATAACATCTGATAATAATCCAGGATAAAGATCTATTCGGCATGCATACGGTTGCCTCTCTTAAGCCTATTTGTGTGAAACCCTCAGTGCCGCGAGTCCGTCTCGTATTTAACAGTTATTTTATCTAATTGACGTAAATTGTTTAATGTTCCATCCATGATTTTTGATTAACCCATCAAATTGTCAATTGATAGATCAGATAGGCTCAGTATTCAATGTTATCGTAACCTAGATCGCCTTGTATTGCGTATATCGTAAGAATTATCCAATGTCGGTGATTCAAGGAAATCGGTGTTTTTGTTTGAAGTAGTTACCGGATTCAGTACTTACGCGGTACTTATGTTCATCGGCCAATTTGGTCGAAATTTGCAACAAGGCAAAAAGTGTGATAAACGTTGCTTTGTATAACAGTACGAATTACGCAAGCAAAGTCACTGGAGATTTAATCTACTTCCTTATTGTGTTTGATCGCTTATTTATTGTTTTATGGAACTGAGCCAAAATTGAAAGATCCAAATACTTCGAAAAGTAAGACTTGAAGTTGTGGGAGCGAGATATCGCTCTGCACCATGTAGTACTTTCTCGCTTCCTCGAGTATAACAGCCTGTTGATAGTACCTAGGCCTTGGCATAAACCTTCTTGAATGAAGAGTGAGAGTTGTTGATAGTTTTAAAGGCTGGTGACTCTGATGTTAGGGGTCGTCGTCCTTAGTTTCACTTTCATGGGGTATCAGAGCGTTGCCATGGCGACGCCGTTACCTTACGTAATTACGTAAACGCCATAGACTGCACTCCCAGTTTCACTTTCTAAGAAATAATCACAGCTTATGTGTGTAGGTTTATATTTGCAATTACGTTAGCACCGTTGCACTGTTTTGATAGCTGTTTTTACCCCCTATCTAAAAGTGATGACTCTTAGAATACTCTTATAACAATTTAGAATAGAGTTTCTTAATCATATCGCAAAGTGTAAGTGCATGTGTGTGTGTGTTTAATAAAAACATTAAAATTAGTAAGAAGCTTGTTAATTTTGGTTTCGCCATAAAATGAAAGTCTTTACCACTCCTTAATATATGAACTACTACCACATCTTAAAGTAACACCACAGCTGTGGAAGCGTGATAGCGCGCTACACTGCATAGAACGCCGTCTTTTTTCCACAAATTACCTTAAGAGGTTGTTTCAGCCCCTCTCGTCCACCAAGCATAACTTCTCCGAACTAATTAGCCGAATCAAGTTACATAACAGCTAACTTAGTTACCCTGAACGAATTGTTAAATACTGTACTGTGTACTTAATTGTTACCGAGTTTGTCTTCCCCGTGGCTTATTATCGTGAAGCTAACACTAGCTTCCGATATCGACTTTAGTCGACATAATAATAGGTATCTTAATTACATTTTGTTTCAAATACATAATATATATTATTAAATAATTACACCCAGGCACAAAACAAATAATCATTCTCATCTCCAGGACAAGCATTTGTGTTATCTAAGAATTAAAAATATTTGTGCATGTAAATTGAATGTTTGTGAAACCTCTGCGATACTGAGAATAAAGTCCTTCAAGGGGGAGACTTTTTTTTAAAAAAAAAGCTATGTCGATATCGACTTCTTTCCGGAAGATTGATTGTCTTTCGTTGTCAAATCTAAAAAGGGTAAAATAACATATTGTCAATACAAGTATCGGTAAATAATGGCAAAATAACTAAATAAAAATATGTGCCTAGCGTACCATTATTAACAACTACTCTCTAATAACAAGGAGTTTACAACATAACAATTTAGGCAGCCAATTTAAATATTATGATTCGTTTCTTTAACTGTATCTACTACCTATTCAACACAATTGGATATTCATATTAAAATTCACGTCTGAATAATTCATCATAATACAGACCGAATAATTCAGCCTGAAATTTTGTTTTGGTCTTTTTCTAATAATTCTAAACCCAAAACTTAGTGACAGCCTAGTGGTATGATCGTTGGATTACTAAATAAAACAACGAACAACAAAACACTAACAAATTAACCATACGAAAAGAAAAAAAAGATTTTTGTAAAATCAATACGAAAAAATGTTTCTCATAATATATTTCCTTTCTTCCTTCCTTGATTTGTTAGTCAAAAAAACTGGCATTTTTATACTATTTATATAAAATGCGTTCAAACAGTAAAAGGAAGGTCGAGACTATTATTACAAACGATTATTGTTTTGTAACTATCTCAGTAACAACCTCTCCGGAAATTGTTTGATGCAAAAAAATGCCCCGATTTGATAAACGGCTTAAAAACCTATTTTGTAAATATTTATTATAAAATACACAATCGTTAGTATTAAAAATAGTTATAAAACTCTATTTTTAAAGTTCTAGTTAGCTCCATAATACGGAATCGCTATATAAGTAAACTTTTGTGATAATTATTCTTTTTTTAAAATCCAAATCAATCTACCGCTAAGGCTATTGTTATTGTTTCCTTGTTTTCTGCTAAATAACGCAATTTATGTAAAAAAATACATCGAAATGTTGTATATCTCAGATTTCGGTTATGTTTAAAATAAAATACAAAACAAACACTATGAACGATGGCAACTAGCTGTTTAGACTACAATTACAAAGAGCAATTTGACGCCTCTTAATATACCTTACAATATAATGTGGGCAGAATAATGACATGGAAAGTTGCACTTGTTAAGTTCGGGGTCATTACATAGTTTGTTAACCGTATAATATATGTAAAGATACCACTTCTTATTGTGGGGGTGGTGCCCACAGTAAGGAAGGAGAGACACTATAAGGATTACTTAAGATTTCCAAGACTTTCATGGTTCTGTTTGCTGCCGTTTTTATGGGACAAAAACCATAGAAATCTAAATAATTATTTCTACGAAACTATCGTTAGTTAAATAATAGCTATCTAAATAATTATTTAGATTTCTATGGACAAAACCAAGAAACTGTGCATATTATGGTGCATATGTCTTAGTCGGACCTGGGCCTCAATTCTGCTTTTAGGGCAATGGGATTAAATTTGAAACTATTCCTATACTTTTAAGCATTTTGCAACACAATAATAAGAAATTCATTGTTTTAGCCGTGAGTGTTTCAACCCGTTTTGATTTTTCAATTCAAGCATTTTCCCTTGAAGTTCACGATTGTAGTAACTCTTGGCCACTTTGGCACTTTCCTCAACTTTTCTGCGCTTCAAACCCTCCCACATAGTCTACCGTCAATTGTTTCGTAATTCGTCCATCTGTCGCGAATCGCTGATGAGTACGCATCCACAATCATGTTTATGTAGTACCGGTGATGGCGTTATCTCCATATCTGGGGCAATGACCACCTTGAGTAACATCTCGCATTTTATTGCTATAGAATATTCACAAGAATACGTTCATTCAAAATGTGATTGTTTTGTTTACGTTTGTAGCGAAAAGAATTGATGCAAACTGATTTTTTTTAATTTTTAAGTCTGAAATTGAGATAAACACGCTGCTTTTTATTAAAAAGAATAATGCGTTCTTGAAATAAAATTATCTTAAAACAAATGAATAGAAAGCCTACTGATGTTAAGAGGCTGACAAAAAAGTTGATTCTTGAGTAAATTAATAGAGATAAAACTAGCTTAGTTATCAAACTGACTAAATACCATAAATTCGCTTTAAGGTCGCGTCTAAACCAAACTGGTAGTCAGCTACTGACTGTGCGAGCATCTCGTGTTTTTGTCTTTCCATATTCACTTTTCGTTTTCTATCTTATATGTCTTTTTTTATCTGTCGATCTTTGTGACGTCACAAGTTAATTAGGGTAGTGGGTATGCCCAAAATGACCGCAACTGTGGATTCGTGTCCGCCACAATTGCAGCTGAATACATTATCTTCGGCCTAAAATGTCATAGTAACCATCTCAATTGTTAAACAAATATGTGTAGATGTTATCATGAAGGTCATTCGCTATCTCTTTCGTGTACTTTTATCTTTGGGAATCTGTTACAAGACCTTGGTTATCTCATCTCGGAAGGTGTTTGTTTAGCCGTGGAAATATTTTTGATTGATCACCTGTGAGTGTCACGCTATAGTTTTGTGTTGCTTGACATTTTCCCGGAGTTAATTTATTTAGAAATTTCCTACTGGTGTATCCTCATGGCTGTTTTAATTTGTAACAAATGTCCTGACACTTTTTCCGTCGATAGTAACTTATGTCTTTTGGTTGTATTTCGGTGTATGATGACGTTGCAGCTCAAAGCCCTTAATGGAAATATACATAAGTCACTGATAACTGATAAGTTATGACTTAAGCTGATGCGATATTAAGTGAAGTACCTACGATTTAGGTAGGAATTTCGCTCCTTTCTATGATTCCTATCAGCAATCTCTCGTTTGCCACATTTTAGAAAATTTGACGACCTATCAAATAGGTCTTCTTAAAACGAACCCAAAAAGTTTCAGATTACCTGGTTGTTGTCCCTTATAGACTTCGGAAATCGATAACTTGAGGTAACACAGCCATAATAAATCTTAATTCTATTAAACAAAAATACCATCGTGGTTTACAAAATTTTCTTACAAAAGCACGTCTTTATCTGGTTCAAATAACGTTGTTCCTGTAACAAAATTCACTGTTATTTCTGTATCTGTTATGCCAACATAAATCTAAGTTATGGGCCTGTTTCCATTCCATTTATTTAGGTTTTATCTTATTCTTAGTACTAACACCATAAACCTGCTACACTGCATTATAAATTAACCGAACATTCAACGAAATCTGCGTACAATTTATTTACTGTCATTTTACTAAAATAATAAATCATTAAGACAAGTTTCGTTGCTATCGCTACACGTTATTCATTCAGAAAAGCCAATAGCTCTTATTCATCTTGATTATGTGAATTTAAACTTTATGTAGTGTGCATAAAATACTAATTAAATATTTAAGTGCTAGCTTGTGCAATACGGTAAATCTCGTTGGATAACCTTTCTTTTCTTTTAAGTGTTTACGTAATTTATGTCGTTCTAAAATGTTAATTAATATTGTTACGTCATGTCTTTACACTCCAAAGAAAAGTTGTTTCCCCTTTTTTACCTCGTTTTACACTTTAAAAGAGTTAGTATTTATGCAGATTAAATGGCAGAGTTTAATCTAATTCGGAACATGAAATCGGGATAAAAACTGTCCTATCGTGATCCCGGTTATAAACTATCTGTTTAACATGTTTCTTTTAAATTTGTTCAGTGGTTTTTGCGTTAAAGAGGAACAAACATCCACATATCCGTTCAAACAAACTTTAGCGTTTATAATATTAGTAGGATAGTCGTTAAATTATCATGTCATCGTTCATCCCGCAGTTATTGGCGTGTGTTGGTAGCGTGATGTTTTATGCCCCTTAATTGTCAAATAATTGACTATCCACCACAATAATAGTACCTAATACAAGCCAGTAATTCTCGAGAAAATTAAGTTGACTGATGAACAAAACTCAGCTTAGTAAATTAGTACAGAATCAAATTTCCAATCCCCCATTATTTGTTAGAGAGTTGACCTCAAAAACGGTAAGCTATAAAATAACAGGTGTTAAACAGTAAACGGTAACATATTGTTCTACTTAGATACCGTATTCCCTTTAGCATTGTGCCCAGGTATGCAAGTGAAAGAATCCCGGCGTTCGGAATACTAAACAGGTGTCCCAGTGAACGCGTATTGACTATGTACGGAGGAATGTAGCGACCGTCCGATGGGATAGAGTTGTTTTATACGTTATTGGTATGATCGGAGTTAGAGTTAAATTTGCCTTAATATTATAATAATATACCACAACTTTCACACAACGCCATCTAGTAGCACTCTAAGCATAGCTTGTATTATAAGTACTAGGCATCTGATAAACATACTTGTTTCTAAATATATACGTAATATAGATAAATTACACCCAGACACAGCACAAATGATCGTGCTCGTACACAAATATTTGTCCTGGGTGGGAATCGAACCCACGGCCGTCTTGAATAACAGTCAGGGTCACTAACCACTAGGCCAACAGGATAGAATAGCAATATATAACATTCAGACGAATACTGCACACGAGGTGCAGTATTCGTCTGAAACGCCTTGACCGATTCTCATGAAATTTTGTGTGCATATTAGATATGGTTATGGAAGTCAGATAGGCAGTCATATTCAGCTAAACAAACAAACAGCTGAATCTAGCACAACTGAAGCTAAGCCCACTTCGAGGCTGAATAAGATATGAAACAACTTGTGTAAGTTCCAGAGTCTTGGTGTCTTTGTGCATCTAATTTAAATGTTTGTAAACCTTCTGCGGCCCTGGGATCCTTAGGGCGAGAGTGGTATTTTAAAAAGAAAAAGAAAATAGACCAAGTTATGTGTATTTTTTTACTTTTCCTATGAAAGTCTTTTTGGAAATATCTATGAGAACTATTTTTCTAGAACACTTAGTTTATTTTATTTGCATACAAGATTGCTTACACGCTGTACACCGTTATACGGCGTTTCGTATATCGTCCAATTTGTAAAGCAAGTGTGTCAGAACTATTAGTTGTTCTCAATATTGAGAACATAATTTGATGAACCTTTTTCTTTGATTGTAATACATATAAATATTCAGTGAAGATTTTTTTTTAATGTTATAACAGACTTTTGAAACTTTTTGGAATATAAATGAATTTATTTTAACACGAAATTCTAAAAATAAACCAAGTTAGCGACATCTATCCTTCAGTTAACAATATAAATAAATACCTACAAGTGTAGTTCAGAGTAGTTATCGTCTTACGGAAGTCACGAGAAAACTTCGAGGGCAGTGGGTTAGACGTTGATTGCCAACCTATTACCAGTCCTGCACTAATGGTTCCTAACTTATAATGCTTTGGATAATTGAGACCATATCTATATTCAATACATTCATATACTATGTTTGGTCATATCTATACTCTATACTAATATATAAAGCTGAAGAGTTTGTTTGTTTGAACGCGCTAATCTCAGGAACTACTGGTCCAAATTGAAAAAATCTTTTTGTGTTGAATGGACCATTCAACGAGGAAGGCTTTAGGCTATAAACCATCACGCTGCGTCTAACTAGAGCGAAGATACAATGGAAAATGTGAAAAAAAAAACAGGGCAGGTATATGTAAATCATAACTTATCTCTTCTACCCACGGGGACGAAGTCGCGGGCAACAGCTAGTTTGGTATAATATGGTCTGGTCCGTCAACTGCTTTTCTGTTTGTGTGCGATGATCTCAGCGAGCGACGTAAAAGAGGTTTACTATCAAATAAGTTTTATTCAAGACTTTTATACCACTTAGTTCAATACGTTGCTATTATTCTTCTTTCAGTTTGGATTTCCAACAAAGAGTCTGGAACGGATTCCGTGACCCAGTTTATATTTTTCAAAGACTTTACGAGCTTCAGTTTACTAGACCCTCGTTAAGATAAAAGTCGTATCCAATTACTATCGTTCTTGGAAGCTTTTTGATTAGAAACCTTAAATAAACCAGCCTTTATCTTTATTAAATCTGAATTTTATTATAGACATCCTAACCTTAAAAAATAATTCTTGGGAATAAGTAACTTTTTTTCAGAGAGGCCAACCTGAAAACCAACCTTTCGAATCAGATTTGATGACTTAGAGAGACTTTTTTAACAAAAACAATATCGATTTGATTGCACAAAGATCTTTGTGATATGAATATTTAAAAAAAATATAATGATTATAGTGCAAATTTGAGAATAGCCCATAAAAGTAACACAGAACTAGTGACAGTCAAAAGCAAAAAGAAATTAACTTCAGAAAGCCTACAAACACCCTTTAAAGCAGTGTTGCGATCGTAAAAAAGAGAGGCCACTCAAGTCATGTTCGCCGTCTTGCTTCCACAATTTTACCCTAAGATGTTAGGCTCCAGTGTAAAAAGTAACAACTTTGTTTCTTAAATACTTCACACGTAGGAAGAAGGGGGCGTGTGCAACATTCACATACTGACAAAAAGTCTATTAGCACATAATGCACATCGATCGCAATATGAACTAATCACCCACGCGATGTGAGAAACTGTCTATAAAGTATGGAAACTTATTGTTGCACACGAACCTCCTTGCTTATGAAAAAGTATAATTAACATAGAGGTTTAATTTTAAACGATTCTTAATAAAGACATCAGTTATTGAGATAATCATTGCTTGAAAATGTATAAACGGAAGAACTGTTCTTAAAAAATAATGTTTAAAGATAAAGCGGACCATAAACTGATTATGTATTACTTTGATTGTAAAATCTTTTAATAGTACTTTAATCTATACGGTAAGCAATTAATTTGCTTTATAAAAATATTGTTGACTAGCTGTTGCCCTTCCACTACCAATCGCAAATCCCTCCCTCCTCGGGAATATAAGATCGGGATAAAAACTATCCTGTGTTAATCCGAGTTATAGACTTGCTTAAATCCGATTCGGTTTTTGCGTGAAAGAGTAACAAACATCCATACTTACAAACTTTCGCGTTTACTATATTACTGACATTGTAAGAGCATTCCTGTAGCATCTAATACCATATGATAATATATTCAATGACAGTTGTAAACATTTTTTATTTCCACAATGATTGCGCTGTATGGAAGTTATGTTCGTATACAGGGTACGTGATCCGACGCAATAGGAAAATGTAATGACATAATTATGGTGTATTAGCTCACTCGCTGTTTGATTATACTGTACTGAGTATATTCAGCTACAGAAGTCTGAAGCAGAAGAATTGTTGCTAGAAACATAATAAACCCCCGAAGGTTATAACTTTCATCCCGTACAACTTTTAAAGGGCTCGACTGATTTTTATCAAACATGTCTTAGAACACTCGCATATAATTCACCTTTAATAAAAAATAAACGAAATTAAAATTGCTTATTCGGTTACAGAGCTCTGATACCACAGATAGACACGTCAAACTTATAACACCTCTCTGAAAATAGGCTTAACAGTATAGTCAAATTATACTTGTTTACTTGTCAAATTGTACACGTCACTGAAAAATTTCCCCAAACCCACTGAACAAGACGTCTCTCGGGTTCAAACTCCGTGTAGGACAAGCATTTGCGTGATCCGCAAACGCTTTTTCTGAGTCTGAGTTGTGAAATCCCAGAGACAAGAGGATTGAATTCCTTAGTACAGGACTCGTCTTTTTTTAAACGACTATTAGAGTCGTGTTTTGATCACCGAGTTCTATAGCTGACTGTACATACAGTAAGTAGGTACAGTCGGCAGTAACAACTGTACCGGTAAAGTGAAATGATGAGATAACTCTTTTTACGTCGCCTCGGTCGTGTCGGCTATGAGTCGTAAAGTTGAGTATACTTTATTGTTGAGCACACCATCTGAATGTTAACTTAGAGATTTTAATGTAACTGACTTATTTTTTAGACTAAGAAAGAAAACTCTGCTTCTGTGTCCAAAATGATCAGTTTTCTTCAAGAAAATCAGTCAATTGCCAAAAAAAAATCGTATTGCAAAAGTTTTGACTTTTGACTGCATGGATAGCCGAGCCGGGTTCGATAGTCGATACCCGGGTCCGGGTTAGGACAAGCGTTTGTGTCTCCTGCATATGACTGTTTGGGATAGCTTTGCGATACAACGATTCAATTCCTTAATATAGGTACAGTTTTTTTTTCGAAAATAAAAAAGAAAATTGAGATCAGCTGATTAAATAAAGGAAATGTGATAGACGTGGCATTTGTATTCTCTATTAAAACGATAAATAAATGACCAATTAAACAAGAATTCAATAATCATCATACGCAGCACGAACAGCGTTCATACCTAATAACAATGCACAGCGCACGTGCAGATACCCTTTGACGAGCACACGTGTCTCTGAATAGTTAATTAGGCGACTGACTGGCTTTACATTCAGTTAGGATTACTCCGCTTAATCAAAAGCATCCGATGAGCAATGCGGGTAGTGTTCAGTTGCAGATCATTGGTCCCAGATTGGAGGACAGAAATTAATTAAGATAGGGAACTAGACCTTGAAGCTACTACCGATAGAATCGAGTTTCATTTCAATCGACTTTTGCCTATAAAACTTGAATTTTTTATGACTTGCTAACTGCTACTGCGTCAAAAAGGTACTTTTAAAAGTATTACAAGTATTCTAAAAGTGACTTGAGAAGATCAGATTTGATCTGTATATGTACGATATATTATGTAGCTATATGTTTGCAGTAACAGATGTTTATTGTCCGGTACTTATACTAGTATAATTTATTGTTAATAAGTTAGAACTAAGATATGGGCTGTGCCTTTTGTGACATATTATGTTAGTTATCGAGTAGAAACTATGGAATCCGATACTAGCGCTAATTCGTGCAGTGACAAGAGTTGGAACTAGGCTCTATCGACACCTAAAGCTTACACTAAAAGCTGATCTGGATCTGGATTTGATCCAAACCACTATTGTAGGACAGAATCGTGATTGGAAACATATTCAAAAACAGACAATCCAGTTTAATCAGAAAAATCATGCTCTATTTAATGTCCAAGGTATTTTGAAAAGATGTAAATACTAAAGCGATGTAAGTTTAGGTACAGAATTACAGACAAGCCAAATTTCAACGTGGACGTCGCAAAGGGACTTTGTAGCTTTGAAATATGCAGACTGTTTCATTTGATATTTGGGTTAATGCATTCCATAAATATGCCTTTACCTGGTTTGTATGCTCATACCGGGAAGAGGGGGGATTCTGAATAAAGCATATGTTTAGGGGAGTTCTTTTTAGGTACCGTTTTGCGTAAGATTGGTTTAGGTAAAATAGGTACCTATATGATATCAGGTTTAATAGACATTCCGAACATAACAAATTTAAGTAATGTGTCAAATCGAAGCGTAATAACATTTCTATTTATTTAAGCGAATTATATTAACGTTAATGACTGTGAGTTTATTAATTTTTCATTTTAAAAGGACTTTTTGCCGGTACTTGTCCATAGTATAACGTTTAGGAACCATGATACTAGAATCAGGAATATTCAAATTTCAAGTGTCGATTGGGCCTGAAAAATAAAAACCTATTGATTTTCTTATTGATGTAACTTGGCGAAGACATCTTACAATTGACGGATATTCAGAACGGCGGTGCAGACTAAAGCAAAAGAAGATGAACAAAAACCGAAATTAAATACTATTGAATGGAATTCACGTCAAAAGTGGCATCGAAGTGATGACTGAACGAACCCAGTACAGAGTAAATGTTAGATTTTGATCATTTGCTTTTGCTGTGGCCTTTACTTATAAGTCATTTACCAATACTTTGACCACAAGACCGATAGTGAAAACTGCTGTAGTTGTTTTTACCGTTACCGTACGGCGTACGGTCAGTGGGCCACTTTTTACCATTTGTTAGGCGCAGCGCTAAACTGCCTGTCATACTTCACTTGAGCCGCAGACGAAATGTTTTGTGGGCCGCGAAACATGTTTATAATTATAAGACTTGTTTTGTAGATAGCACTTGTTCGTTTATTAATTTATACAATGTCCGTTTAATTAAACTGCCTATGAAGAAGTTGTTAACTTGGACCAGATTCTTTAGAGGCATTTGACGCGTCTTGTTTTGGTGGTCGCGTTAACAGGAATGACGATTGGGAATAAAAAATAAAGATCATTTTAAGCCCGTCAGATAAATAATAAATAAAAATTAGACATGTATTTTTGCCTTAGTTGAACAATAAAAATTGAAAAAGATAAACTGCGTTAAAGTTAAGGACATGGCTTGTGACGTAACGACTTCGCAAATATAAACACAGGATTGACGTCAAAGTTCAAGTTTTCGGGACACTAGAAAAATACATGTCCATTATTAAACAATAAAGTACCAGAGGATATTGAAAACATTTTTTACGAGAAATACTTTAGAAATGTTATATGTAAACGCTATTTCGCGTGTTAAAAGAAATATCTCGATTTCATTTCACGGTAAAATATTTAACATTAAAAGTCAAGGCTAAAATTGCGCTATTATGTTAATATTCACATGCAGTTAAAAAGAAATGGCGTAATTTTATTCACTAAAATACCTTGACCGTGGAAGAAAAAGAAAAGAATAGTATTTAATTATTTAAAAGTATTCCCACACTTATCATATGTGTTGGTGTAGTGTTGTGAGTCTTGTTAACTCCCCGATTCGTTAGTCTAGTGATGTGCACCGAACGAAAACTTCTGCCGAGAGATATAAAACTTTTGCCGAGTTGTTCCGCTACTAAGTATCTTGCTGCAGCGTCCCTCTAGTTAAGTGATATTTCAACAATCGTCAATAAATAAGGCTTATATATATGGAGATTATGTATAGTTTCGATATCACGAGACTTGGAGCTATTATTTCCATATAATCGAGTGCTTTCTTTTAACCCATTGTAGATATTATATTAATGTGTCTAATGGTATTGATGTAGATAGATCCAAACATACAAAATTAAAAGCTAAATAGGTAATAATTGAAGAACATATTATTTTGCTTTGAAAGTTGAGCTTTTTTCTATAGCAAAATATCAAAATTGGTGAAGCAGTTTAGTCATAACAGCGGAAAAAACATACTCACAGACGTATTTAGCTAGTGTGAATGTAAGGTAAAGAGCTAGTTGGAATTCATTACAGGCATCAATAATGATAAAATAGAAATTATCGTTTTTTCTAATAATTTACCTAGTAATAACAATAAATTGTAACATAACATGTGTAAATTGTGACCGTTTTGTATATAGATGTTATTACGTGATATTGTCTTATGGTGAAACACTTTTACAAGTTGTCGAGCAATTTGTATTTAACAAAGAAAGTGCTTTTACTGTCTATGTAAATTGAGGTAAGTTTTACGAAATGAGGGATTAGAGAAATTCTTTACTTTGTAATAATACTAGCTTCTACCTGGGGGTTTACCTGTATGTAGTCGGGTAAGCTTATGTTTCTGAAAGTGAAGACTATTGAATGTGAAGAGGTTACAAAGACACATGATTAAAGTGTGATAGCGTGATTCGTTTACCGTTTTGTGCATGCATACGTGTATATAAGGAACTTAACCTAGGTACATAAATAGTCTAAATCATCACTTTTCAAGCCTTAGAACTTTGTCCGTATTTTAGTCGTAAATGAAAACAAATACTTGTCTAACAGCAGATGTTTTATATCAATAAAATGATTTTAGTTTTTATCTTTAAAAAAATGTACAGACACATCATTTTCCATGACCAAGTACAAATCGATCTGGGATTTCCCGATACAACGCAATGAAGTAAATAGAATAAAAAGAGGTTGAATGTCTCTTGATTGCAGTAATAATGTTTGCACCCTTAATATCTGGCGTCCACGTTGCAACAACAACTTCATTCAGTCCTGACGTCACAATGCAAACAAGAAAATGATCCTTATTTCTTTACAATTAAAGTTTATTTTTCTTTATTTTATATGGGATGTAGTAGGTACAGTTGTGTGGTATACCGTACCATTATTCAGTTGAAGAGTTCAATGCCGAAGTTCTAAATTGAATTGATGGATTAATTGAAATTGATATACGTCTATCAGACAAATTTTGATTGGTTGTTTGTTAAATTGTTTTATGGCATTCTTCGTTAGTTTTACTTAATAGATTGTACATTTATTTGTATTGTAATTCGTTAGCCTCTTCCCGAAAGAAACCGAAAGTTTTTTGGTTCTGTTTTTATATACAAGGTTAATATTAGATTAGGTAGTATTAGGTTTTCTAATATTAGCATAGAAACGGGAGAATATAACCACGTCTTATTATTGAAATTGAAATGAAACTACTTTTACGGATTTTATCGCGGTTTAATTTTAGATTTTAGTTCCCGACGTTTCGAAACCTTTGCAGGTATCATGGTCACGGGCAGACTGAGATGGCGTTCGTCTTGACAGGAGATGTTGCTCGTTCTACCTTCATATTTTAATTAATTATTATATATACTGTCTGTGATGACAGACACCTTGCCGCTGAGCTTCAACACGTCAAGCAAGTACTGCGAGACAACAAGCTCCAAGTTCCACGGCCCCGTCACAGAAACCGAGTGAAGCCAGCCACTGTTGATCGTTTGCCTGCTGTACTACCATACGTCAGAGGAGTCACTGACAAGATTGGTTACATCCTGAAGCGAGCTTCAATTAAAACATACTTCAAGCCGCCCAAGAAGATTAGCCAGTCCTTACCATCCGTCAAGTGTCACATACCTCTACAAGATGCAGGAGTATACAAACTAGATTGTGACTGCGGCCTCTCTTACATCGGTCAAACCAAACGAAGCATAGGGACCCGCGTTAAAGAACACATAGCTGACGTGAAACACCGCCGCTCAACGAAGTCTGCAGTCGCCGAACATGCTGAAGGTTCCAGCCATTATATTAGATTTGACCAACCACAGATGCTCGCTAAAGAATCCAAATTCCTACCTAGGATGTTTCGCGAGGCTATTGAGATTAAAAAACACCCTAATTTCAATAGAGAAGATGGCTGGAAGATATCACCTACTTGACCAAAAACCACCACGTCTTATTATATTGTGACACCTACATTGTACTATGTATTATTAATCGTACATTAATCTTTTGTCATTCGTGATCACACGCGTCACGGTTTCGCGTGTTCACCTCAACCACTAGGCTCTACGATCAGTTTATTTATCTTTCATTTACTTATCACGTGGGACATGTTTTCAAAAAACCTGAAAAATATAATTCTCCATCGCGAATAATTTTCGCTAAATTTTTAAACATTTTTTACTAAGACTTCAACAAAACTTAAGATAAAATTGATTAGACCATTGATAAGATCACTTGATACAACCTTGTGTAGATCAAGGCTAAGACCAAATATATTTTATTTTTTCTAATCGCTCGTTTGCAATACATATATATTGTGTACGTGAAAGGAAAACATTAATCGTAAATACTTCCACATTAGCTATAATTATGACCTATAAAAAGTTGCAGGTGCACGTTGTATCCATTGCATTCACATTTTCAATGTCATTTGCTCACTCTAGTCTAATGCATATAGGCGCTGATGGTCTGCGTTAACTGACAATGCAGAAAACATTCAGAAGTTTGAGTCAGTATAAAACCAGGAGCTGATTCGGCAACGCAAAAGGCACTCTGGGTAGATTATAATAATGAAAGACTACAAAATTCAAAACAGAAATCATATCACATCGTTTTTGAAGCAATACTTGCTTACCTGATTAAGAAACTTCGAAGTCACGGCAAGTACACAAATGAAATTTCTCCGAGCGCTAACTCCAACTAAGAAAATTTAACAAGTTTGCGTAATGTATAAAATTGTCAGGTCAAAGCCATGTCAAATGTCATTCCCATACAGGACATTTAATTTCTGAAGCTCTATAAGCACATTTTTTTAACAAACTAGCTTGTTTACCTGCGGAGTCATCAATAATTTCAAATACAGTTGAGTTCCTTGTGGTACTTTTAGTTAAAGATATCTTCACTTGTATTATTGGTACTAACGTCACGCTATAACTGTGTCGTGCGTGTGACTATTTCACTTCACGTCATTGTCACTCAAAGGGTCAATTGGACAACAAACTGGACTTAGCCTTGATGTCTTTCCTTCATAAGATTGACGGTCATGTTATTTTATATAAAAGATCTTTGTATTTATCTTTAGTAGATGATTAAAGTACAGATACAGCTATTGTTAAGGGTCGACTCTTATAAATTGACGTAAAAAATTGCATTGACTTAGTCATGGTTGATAATTTAAAAATAATTCAAATCAAAAAACATAAGTATTAGTTCTTGAAGTCAAAAGACTGTGAATTAGTATTGCAAAACTAATTGCAAGTTTATTAGCAACACGTACGGATGCATACAGTCAATCGTAGATAATCTAGATTTGGGAATATGATTACTAGTATCGCCAGTATTCGGCCGCGATTGCACCACGATGACGCACGACCGATTCATTCGGCCAACACCGCAAAGGTACGTTATTTAACAGCTTTTTATGAAGTTTCTATATTTATATAGTCTGTTTATCGTTTTCGTACATTGTATGTGTTGATAAGACTTGAAATTTTGATGAGACTGACTTTTATTGTCAACCGAGATTTTATTCGACATCACTGTCTACTTCTCATTTACTCTGTTTTTCACCAACTTCTCTTTATTATGTCCATCGGCATCACCTTCATCATCATCCTCTTTAGTTGGTACAGCGTTTTCCATTTTTCTCGTCCATACAATATTATTCAATCCGTAACTGTATCATATACTGTTAATGCCTGTCAGTCTAAGCAGTTGGGGAAAAGCAACTCTTAAGTTCAAAATTTAATCAAAATTATAGATAATTAACAACATGAGCCCTGTATTTCATATAAATAGAGAAACAGCAAACTGTTTTAAGTCTTGTTAGTATATTTGTTGGACGTGTCTCGTTACTGCAGGCGAACTTAAAGCAACTTGTAAGTTCCAGGGCTTAAACTTTGTCTGCGAACTGAGCTTATAAAGTAACGTCACAATGCCGTGTTGCAGGTGCAATATTATTACTGGAGTTTCGGAAGCATTTTGAGCTACTAATAAGATATTTATTTAGTTGTAATTCTTTTACACGAATATGTACAGTGCGGACTTCACGCCATTCTCTATCAAACATGGGATGATGGAGAGATAGAATTAAGTGCAAAAGTAGAAAAGAAATGTAAGAATTCCATGATTCGTATCACATGACAGAAGCTGCGACTTCAATTGGGTATGTTCCTATCTAAAATTCTAGTAGGTCCGTCAGGTACCTATATTTAAGAAATATTGAAAACGAATTTTTTCCTCCGGTTGTTTAGGATGAGATTTTTTTTTGGAATTATTTTTTCATTTAAGTAGGTTTGATTTGCTGTAAAAAGTAGAGGTAAGAAGCGTAAGAAAGCATTGATGACCATACTTATGTACCTACATACATATAAGGTAGGTAACCCTTTTTTTACCTTAAACATGGAGAGTATATACCTACACTAATAATATGAATACTCGTCTTAGTCTAGTTCTAAAGATTGTTTTCCTATAGAAATAGTAATAACGTTAACAACGAGTAAAACTTCTAACATTTGCCTATTAGCTGGAAGATCGGTGGAGCGTGGGATATCAATGTAGCAGACTCAATTTAACACTCCATCGCTTGCAAGTCGCATCGCAATCAATTAATATTGTTTATCGCGGTACATCGCGTGGCTGGCTTGAAACAGTCGCTGACGTCTTACGACCATTACGTCTTAATACGATTTAATTTTGTAATTAAGATACGTTGTGTGTGCATCTTGGTGTGACGCAATCGAACGGCTGAAGGCAAATGGGTGGTCTGTCAATAATGACACTTTAAACAATGTGACAGATTGGAGTGAATAGTTACCTTTGACTGACTCTAAGAGTAAGTGGATACAAACAGTTCTTACCTAAAGAAGACTCAAAATAAGCCCAGTAAAGAGTCACGCTATCGTTCCGTATACATTTAAACAACACTTATTTTTTATCCACGTTACGAAAATTAATTCAAGTAACTGAAAGAGTTTTACGATATAGCAGCTAATTCTCACTACATGGTTCATGATTTCGCAGCATCATCTTCAAACGAATCATACTTTTTCTATTACCAATCAAAACGTCACACTAAATCTTTCCAATCAATACTTAATCTGTTCAAAAGGGCGTGACGACAATATGCCTATTACAAGTAACTGTTATGTTAATAACTCTACATATTTCGGGGCCATTACTCTCGCAATTATAGTTATTAGAAAATGTACCAGATGAACGTGATGTGTCTGGGTGAGAAGTAGGTCAGACTATTGCATATAATAGCAACAAATGGCTGGAAACATGCAACGTCGAGAAACGAGAAACTTTACGAGAGACGACATTAGTAAGGATAGAAAGAAAGTACAATTTATGTTGCAATGTATTGTGAATATAAATATGTATGTTAGTAGATGTTATTTGTCATTAAAATGTTGGATAACACCTTGTAATTTTATTGAGGGATAGGTGAAAAGCACTTGAACAAAGAAAATTTGAATGCAATTGATGTCATCAAATCAGAACTATCCAAAAATGTGACTGAACATACCTACTCGCATTTTAAGTCATACTTAGCTTAGAACTAGACACTAAACTAACTTTCTAGGCAAGCGGTCATGATACAGTTGGTAAATAGAAACAAACCGGAGATAAAAAGTAATAACATCCTGTCCTGCTCACAATTATTAGAGGCCGGCGCAATGTGGGTTGCTTTCAACGCCTTCTATCTATTAGGCATTAATAACTAAAAACAAACAATATATAACACTTGCTTTTATTTTGACTATTCTACTAGACTATTTCAATGACTACAGATAAGTTTTTTTGTTTGGACCTAAAACATTACCTTGAGGCATACCTTCCATTGTAATACATTTTTTAAGCCATTATTTGCGTTAAAAAGAAAAACGAACATGTATTTATTATTTCAGGAGAGACTATTTCGAAGTTAAATGCAAACGTGTGATTAAACCCGTATGTTGCACGACGCAGCGTAAATATGCGACCTGCTTAGGCTTGTGTTTGCACGTGTCTGTTCCCTTATTCATGGGGAGGGAACGGGAAGAAAGCAATGCTCCGACAGATGCTTACATGTCGTGTTTGAATATCTTTATCAGGCTTGGATTGTGTAACGTTTTCATTTGTTTATTTTTCTTGACAGTTTGGGCCTGGTGGCAATAGGACATTTTCTGAAAACTGTTTTTGTTCCAACCTTGTTTTATGATAGAATGCATTTCGTTTTCAGGGTTCGTGTCATTAAAATCACTTAACTTCTCAATGCCATTTTTAAAAGCACTTAAAGAAAACGTAGAACCATATAATTGTGTTTTTTTTAATAAAACGTCATAATGACTGCGATCGCACCATAAATCTCGTATGGGATTGCTTATGCGACTATGTAAGCGCTACAAATTACATACAGCGGAACGGTAGCGTTTCGTAACAATAATTGTGGCGTAGTTTTTCTAGAGCACTTCCTCATTAAATGGAACGAACCACAGAACCGACGCTTTTGTGCCGAGCGTTCCGTATTTCTGCATAGAGACAAAAGCCCTGCAGACGGACACTCCGACAAACAAAAGTTATTAAATAAGTTGAGTTTTAGTATTGTTTGTACAAGTAATTAGCGTTCTCTCTTTTTGTTTACACTGTATTCGTACGTCTACGAGTCTCACGAATATCGTGAAAACTTAAATTCTCATAAAAGTTTTTCAATCAATCATTTGGATTGTTTTTTTTAATAAAGAACATTGAGATTATGTTTTCGTATTCCATGAAAACCAAGACGTTTGTTAAAACAAAATTGGAATGATGAGACTTTCTCAACATATTTAAAAACATTAAGTAAAATTATGTCATGCGAAATGATTGATTCTGTTCTCACACGGTATATACTTGATATCTTGAAGTAAGTAAACTCCATATGGTTAGCACTTTCTAGCTTAGATATCGAGGAATCAAGATAGTTCTGCGTCAGACAGCTTTCATCTATCTCTAAAGGCAGATTGCAAACCCATTTTATTTTTTGCCGGCAGAATATTTTGCCGCGTTAAGGAGGTTTGTAGAGCAGAATCAACAAATGCAGGAATAAATATAAATGGAAATGTAGTGGGAGGATAAAGATTTTGAAATATATTTTCCCATCAATGAATATTATTTTACCTTAAATGTGAATGTATACATAATGGTCATATACGGATGTTAGACGCGATGAAGTTTATTTTGGTTTCTCGAAATAAATTATATTTTGTCTTTAGACAGACTGAATGAATCAAAACTTGAAAAAGCTAGAAATTCAATTCAAGATATTGTCTTAAGCGCAGTAGGCTTATATTCCTAAGTGCAAGTCATTTCATATTCAATGTACCTATATTCTCCCCTTCAATTAAAAATAAATAGAACTAGTTTTAATATAAGTTTCTCATAAACTGCATCACTATTAGTAGCGTGATAACATCTATGCTCATTTTAAGGTGATCGTACTATCAATAAAAACTAGTTTAATAACTGAATCAAGATTCAACACATTTTACACAAGCGTAAGAATTATGAAACGAGCTACAAGTACAAACCTCCATTATCTTTTCAAAAAGCTTTAGTTAAAATGTAAATATGTAATTAAATATGTAACTAACCCAATAACATTATCAATTTATCTGAGTATATTTACATAATCGAAACGACACACCCGAAGATCTTACGCAAAATACTGACAACTAAAACAGTTACTTAAGAAGAAACAAAGAAATATGTAATTAAAGAAAAGAAGCAAGTGTCAGAAACCCAATGCTTAAGATGTGTCGTAATGTTACGTGCGGTCTTTGTCCGAGAGTATTTTTAAAAAGAACTGTCCGGTTAACGGAACTGTTTGGAGGTATAATACTAGCTATCACAAGCAGCTTTGCCCGCTTAGAGCTTAATTATGAAAGAAAAAAATTACAATCGCTTTTGGGGCCATAACCAAAGGGTAGGAACTAAATTATTACCAAGAGTTACCGTTACCTGTCATCTGGCTGTTTCTTATATGCCGTAATAGCTAGACGGTTGAAAATATCACGAATGGTGTATTTCTGTTATAAAAATGAAAACTGAAGTTACCCATTGACAGCGAATTTTTTTTTGCCCATTTTTTTAGGAATCGTAAGGTCCGCACTTGACATGGTTATTTCCAGTCCTCTACCAGTACAAAATCAGTTGTGAAGTTTAGAAGTGGAAATGTACTGAATTTCTATAACATCTAGTCATTCCTGTAGCGTTTTATTAATCTGATTGTTTACGTTAAAAAAACATTTTTGCTACATAAGCCACCGCATTAACAAAAGACGGCAGATTGCAAGTTTCCACACACCATTAAATACTTGACACAAAATAATTGTGAAAATGAGTGACCGTTAGAAAACTAAAGGTCGCAAACGTCACCGTGTTATTTAAGATAAGGGGCTAGTTATATCACGACTGTAATAGTAATTGTGTAATAATGAATAGGAAATATTATAATCGATTGATTTTTAATCTAAAAAATCAATCGGTTCATTGATTCAGGCTTTAGTGGAAAGAGTTAAGATGCGATGACCGACGATGGAGATTGAGACTTTCGGCCTTTTGATGTTGTTTTCGCCGGTCCTTAGAAATGAATGTTCTTTATCAAGAGGCTGCGAATATAAAGAGGAAAATCTTTGCTCAACTCTTATTATGCCTTATGCTTATGCCGTTTTAACATTTTTATGGGGTCAGTGCACTTAGGTTTGATTTCCGGACTTGCATATCCCGTCAATGCTTGCCAATAAGTGTTTAACACTTTACGGCATCCTTATGCAAATTAGAACATTCGCCTTATAAGAAGACGCTAAATTTAATTGATCCCTCTGAGCTCTGCACTTTAGTTTTACTGAAATTCTACTTGAAACTTACTATCTAGGTTCATTATTAAACGTGAGATTCTGCAATTTTGTTCAATTCTCCTTTCGCTTGTTAATGTAAATTTATCTTATATAGCTAACAATCAAATACAGTCACTACGAGCACGCTGATAAAGCTTATTTTCCTGTGAACCTGTGCATGGAGTAGAGACTTCATTCGTCTGGCAAATTAATTACTGGATAAGGACACTAGAGACTGGGCGAAGTTCCGAGAACTTTCCGAATGAATGTGGTTAATTTAACGGTTCTTCTTAACAGTTACGCAATCTCGGGAACGTTTGTTACAAGAAGGATTATGAAAACAAACTTACTAATGCTCCTAGTCATAAGAACTCGATTCCGAGTAAATCGAACGAGGTGCTTCTGATGCTCGTTAATATTTAGTGGAGGGTCTGATGTCAATCTTAATACCAGTTATGTTAAGAGCGATCGTGTTCGAGCTCTTCGCTTCCCATGTAGGCCAGGAGTACCACGGGCGGCGGGGTCGATGACCCGCCCCTCGCCCCGCCTTCCCGCGTCACTCTAGACCCTGCACTACTACATTTCTCCACTCGGGCGCACTGCACAAGTTATCCGCTCAAGTGGCTCTGTTAGATCAAATAACTAGTTTAGCCGCCGCCTTTTAAATGAGAAACCTTCCTTTATCGACAAAACACAGTTATCCGATCTCATCTAAAAATTTTAATTGTTGTATTAATGTGTGAACGTCTGTTGTATGGAGAGAAAGTAATGGCTCATAGCTGTCCATTTCCAAGAGTCAGACTTTTTCCATACCAACCTTTACAGGCACGTAAAACATTTAGCAGTTTTAAACTAATTCATAGTGGTCAGTAAAATCTACATGACCACTATTAGCAGTGTAATAGCCTCCATAAATTCCTATATTTGTTGAGTATCATAAGAAGTTCAAACTTGGGTATCATTATACAGTTTTTAAGCTCATTTAATGCTGTCGAAGTAACAAGTTACGCGGTCACAGATCGTGATCGAGGTTAATCGAGTTATCTCGAAAGATTGCTCGGCACGGGCTGCACCGACGTGACCAAACGATTGCTCATTTCCTCCTTAATTGGACTTTTTGCTTGCAATTCTAATAAAGGGTCATACTTGGCAATATCTCGCTGAATCTCACCCCTCGCTAAAATGTCGACGGCACTTAAAAATCCGAAATGTTCCAAGATAGTGCGTTATTCACAATACATTTTCATTGTTGTCGCAACGAAGCTTATCGATACTCTAAACGACGAACCTCGTTTACCGCCGTGAATGTGGACCGATACGACGAAACATCTTAGACATTTTAGTCACGTCTTTCATATGTAGGTACTCGCGTATATGTGTGGCTGTTCATGTTATGTAGTTCGGTTTACAAGCGCCAGTGAGGCAGCTTGGCCACCTGCATTTCCAGCACTTTCTCGCCTGACCTATCACGACTTCGTTCAATAAGTTTTCGTCCGAAGCAAATTTTCTACGATAATTTTTGCGTAGGCATTCTACTTGTATTCGAACAGCAAGACGTAAAGCGAGATGAAATTTGAATTAACAGTTGTTTTAATACACGAACTTTAATAAACCTGTTTTTTAACGTATTCCAAGTTCAATGGCATTTTATAGACATGTTTGATTTCTTAATATCTGCATCTGCGTGTTTTGTTATAAAACCTTTACTGCGGATTTATTTACAATTTATTAATGAGGTTTACTCTGTTCAGCGTAATCAGTATTTACACATCTAATATTGACATTCGTTGAATTTACAGTAAAGTCAACATGAATTGCTTAAAATGTGGATTTCATTGCCTTTTACATTGAATTATGTAACTGCGTTAGCTTTTACTAAAACGTTTCTATTCGGAACGGAGCCGTTTCGAGAGAAAGCTCATATTGTATTTGCGGCCATATTGAGTTTGCACATACGAACACAAAGACGTTCCGTCTTTCTCCTATTTCATACAGTACTTCATTACCTGTCAGCAAGTGTAGGCAGATTTGCAGCGTTAGATTCGCTGCCTTATTGGGTTACGGGAATATGCGATACGTCTGCCAAGTCAAGACACCACATTAGTCGTGTTGTAGACACAGCTTTGAGTAAGGAGTTGGGCATGAGGCCAATGTGTGTTTGGACACTGCCCTACCACGAATATTACTTGGTTATAGGTACCAATAGCTAGTTGTAGTAGCTGTACATACGGTATCGTGGGACGGTCGTCGCTTCTGCATTGACATGACTTTCTCCTAGCAACGAGTTATACCGGCACACACCATCCTACATATAATATGTATATTATGCATCATTGAATGCTTGTGAAACCTCCAGATTCTTGGGTTAAAAGAGACGAACATCGTCGGACTGATGGAAAAGTATTTGCCGATCTATAATACTTGGGATTGTCGAACTAAATAGTACGGATTCATATTGTGGTCATAAGTTGTGACCATCACTAAACACTTGAGCCTGTGTATGTCTCTGTCAAACTGACTGAACCACAGAAGGATACCGCAAGATAACGTTCATTTTCTATTGATCATAGACCTTTGACTTTACTATTGCTATTGCAAACTTAGCAAACTTTATTTTTAAATATTAACTGACATTAAGCTTCAACATACATGTTCCGACTGTGCCCATTTTTCTACAAAGGAATTTAGCCATCATTTTTTCACGAAAGAATTTCCGGGACGGGGTTTGTTCAAGAATTTTCTTCTTCCACGCCATAAAAGCTTTTTAATCAAGTTTATATTGTGGAGTGGTTATATATACAGTCAGCCACAAAACAGAGGAAAATTTTGGTATTGTTAGTCTTTATTCCGATGTGGTAAAGTTGACTTTTCAAAAGTTTGGTTACCACATACATGTAGGGCAGTTTACGCGCTAAATAAAGTCCTAATCCTTTACGCCAGCTCACATGGCTTTCTACCATTTATATTCCGTTCTATATTTTATTGCAACCTTTTTACAGCTGCTATTTCTATTGTCATTGTAGAAAAGGAACAGTATTTGCACAATCGAATTGTGAACGATACAAATAATAAAATTATGATGCACGTTGCAAGAAATAATCAAGCTTTTAAATAATTTAGTAATAGCCTGGCATTAGCGACTTTCCTTATGTTATCTATATTCTAGCACCGTCTTATCTTTTAATTAATATAGCTTAAGGTCATTGGAAAGTAGGTCAGAAAGATGTCCCTGTAAAAGCCTGACGAACTGTAATACTGGATATTTATAAATGATATTAACACCTATTTATGTAACTTCGAGGTCTAACCATCGATAAGCAAGGCTACGTTTAAAACATTTGAAAAATACATTTACGAAAAGGAGTAAATATCAAAGCGTGTTCGCATTTCAAATATCTGTATATACAGGAGGACATGAAAAATGTAGCATTATACATTGCAAACACGTTTGGCACGGACAGTTATTGCTTGTTTTCTGCAACTTACGACGACGGATGCAAAGAAATAAATCACGCTTTCTTGTTGGTTCTTCTCCCTCGTAAGTCTTTTAAAGGATGTAAGGTAATGTGATGTTGAAAAAGCTTCATAATCCATCGTTCCGTGACATGCGTCGGGCATCCGGCCGTCGTCGGTCCGGTCTCACGCCACCCGACACTTGTGTGGTCGGACACTATAAAGTTCGCAACTCGAAGTAGGTGGCAGTATCAATGGAGCTGCGGTTTCCCGTACAGTAACCTGCTTTAGCTTAGCATTCAATGACGTGCTTTCATCATGTTTGATAAGAGTAACTTTGATCAATACGACATACATGTTCAGAATGTTTATCTATGCGGTTTTTGTTACCGAGGTACTTAAAAGTAGTAGTTCCAATTAGAATACGACTAGAAGGATAAATATGTTTCAGTTACGTATCAACAAACAATAAAACGAAATGAGAACTGTTTGCAAAAGCAGCTGTGTTTAATTTGAGTGCTCTACGTTGAAAATGAAGTCATTAATTATGTTTTTCGCTCCATTGGCTTGATCGAGCGAAATATAATTGGTTTTCTGAAACACAATTTTCAATTATGTTGGTACAACTTGTAATTGGATGTAGGTGGATACTGAAGTGGATAATTGGGGCAATAGTCTAGAATGATTTATTTTGGTGTTTTGAGTGTTTTTGGGGTATTGACGTAGTTCCTTTTGTTTGCAGCCAGCGTAGTCGCTCGTACGAGTCTGACGAGCACGAGAGGGGGGCGTGCGAGTGGTGCGAGTATGCTCTGGTGATAACCCTCGCCACTATCCTCCTGATTGGAGTGTCGGCCCTGACTGTCTTCTGGGTGTTCTACTACCGCGAGGGGTATGCCTGGGCCGATGACCTGCCCGACAAGCAGTTCAACCTGCACCCCACGCTCATGGTGGCTGGGTTCATCACCTTTAGCGGATTCTGTAAGTAACTTTTACTTATATTACTAAGATATTCGTTTGCCAGAAAGTTTGAAAGAAACATTGATTTATAAGAATGTAGTACAATGAGTAAATGAAGTATACCTAGAGGTTTTCACTAGTAATGACTAAAGATTTAAGTCATTTCCTGTTATTATACTAACAAATTCGTAAGTGTGGTAGATGATTACAAATCCATTTTTAGGTTATTTGTGTTTAAAGATATTTCTAGATGAATATGCAAATAGGCAAATAACTTTCTACTGTCCCCTGAGCGGCGATAAACGAATACTATCATGACGGTATCTTATTGTTATAGTGGGTTCAGATAACATTAAACGCAATGATATTTCCTGAACACTTTACGTAATTAACAAATAATACCAATCATTAATTATCTGTTATACGATCTGCGCCGGATATCACAAGCACAAGTGAAATATCCGGCATGACCATGTTCAAACTTCGCTGCCACCTAACCAGCAGAATGATGGGAACAGAATGTCCATAAAAATATTTCAGAAAGGATTCTATTAAAAAAATACGCCTCCCGCTCTAAGGAATTTAATCCTTGTGTCGCGGGGGTTCCAAAAACATTCAAGTCACATATACAAAGAAACCGCAACTCAGGACAAGCTTTCGTGGATCACACAAACGTTTGTCAACAGTGGGTTTGGCGTGGTGACGTACAACTGGGCTATGCCTAAAATCAAGCATCAGTAGTTTGCAGGGAATAAGTTTTAACCTGTATGTATTCCACAGCGGTACTTCTGTACCGTATCTGCCGCTGCTTCCGACGCATCTACGTGAAGCTGCTTCACGCCATCTTCCACGCCCTGGCGTTCCCATGCATCGTTATCGGGTTCCTGGCTGTCCTCGACTACCACAACAAGAAAGGGATCAACAACTTCTACTCTCTGCATAGCTGGATCGGCTTTGTTGCTATGGGACTGTTTGGAATACAGGTATGCAGAGATTTTATTCATTTGTTTTATTTAAATTGTCTGATTCTGTTGTTTTGGTCCTTCATGTATGGGGATCGTTATCAGTAGGCTCGTATTTGGCTGTCCATTACCTCATCTAAAAGTAGTATTGTGATTGTGGCTCGTGACAGCACACAACACTGGATGAAATTGTGTCTGTTAACCATAACTGCAATAATAGCAACTATAAAAAATACTTTCAAAGTGTGTTGGATCTCTGGACTGCATACTCTGCCCCACAAGTTGAATAATAAGTTAGATTAGCATAGAATAGGATATACAAAAATTGTGGCCAATTAAAAAATAGGGTAAAGAAAGATATCTATGTCTAGTATATATATGTATACTCGTACCTTTTAAAACTGAATTTAAAGTTGATTTGGATTCCCCAAACGATAATCTTTTAATACTTGCAGCTTACATTGTAAATTAACAAATACATTTGTACAACAGTTCATAAATTTTAACCAATTAATTAGCTTTGTTTCAATGTTTATTTTCCATGCATTTTGTAGTTAAATTAATTAAATTCTCGCATCAAAATAATTAGGTTAATTGGTTGCTATATTCCACTCGTAATTCACCCTCATGTTTGACCACGAATCATATTTGATGTACTAGAATATGTATCTTCAAAGTTCAGAATGTTGGTGCATTTGGAGGTAATAACCGTTTAGTTAGGCAAAACGAGCATGAAGATAAACTCGAAGTACAAAGCGAGATAAGCAGACGGCTCGTTAGTGCTATACGGGATGCGATAAGCTAATCGCGTAATCTAATGGTGGTCGAAATTAATTTGTGACGTCATGCGTCGGAAGCTTACCGACACCTATATTAAGCTCACCTTTTGGTAAAGGTCGAATAGGGGTAGAATTAAAGTATTTAAATATTAAAGCTTATCAGCATTACGTTTAACGTAGAATGTTTTTTCAAAACCTAGATAAAATATAAACATCTCATGATTTTTCAACCCTAAAGGAGTAGTTCCATAAATTTGTTGTGTCTGTCGGTCTATGGCATCATTGCTCTCGAACGAATTAATTATTTTTCAATTTAGTTTCGTTTTTTCTATGAAAGGTGAATTCTGTGCGATTGTTCTTAGACGTAGACTATGTTTGATAAGAATACCTCATCATCATCATCATCATCTCAGCCTATCGCCGTCCACTGCTGAACGTAGGCCTCCCTCAAAGAGCGCCAACCATACCGCCTCAAGCCATTCAAAATTTGTGGTGGTAGAAAGATTTTATTGTACTTTTTTAATTCTGTCTTTTTTTATGTTCTAACACAATTTCTTCAATTTTCCAGTACGCTGTCGGTTTCTTCAGCTTCCTGCTGTTGTTGATCTGCAATAAGGGCACTGCTGGCTTCCGCGCCTCCTTGGTGCCAGTGCACGCCGCCTTCGGAATCCTGACCTTCGTACTCGGAGTCGCCGCTTGCCTCACTGGACTTACTGAGAAGGCTATCTTCAGCCTCGGGTACGTACTTAAAGTATGCTTTGTGGATAGGGATTTCACGGTCAAACATTTAGCATGTGGAAAGTACCGTTCAAACGTAGTCACTGTGTGCAGACACTAAGGTTTTCATTCGCACTGTCAACTTGTGTTTTGTTTGTTGCACGTTAGCTCATACTGTAGCATGTTCTAGCTCTGGAACTGTAGTCCTGTAGTCTTTTGTTCTTGTCTGTTTACTGTTTAGTTTGTCCGCCTTTGTTTTGTTATTGTGTATGTTGAGTTGCTTGCGTCCGTATCCACAGCGCGGAGAGATACAGCGGCATGGTCGACGAGGGGATTATCATCAACGCGATCGGGGTCGCCTGCATCGCCATATTGGCAGTCGTCATGTACATTTTGTCGAGAGACAAGTTCCGCACACCGGAGTCACGGGGCCAACACATAAGGGCCTCAGTAGACCTCTAGATTTAGACTTATTTATTTCGGTTAGATGTTAGAGACAATGATTGATGCCAATACACAATTATATTAAATCGTAAAAAAGAACTTTAGTTAGTTAACTAGAATATTTTAGTCAATGGTTCTGACATCTAATTAGCTTATTCAGAATTAAATGTACACAAATAATTTAGATACAAAATAGATTTTGTTGTTTTACATACTTGCATTTTTATAGTATTTTTTATAAATATGTAAATAAGTACAATTGGATGCTATATAGTTAAGTGAGATCTATATTTTTTTTACTTTACATACCTTATCAGACTTACTTGAAAATCGTACTAAATGATGATATTACTTACAATGGTACGCAAAAACACTTTTTACAAGAGATTTTTCAGAAAACAGAAACGAGGCTTTATTGTTTCAGCTTTGATCTGTATCAGATCAAAATATCTTAGGCGTTAGGAAATTTTAGTAAATTTAGTATTACATTTATAAGGAAGAATTATGACTCCGTAAGTTAAGATACACTGTATTTTGTTGCCTTATAAATAAATGTAAGCTACTCATTGAATTTTCATTTGTTTTTTGTATCGCACGAATAGTAGTATAAGTATTGTGATGGTAAGTATGTTTGTTGTTTTGTGTGTCAGCTTGCTTCTTGTGCTTAAGTCATGCAATGGTTTGGGTTCGCTTTGTGAAATGCTTGCAGTCTTATTTTCATATCACTTTTTATGGTTACATTAGTCGGTAATGCACTCCAAGTTTCTGACCTTTCAAATGACTCTTTATCCACATTCAGTACTAGTTTAAATTGATCATAACTAGTGGTTCTAAACTCATTTTAGCAATAATAAAAAGATCCTGCTTCTGTACTAATGAGGGTAATTTAATATTATTCAAGGGTTAATAATTAAGCTGATATTTAAGATCAAATCATTTCTGATAACGTATCCCAAATTTTTTTCTAATTTTGATAAACCCATAATGCCAACTTAAAGTTTGAAATCTGAAAGGTCAACCATTAATTTCTTTAATTATCAAAAGAATAACAATTTAAAAAAAAAACTGACTTAAGGTTAATTTAGACGTACTGAAAAATATCGTGCGATTTGCGATACAAGTACATTTCCGGCGATAATAGACAACTTTTAATATCAAACCCGTACAATATTTGATGCGTAGTTTAAATAAGCCTTAAGAATCACTCGAAAAATTCCCATTTCAAACTTTCAAGTCGGCAAAAGAGCGTATTGTTTTTGATGATATTTTACTAACTAACCCGGGGCATGCGGACAGGAGCGAGGTGTATGCGACGCTGAACAACGAGGCTATCGTGATCAACGCCATCGGGATGTCCATCGTGGCCGTGGCTATAGTGGTCCTGTATACGGTGCGCGGTACCGGGGGCTATCGTCTCCGCAAGGTCGCCGCGCAGCACCCGAGCTAAGCACCCACAGCATAGCAATAATCCAGTTTGGTGACAAATGAAAGAAGAAATTTTGATGAGTGTCTTTTGAGGGCTGTTCAGACTTTTTAAAGAAATGTCATAATAATATATGCTGATAATCCCGTGGTCACGTTAAAGCTGTCTTTCTGAGGAGGATACCGTCATATCTTTAAATAATAATATTGCAATTGTTGAAACGTTACATTGGCGTACAGCGTCAGATTTCCTTTGGAACTAAAATAATAATACTTAAAAGGTAGTGGTCCTAAATCAATGCTCTTTTCATGCGTACATTATACTTTTCCCGGCAATGGGACATACATAATTAATCTATTATGTAATACAAAAAAAATACTCTTCTTTATTTTCTGAACAGGCCTCGAATGTGTCGTTGAAATAACATTTTTATGTGTATTGTGTATTCAAACAACGATTCCAATTTTACACACTCGTCAATTTTTCACGGCCGGCTACTACCAGGGCCAATTTTTGTGTAGATTCGATACATCAATATTGTTTCACATACCTAGCAAACAGTAAAACCATTTAAAATAAATCAAGGATATGTGTTTGCCAAAGAGGGATTATTGCCACACAAGAAAACAACAACACTGGGCAAAACGTTTAGCATTTGTCACCAAACAATTTTTTACCATTTTTAAACAGTTTGTAAGTTCGTTTTATGCTCGAGGCGAAAGAACACCATGACTATGGACTAGTAATAATATCATAAGCATAAATCGAATAATTAAATAATCTTCCAGTTTCCATATAATTAGGTAGTAATTTCATGCGCAATAAAAGACAAATATCTATATTTATTGTCGAACACGCTCCTAATGTGTTTTATGAATTTTATTCGACTAATTCAATTAAATGATACAATTATATTGTTTAGCTCAATTCGTTGACTTTAGGTTAAACAAATTCTATTGTGGTAACATTATTTATGATTGTTCTTGGGGTTGTGCGTTGTTCCATTTTTAAAATCTTTAAATAATAATTATGGGTGAGTTGATTCCGTCTTAGTCAAAATTTATTCGACTGATATTGGAATTGTAGTGTTTCATTCGTTTCTTTGCTATAATAAACAACACTATATAAGTACCTAGGGTAAGCTAATAATGGATACAGTTCGACGGATTCTCGTGGGTAAGTATTGCATAGGATGTGGAGGGAGTTTATTCTGCTAAGTGTATCGAAGTAGTCAGGACGCATTCGTTTCAATTTCTACTATGTACTCGCTGTTCTGTGGTAAACTATATTATTAGCGACTAGCGGTAGGACAGTACTTGCCGTATTAAGTAAGCATGAAACGAAATCAGTGTGTAACGGTTTGTTTAAACATAATCAGAACCAAATACCCAATATATTGTTTTAACAATGAAAGTCAGAGGCCATACAGAGATACTACACCGGTATCAAAATAACCATACGTAGGGTTCATTAGTTAAGACATAATAGATGTAACTTGTATATAAATTTTAATCTAATTTAATGTAATGTGCGAGTGTTCGATAGTTGTAGAATGTGATGAAGTAGTAGCGAAAATACCATTTAAATATTATAAACGATCAATATATACCTTTATCAGAAAATATAACAGAACAAATTAATAGATATCTAAGTTATTTGATTGGCTATCGTATTTCTGAAGTCTTTATTAGAATTTTGGTATTGATTTCGTGCAAGTTGTAATAAATACTCCAGGAATGTTCAAATTGAAACAAATGCTGATTATGGTGAAGGCATGCTGCCGTAGTCATGTTCTTCGGGACGAGTGTTCATCCACGTTGCCAAATTCGATGTAGAATCAAGTGGTCATAAGTTTGTTATTATCAATTATTATATTACTGCGTATTACATACAAGTAGCATGTTTATAAATAATTGTAGGATAATGCTCAACGTATTATGTTATGTACGGAGGGTACCGAACGTTCATTTCATTTTAACGATAAAATTATTGTATAAGGATTCAATTTTATAAAATTGCATTCCAGATAAGCATTCGATGTCTTTTAACGTTCTTTGATGGATATACAAACAGTACTAAGACTGCATTCATAAGTAGGTCCTTTTGTATTCGATTACAGGATTTGCTATGATTTTTGCAAATTATATTTACAACTAAAATAATTCTAGTTTTTGTGGATCCCTTTCAAATGTTGGGGCCAAGATTTTATATGATATATTCCCCATTGTACGGTTGATGCGGATTCTGTTACAGTTTTATTAGTGTCGACTTGATTCATTGATAGAACTACGAATTCGAGAGCTCCTTATTCATTTGGACATGCACTAAGAGATTTAAATGTGGTACCTGCTTATTAATGTAATAGATAAGGTTATAGTTACAGTAAATGATTTACCGTTGTAATGTTTTGCGGATGGTAGATAAGTTTCACATGTACTACTCCCATTTGTAATTGTTTAAATATTGAAATATAATTTCGCATACTAAGTTACGTTGATTGCAGTTATATTGGTTGAAATATGAATTTTATCACTGTTTTACATTTTGAAATATTTATACGGCATTAATAAGGTACATTAAATACTTGTAATAATTATAAGTTGTTTTATTTAATTGACCTTGTCCTACACCCGTGTGATGAATGAATGAAGGTGATGAATCCATTTTTAATTTATGTTTAATTTTATTTTTGGACTAATAACTTAAGTAATACAATGGAAAAATATATTCATTAAAGCCTAGTTTTTTGAAAGGGTCTGTAGACCCTTTTAAAAAACTAGGCTTCCGAGATTACTTACCGAGAGTTGAAATTAGTCCATTATATCGCGATATGAATAAAAAAAATTAGTAAAGTGTGTATTAGTAGATAACTATAGTCTAAAATATTATCTAGATACAAATACACATCTACATTTAAATGCGATGATGTATTGTAAAACCCCCGCGTCATGGTCAGGAGGATTAAATTGCAAGGGTATGTAAAGGAAAATCATTAAATTAAGACGATAGAACGTTTTTTTTAATTAATGTATAATGACAACCTTCATTCTAAATATTAATAAAGAGCATTTAATAAGAATAAATACTTATAATTACATAATTTGCGCAAAGCTAATGAGACAATGATAACGACATACAATTATTTGAAATTTGATTTGTAATGTTTGTTTAAACAAATGCGATAATGAAATTGTTAAAGTTGTATGACTGACAAAGCAATTAATTTTATTTAGTTTTGTAGGTGTCTGACTTGGTTTTAAGCCACTTTGGAATTCAGCAATAATGACTGGTACACACGACTGATTTCTATTCTGATACTCTAGATGGTTGATGCGGCTAGCGGCTGATACGTTGAACCGCTTGAAGAGTTCAGAATTAACCACGTATCAACAGTAGCAAATTGTACGGGCCAGGTGAATAGTGGGGCGGCGCGTCAAGGTCTGTCTGACAGTAATTAAAAGCTGTACCACATTTTTCAAATTGGGCGCTGCCAGCAAAATTCATTATTTGTGTAACTTAAACTGCGCTACACACAAATTGTACGGTAGCACAGCAAAACTATCAGGAGAAATTGAGAGCGATTTTGAGAGAGATTTGGCTGAATTTGCTACAGGACCAATCCGTCGCTGACTATAAATGCTAGTTGTTAAAAAATTGTTAATACAGTGAATTATAATAGAAGTCATTTATACATACACAGTTAATTTACAGAGTATATCTTAATTCTTTCAAAGAATACCAAAACTAACACTTGTAATATTTTTGCTGGCAATACTTTCGAGGATATTGAAATTGCTAATGTTGCCAGTCATAAGACTATAAAAAAAATATCATTACGCATTTGGGTAAAATTGTAACACGATGTTTTATAGTCTAAATACATAGATACATTCATAATACTTAGGTAAACAACAAACAGGTATATGCAATCACTTGAGACTTTGAACTACAAAAAGAGAGAGCATTTTGAATGAGAAAGTTCCTCGTAAAACCATAAATATTTTTTACATATTAATTATAGAACACATGTACTGCACTATTGTTTATAATATTGGCATATTTAAATGATAAAATACGGGACGAACATTAATCAAAATCTAATAAAATTTGGCTTAGATTTGAGCATCTCTTGAAGCGATATAATATAAGATCACACATATTCGAAGTTCATACATATTTCTTTTACAAATATAATTTAGGCCAACATAGATACCTATATTCCTTTGAATCGAAACAGTAAATACTAATATAATTAACACTTTTAAACATTTCCAATTTTACTCTCATTATAATAAAGTCTATTTTCAAAAATTACAATCGTTATTGTGCAAATATTATTTTGTGGTTTTAACATGCACTTAAGATTACATTGTATAGAATATTTATAATATCTTGTTCTACAGACACCCTGAAATGTTGGTCGAAGATGAAATATATTAACATGGGATAGACTACAAGCAATTATCAATTCAATCACCTTAACGTAATAAATATGAAAACCTTGAAGGCCTACCATCAACTTGTAAAGTAAAGTTGTCGGAGGAGTAAAAGAGATGGCGCTATACATTGAGTAATGTGCCGTCTCCCTTTCACACCTACAAGAGTCGGTTGCAGTTAAGTTGTGGCAGTAGACCCCTTGATCAGACTAAGGATAATTCTCTGGAACTATTCTATTACATAACACCGAAAGTACTTATACGGAATTATAAGTACCGTGTGCTTCATACATTAGCTTATTTTTTTCTTAAAGAGACATTGCCCTTGGTCTGCAAAAGCTATTATGACGTACGCATAAAACGTATACAATAAATATTATTATATGGGTATTAACATGTATAGTACTGTGAGTAAGTATCAGTGTTAAGTGTAGTTGATCTATTTAGAGGGTAATCTTCTAATTTGTTACAAGGAACAATGTTTTTTTTTTATTATGTAACGTTTTATATTTTGTTTATACAGTTCATCAATTGCAATGTACAGTGTTACTGTGAGACCTTACTAAATTATATATAGAGACTCAATTTTTTTTATATCATCACTCCACAATAAATACTCGTTAAAACGACACACCATGTATATTGCAACTGATTTCATACATAAGTCGAAAACATAACTAAAGAGTATTTGAATGAAGTTTATCTACCGAATTACTAAAATATAAGTATTTTATAACTAAAGGCCCATTTAGACGATGCGAGAAATACCATGCAAGTTGCAATACATTGTGCAGGCGCGCAACTAAGGGATCTAACATGATATATAATAATAATACAATATTTCACAACATTCACACAACGCCATCTAGTCTCAAATTATCGTCGGCTATGTATCACAACTTACACAATATTTCTGGCATCGTCAAAATGAGCCGTAGCTGCTAGTGAATTGTGATAGAATTTGACTTAATATATAACATCCCAAAACTATAGTAGCAATTTCAATTAATATCAATTTTATATCATTTATGATAACGACTAGAAAAATATTCTCTTTTCTATAAGTACGTGCGCATGTTTTATTGAAGAAATTAGGCCGATACAGTACTATAAGAGAAAAAATATACTAATATATATAATTTATCGCAACGCAATCTACATTCCTCTAAAACTTTTACGTAAAGTTTATTGCTATTTTTTAACTTAAGGACGAACATACAGAGTACAATGACAACTCTACACAGAAATATAATTAGTATGCACTAATAGGAGTTGCTTGACTTAGTAAAATATAACTCTTGGCACTGTTATACAATTATTCAGTTTTAACTTCAGGCTTAAGTTTCGAAACTTTTTTGATTCAAATTAGATTTCGTTATCGAATTCGTAATGAAATGGAAAATCGAATTAAACCAACATCAAGTAGTGATCGATTAATGTCGGTCGGTAGCTGTCACCCAATTTTTGCCGCGTAGTTCCAATTTGTGCCACGCATTGGCGCTAGTATCGGGTTTCACACTACTCAATCTCAATTCGATTGAAACCTGGACTCGATTTAATTGGACTAATATGCGAGTGTAAGTCACTTATATGATATTTTTAACATAAAGAGCTTAAAAATCAGTAGGTACCACAAAACTGGAAATAAACAAGTTTTAGGCCGAAAATTTACACTTATTAAAAAGCTTTAAAATAGCGGAATGTTTACATAACATGCGTTTTGGACCGGACATACTTATTTTAAAGCATTTAATTGACTGTCAAATGAGCGGATTGTAAGGAAACTCTAATATCTTTGGTGACTAATGGCCGACTACAGATAAGTTTAAAAAACTTGTTAAGGTGTCTGTTGTAAGTTAATGTAGATAAGTGAGACTTATTCGATTTTGATGATATAAATCAGTCACATTGTCTGGTCTTGTCACGTCTTTGATACATTTGCATTACGGGTATATATGACTAGCTTAAGGAGAACTGGCATAGTGGCTTTTAGAATGGGACTTTGACTTATTTTTTTTCGCTTACTTTTAAACAGAGCTCTTACAAGTTTTTCAACAGCACACTTTAGTAAAATAAATGCTTACAGCCTAAGCTAAATTACGTAACGTAATTCAACATTTTTGGTACATAAAATAAGATTTAAATGCAGTGTAAATACTGTTAATTTATAGAAAGATGATTAATAAATACATTTCGAATTGATTTTACTTTAAAATTTATATGTAATCTAAGACAATAAATCTTAGAAGATATACGACAGATATTTAACGAGAATGAATAACATTAAATATGAATACTTAGATTTTTACACGATTTTCTCTATACTATTGTGGTTAGACGTGCGATTAAGTTGCCATGCAAAATATAGGTACTATAAATTGTGCAACAATTTTAATCTACATTATAATAAACAATGAATTAAATATGTTGGCTGTAATGCCACACAGAAAGCTTAGATTTAATTTTAATATCGAGAAGAATTTACGTATATCGCGAGATCTGATTCGCATGAAATCGGAATTACGTCGTTATAAGCATACTTTTAATACTTGTATTTAACTAATTAATCTATTGACTTCAAACACGTGTAACACACAGGAGCACTAACAGCATTCATATACTATATCTTGTATTAAATGGCTTGTTTAATTAGTTTATTCGGTGGGAAATATGAACCACCATTCCGTAACCATGGCGACCAAATAACATAATATACTGACACCTATTACGTCCCACCAATGGCCCTAAACAGTAAGCAAACGGTAAAAGATATTGATTACACTAGCCGTGATACCTAGATCCATTTCAAGACGCAATTATCAGAACTTCTTAACATAGACACAGCCGAAGCGCCTTCCACGCGATACCTACATCTGAACACAGTTTCAATCTCATAGACAAAAAGAGATTAATCCTTAACTCAGGTTGCCAGATTCAAAAACTTCTTCCAATTGCCAGTTACCAAAAAAAAAACACTACGTTCGTTTAAAAAAAAAATGAAAAGCAAAATCTAACAATTGAATTTTAAATAAAGAAATACAACTCACAGATTAAAAAAAAAATCTCCACGTAATCTTCATTTAGCCACAGATAATTTCTCGGGATATCTGACAACCTTTTTCGATCAGAGCCAATTTGTTTGACGTATAAATGGTCTTAAGGTTTGAAGTATTGGGGGAATTCGTTAGAGATGGCCCTAACCAGGGTCTGGTCATCGCGGCTGGTGTCTCCCTCCTCGCAGAAGATCCTCGCGAAGCAACGAAGGAGGTCGTCTCGACGATGCACGTGGGCCCCGTAGTCGGTATTCCGAATAATGCCTTGTAGGATACGTAGGTATTGTTCACGGCGCTGTAATATAAGTTTATGTAAGTACGAGTTGATAAAGAAATGTAGAATGTATTCTTGTTTCATTTGTGTTACTCCTGGACTTTTATTACAAGTAATCAAGACAAACTAGGTTATAAAACTACGTACCGAGTCTCCGGGAGACAGGTCAGCTAACTGCCTTACAATAATATCGATGGCGACCTTCACATCATTGGTGTAGAAATGCTCCGCTGTCTTCTTGCGGCTAAACACGTCAATCGCAAGCTTCAACACAGAATGCGCCGGCGCCGGTTCGTGGTCGAAAATATGGACCGGGTCCTCTGCAATATTAATTTGTTTTATTTTTAATCTAAACGACCTCATTAGTATTAACAAATATTTAAAATTTTTACATGTTTTCTTCAAAATTAATTTTTAATCTATGCTAATAAGCAAAGCCCACAGTAAAACCAAAAAGACATTGGAGTTCCACAGACCAACTTTCTAAGATCAAAGAACCAAATTTCTATCTAGTCATTTTTGCCAATATCTTCTTACCTTCACGATTGAGAAGCAAAAGAACTTTCTCGCAGAACGTCTTAGCAATGTCCCTGGTCTCCAAGCCGTTCAGTAGGATGTTATCATATGGATCTTCGAACTGCAGGTTGTAAGCCAGGAGTAGAGTCAGGAACAGATCCGGGATCTGCTCGTCGACATCCGTCTCTGGCGGATTCTCGATCAGCTCCAAAACGAATTGGGCGAACTCCACACCAAGTTGTTCTAGTAAATTGAAAATTGAGTTTTTGTTTATCGAATCATCAGAAATATACTCAGGCATATTCTATGCCTGAGTATATGCCTATTTCGGAGGTAGTTTCGTGTCGTGTCGTCGTGTATGTATGTTTATCGGTCTTACTCATACTACAAGCTTATCTTAGTTTGAGACTAGATGGCGTTGTTTGAAAGTTGTGGAATATTATTATTGAATACTTACCAAAATGCGTGATAGGCAGTTTATCCCCCATAGAAAGTACCATGGAGAGGAGTAAAGCGGAGTGTGACAGTCGGCTGACGGCCCTGGGGTTGTCGTGCATGTCCCGCGCTATCTCCGCGGGCAAAGCCGACAGCGCTAGCGTAGCGAGGGCTGTCCTCTCCAACCCACACATCACGCCAAACGCCTGGAATTATCATGTAACATAGTTTTGCTTAACTATTTTTTGTCTGAGGGTTTTATTATTTCCAAAGTGGTTGAATTTGTTATAAAGGTGTCTTGGGGTTTGGTGATCCCAATTTAAAAAAAAGTCGTCGTAAATATTGCTACATATTCTTTACTTTATCAGCCGTTTTTATCCGCTATATGTCTGGTAAACTCAAATATATTGCTATTTTACGCATACCTGACGTTTAGCTTAGTCATTCCTCGTCATGATAGACTTTTTTAACTAGCCTCAGCAGTTAAAATTTTAGAATCCAGGCTACTAAAGGAGACTTCCTTTAATTCTCTTAATTATAAATACCTGTAACAGCAGCTGCCGTAATGGCCACCTGGTCTCCATCTGATAATACTGCACTAGGGTTGTCACATACACATACTTGTGGCTGCTCAGAACATGCTGGGAAATGTTCACATCCGCATTCGACTGGAAAGCAAAAAATACCCGTCAAATAATAAAATCATGTACACATTTAAACATAATTATTTATAAGAACATATCATGTTCATTTTTAATAAGCATAAGACCATTAATTGATAGCGATCTGGCAACACCGTAGTTCTAGGTTTAGTCATGGTTAAAATTTCTAGGATAGCGACGTTGCCAGCCCGCGTGGGATAAACACAAACAAATAGACTAGGTGTTGTTTGCCCGCTACAAATTGGATGATCCCACGGGAACATAAAGTCGGAATAAAAGCTGTCCTATGTTTTAATCCAGGTTACAAACTATCTGTTTACAAGTTTCTCCTAATCCCCCTCATCGGTTATTGGTTTTCGATAATACTCATCATCGGCCTATATCATAATCAGCATATATTAATATAAAATGACATCTGCCGTTATCCAAAAGACAAACAATCAAAGTATTACCATAACAGAGATTAACTCGAGCAGTTGCGTTTGTATGTCATGGGCATCATCATGGAGGGCCCAGCCTCTTTGCTGCGCGTCGTTAGCTGCCTTCGAGAGAGCGTTGAGAGCTGTCATCATACGCAAGGCGTCCGGTGCAGCGTCTATGGCATTCTTTGGACATGTGATGTTACTATTGGCTTCACGGAGCAGAGCATCTATGATAGATCTTGCAGCGCCACCTGGTAGAAATTCCTGGAAAAATTAACTTAATCAGTTAAGTTGGCTTTACTTTTTAGTGCTTTGAGGTACAAAAAAAGTTTATGTATTATGTACTGAAAACATTTTTTTTAGTTTAAGCCAGAATTAGAAAATGTATGAATTTAAGGAAAAGAGGTTTTTATCTAGTTGTTTGAAGCTATGGGACTAATTGGGACAAAATAAAGTAAAAAAAAAACAGAATTTTATCAAAAAATCTTCATTTAATACTGAAGAATACTAAAGTTTATCATTTTAAAAGAGGAGTTAGAATTCACTTACTCTTAAAGATATTAGTACAGTTTCAACAGCCACTTTAGACATTTCATGGCTAAGTTGTGTCTCTTTCCGCACAGCTTGAACAATTTCATAAATAGCATTTGGCTTGATGCTCTCACTGCTGTCCTGGCTGTCATCTTGATTGTCTGTGTCTGACGACACCTGGTTAGACGAGGTCTTGCCAACATTTGGTTTCTTTCTCACTTCCTCATCATCTGTAATTAATAATTCAATAAATATTATGTTTACTCAAATGCACCTAGTCTGAGTATAAATAAAATCGACACTTTTACAAAAAAAACTATGATAGCAAAAAGTGAGGTAGGAAGGAAGGTAAAAAGCATGGAACAGTAATGGTTAACAAAACCAAAACGAAATTGTAGCTTGCACGGTTTCGTTCCAAAAATGTTTACCTTTAAGAACACTATTAGCAGGTTTTGTTGGAGACTGTGAAGACTCTCTCTCTTCACTGATGTGCTGCTGTGAAACTACAGGTCTCAAATCAAAAGATGGTGACACACCATTAGGTGGAGTGCTGTCGTCAAGCCTTGGCGGAGGTTTGGGAGCTGGTGCCTTCTTCCCATGCGGCTTCAAAGTTATCTGAAGCTGTTTCTTCTTCTCACTCAACTTCAGAAGTAAATCTTGCTTCTGCGACATCGAATTACTCTCACTTATATTCCTAATACAATCGTTCAGGAACGCCAGATAAAATTCTGGCTCAACCTGTTACAAAAATGACCGATGATTAGTAAGTAGCTTTAGAAACTGAAGTTTGCAGTGTACCTAATTGCGCTAATTTATTTGGCCTGTTACCTTGACTGCCGCGACGTAATTCGAGGGCACGAAGCCGACTTGACCTTTTCTATTAACGACATGCCACCAGTTCCTTTGCTTAGCATTGCTCTGCTGAAGAAAGAAAAATTCTCCTTCCGTAAATGTGAGCGTTTTGGCCAATGTTGCCTCGAAGTCGTACAGAGCTTTGAGCATTTCATGATCTTCTGAAAATTTGTATGAATACGATAATTATACTGAATCCAATCCACACCCAAATCATTATTGACATACAAATAAAAATATATATCAGTTACCTAGAGAGTTTATACCATCACCCATTGTTACTAATGTATTTATACAGCCACTCTTATTCGATTTTAATACATTTGTGTTTAGTTTCAATACATTTCCGTATTTTTCAGACCAGCAATCAAAACAACAAATCAATTTTTTTGACAGTTGACAGCTGACATTTTAATTTTCAAAGGTTTTCTTTTTTTTAATTGACATCTAAAGGTTCTGGTCTTTTTAGACCAAGCGAAAAATTAATGTGTTAATCACAGACTACGTATATTTAGGCTTTTAAGCAAAAATATCAAACTTATTATTCAATAAAAAAGTAGCTTGAGCTTGGTTTAAAATTGATTCTGAATGATATTGAATGTTCACAACATTGTATATATAAATTATTTGTAATTTGTTTACTTTGCGTAAATGAAGGTTATCGCTAATTTAATTTAAACTAGTTTTTGTCTCTGGAATCGCCTGATCAAGGTACTTACTTTTCTTATTGCTTAGTCGATCAATAAGATTTCAGCCGGTAAGTGTCTGCCACTCTATTTCGCTTTCCGCGGGTCAAATCACGTCAGTACATCAGGGTTTTCATCGGGTAAAAATAAAGTATAGGATAAGTACTAAGTGATAGGCTTGGTAGGCGCGACAGGTAAATAGGTACGTAGTACGATACTTATCTAGTATTGACTAAAACTAAAGTTGGTGTTTAATCAAATTCTACAAACAGATTTAAGTAAATGACTTCACTATTACATTTTACATCTTATCAATCGCAATATTCCACATGATATTATAAGGTCAGGTCATGACTCTAGATTAGGTTATTCCCTTTCTCCTGCCAGCGGATAATTTAACTGGGGAATAACCTTAATTTCCTCAATGGTCAGTATAAATACTCTTCTGCGCATTTGCTCTGTGTCACTTCAATTTTAAGTCGACTAAGTAAATATTGACAACGCTTCAAATGGTTCTGCATATGCTTTTACTGGCCGCTGTGTCAGTTTCGTTTTTTGAGGTATCGATATGTCATCCTACATACCATCAAAGTATAGAACTACGTACTCGTCGGGGAGCTGATGGTGAACCTCTATGGTTGTATAAAGGTGATAACATAGAACGCGCGCCGTCATCGGGTGATCATCCATTCCTACCGTCATACATTGATGACATCAGACTAGATCCCAACAGGAGGACAGCCCGCAGTCTCAGCACTCCCAGAGCCTCTAGAGGCGAAGGAAGTCGACAGTCCTCTAGCAGGAACACAGGACCAACTCACCCCGGATATAATCGGCGCAATGCAAGAGAAGTTAAGGAGATGGACAGTCAAGAGTCAGTGGCACGTCTTTCTAGAAGTGTTGAGCAGATGGGTGCTATGAGCCAGGAGGCACTTGCTAGCCAAGAGGCACTTGACAGCCAAGAGACACTGATGCGTGTAGCCAGAAGTGTTGAGCAGATGGGGGCTAAAAGCCAGGAGACACTTTCTAGCCAAGAGGCACTGACAAGACTTGCTAGAAGTGTTGAGCAGATGAGAGCTATGAGCCAAGAGGCACTGGCCAGCCAAGAGGCACTTGACAGCCAAGAAACACTGATGCGTTTAGCCAGAAGTGTTAAGCAGATGGGGGCTAAAGGCCAGGAGGCACTTGCCAGCCAAAAGGCACTTGACAGCCAAGAGACACTGATGCGTTTAGCCAGAAGTGTTGAGCAGATGGGGGCTAAAAGCCAGGAGGCACTTGCTAGCCAAGAGGCACTTGACAGCCAAGAAACACTGATGCGTGTAGCCAGAAGTGTTGAGCAGATGAGGGCTATGAGCCAAGAGGCACTTGCCAGCCAAGAGGCACTTGACAGCCAAGAGACACTGATGCGTGTAGCCAGAAGTGTTGAGCAGGTGAGGGCTATGAGCCAGAAGGCCCTTGCCAGCCAAGAGGCCCTTGACAGCCAAGAGGCACTGATGCGTGTAGCCAGAAGTGTTGAGCAGATGAGGGCTATGAGCCAAGAGGCACTTGCCAGCCAAGAGGCACTGATGCGTGTAGCCAGAAGTGTTGAGCAGATGAGGGCTATGAGCCAAGAGGCACTTGCCAGCCAAGAGGCACTTGACAGCCAAGAGACACTGATGCGTGTAGCCAGAAGTGTTGAGCAGGTGAGGGCTATGAGCCAGAAGGCCCTTGCCAGCCAAGAGGCCCTTGACAGCCAAGAGGCACTGATGCGTGTAGCCAGAAGTGTTGAGCAGATGGGGGCTAAAAGCCAGGAGGCACTTGCTAGCCAAGAGGCACTTGACAGCCAAGAGACACTGATGCGTGTAGCCAGAAGTGTTGAGCAGATGAGGGCTATGAGCCAAGAGGCACTTGCCAGCCAAGAGGCACTGATGCGTGTAGCCAGAAGTGTTGAGCAGATGGGGGCTATGAGCCAGGAGGCACTTGCTAGCCAAGAGGCGCTGACAAGACTTGCCAGAAGTGTTGAGCAAATGGGGGCTATGAGCCAAGAGACACTTGCCAGCCAAGAGGCACTTGGCAGCCAAGAAACACTGATGCGTGAAGCCAGGAGTGTGGAGCAACTCACTTCGAAAAGCAAAGAACATCTTGAAAGCAAATAAATGCTGCTATCAGTTGAGAGGTTGAAAAAAATTATTAGACTAGTCCAGGTTCTTTTCTTGGTTTTCTTTGCACCTACTTTCATCTTTCACTTTAAATTATCCTTGTTAAATTGTGTAAATCGAGAATTAAGGCCCTACTGTTGTCGTTTTGTTTTTCCTAATTCAATCTTGAAAAGTTCATTAAAAAATAAATTCCTAATGTGATGAAGTTATTTTTTTTACAAGTTGTTTGTTTATCCTGTCCTTTTGTCTATAATTAAATCTTGCACGTTTTTGAGCAACATTTTGTTTTCCCGTATAGCTATGTATTATAAATACTGGAAAATATATACATACTAGCTGACCCAGCAAAAATTGTAGTGCCGAATATATTTTTTTCTAGTTATTTTTAATGCCACATTATAAAAAAAATGAAAACAATCCATTTCGTCCAAAAGTTATTATTTTTAGTGTGAGCAACCCTTATCACTTAGGGGTATGAAAAATAGATGTTGTTCTATTCTCAGACCTACCCAATATGTATATAAAATTTCATAAAAATCGGTCGAACCGTTTCGGAGGAGTACAGTAACTAACATCGTGACACGGGAATTTTATATATTAGAAGAAGATTACTTATATATGTATGTATATATTTTTTAGAACTCTTTATACAATTTTATATTGAAACATATTTCACGAGTACGTTTAGGTACCTATCTATTTACTTCAAAAGATTTTTTATGTTTGTGACCCAACATTCTACATTCCCTGGGTAGGATAACTTTTATTCGAAAATAAGTCTTTTGTCTGTCAAACAAGGCATAAAGGAAAGTCTACTCATTATTGAAGAGCGATTCCAAGGACGGACATCTTGAGAGTCATCTTCAGTCACACCAACTGAAGTGGCATCGAAGCGGATACGATTTCTGGGAACCTACCGCCACCTGTTAAAGTGATATTATTAGAGTTGTAAGAAAGGGACGCCGCTCTACGCTGTGTAGTGCGCTGTCCCGTTTCCTCACTTTCACTACTAAATTAACATTCCTTGACAAGTTTGTGGTATTCCCTTTATGTTTAATTGTTGAGTGTTGTGCAACATTTCATTGCGGCGTGTACAAAAAGTTTACTTGCAATGTGGGAAGAAGTATTGTTATGGAGGGAATAGAAATCTGAGGGCACGGCAGTGCCCCTGCCAAGTCTCGAGCAAAACGGGCACGGCCGTACCATCTTTTCTCGAAGCGATTCGCGGCTGTTTCGCCCCCCTGTATCTTCGACGTGGACAAAGCTAGGAGTTTAGCTTTTCGGGGAATAATAGTAGGCATTAGAACAAGCTTAAGTTCGAAATTACATGCCAATTGAATTAATGGTTTAGGAGTTACGGTCGATCAAAGTTACACCATTTTGTCACTCACTGACTCACTGACAGATCATCAAAAATCTAAGGTACTTCTAGCAGACTTAGAAACTTCAAATTTTGCACCAAGATAGGTCCTTAGCCACATATAAAGGAAAAATTATAAAACCATTAAAAAATAATATGCCATAGAAAACAATTTTATATTTGCGGTTTGGCAAGAACATTATGTATGGATTTTGACTGCATTGTTAACTTTGTTCGTTGTTTAAGTACCTATTCAATTGGATGAATACATACATAGAATAGAAAAGAATAATATAAATGTAATACACAGACTATCATTAATACAAATTAATACATAAAATTCATAATTCATTAAATTAATAAAGCTAAAACTCCATTGTATTGCGATAAATATTGTATGCGCGCTCGATAGATGGCGTTGTACGTGTCTGAATCGCGCTATGGTTTCGTTACAAAGCGCAGTCTAAGTAGTACTTCAGAATAATTCGACAATTTTCATTTGATAGCGCCACCTGTCTATGAAAAACCATTTCGAAACTAAAAAATATTGTAGTGATAATTGATATTCGGAGAACTTTACGTGTTATTTAGTTTAGTTTAGCTATAGTTTGTAAGTTAGTAGATATATATATGCATATATATATAAGTTTAAGCTTGTTTACATTAGAAGTAACGAAGTCTCAGAGAAGAAACAAAAGAGATAGAGATAGAGAATGGGTTCTAAGCAAAGCAGTAGCTGAAGTCCTAGAAATTATGACACCTAAAAAAAAAGAAAGAAATACACTTACAAAAAATAAATGAGATCCCACCAAAAACATTAAATGTAAAAAAATGCCAAGTCTCTCGATGCAGTCTTTCCATCGTAAAAAGTTTTGAGATCTCATAGAAGCCAAGTCCTATTCAAAATATTTTGTAGTTATAAATCAACATTTAGTAATTGTATCAATAGTTTTCTTTATATTATAATTATAGTGACTTGGCAATGAGCACAAATTAAAAGCTGCTTGATGCCTGGAATTATGTGCAAATGTTACTGACGAGACCAGTGATCAGATTATTTGTTATGTGTGAATCATGATGGTCACTACCGACTACATGCTCCAATACAATAATTAAGAATACCTTACGGGCCATCGCTTTATGAAAGTAAATGAATCGAGAGTACACTAAGACTGACTGCCGTTGCCGAAATTCGGTTGGGACGACACGGATAAACCAAAAGAAAATTAATTTTGTGATATTAATGTTTACGCGTGCGGTGTGTGTAACTTTCAACTCCTACAAATATGCCGTTTTATTTGTTTCTTCTTGTGCTCATTGCCAAGTCACTATAATTATAATATAAAGAAAACTATTGATACAATTACTAAATGTTGATTTATAACTACAAAATATTTTGAATAGGACTTGGCTTCTATGAGATCTCAAAACTTTTTACGATGGAAAGACTGCATCGAGAGACTTGGCATTTTTTTACATTTAATGTTTTTGGTGGGATACATCATTTCTAAAAATGTAGACTATCTAGCTATTACGGTTTATAAGATACAGCCTGATGACCGGCTCACAGACAGACAGCGGGCCAGTAGGCATAGGAATTTTTATCCTATTGGTACTTTAAATCCTTTTGCTTTTCTCCTCTCTGCAACCTTTCTGCCTGGACCCAAATGGTCTACAGATGTTATCAATTTATTTTGTCCATTTTTTTTTAAGTTAATCTTATGTATTCGGATTTTTTAATACGATTTGTAACAATGAAGGTGGTTCGATGCCACTTTTTTCACAAACTTATTTGTACATTATGATATTATTTATACCTATAGTACCTACATTATGCCCCAACATTGTTTCTACTGCCTAGCAGTGGTACTCATGTAGACTCGTACTATGTTCTTCGATATTATTCACAACATATTCTTAGAAGAAAAAACTTTATATCATCATCGACCTAGCCTTTTCCAACTATGTTGGGGTCGGCTACCAGTCAAACCGGTTTCAGCTAAGTACCAGTGTTTTACAAGGAGCGACTGCCTATCTGACCTCCTCAACCCAGTTACCTAGGCAACACGATACCAGTTGGTAAGACTGGCCGTCAGACTTCAAGCTTCTGACTACCTGTAACGACTGTCAAAGGTGTAGGAATAACAGCCAGGACCCACAATTTAACGTTCCTTCCGAAACACGGAGGAACTCGTTATGAAAAAGATGGTCACCCATCTACGGACCAACCGCGTCAAGCATAGCTTAACCTGTGATCGAATCACTTATGGTAGTTATTAGAACACAGTGTAAGGGGCCCATTTAGACGATGCGAGAAATATTGTGCAAGTTGTAATACATTGCTGGCGATCACATATCACGTTAGATACCCGAGCTGGACGACTGCACAATGTATTGCAACGTGCATGGTATTTCTAGAATCGTCTAAATGGACCCTTAGATTGCAAGTGAATTAACTACACACCTATTTTGCTAGCTCAATACGTTTTGTATTCCACGTATTTAATAGCATTAATATTGTTTTATACGTTTGCAATTTTTACGACAACGGTCATGTTCGAAGGATACGAGTCGAGATCTTGTTCTGGTTCATCGTGAATAATTCATGAGGGTTAAACGGACAAGACCCTCAGCGATCTTACAAGATATACGTTGATAACAATGAATTTGAAATAACGTTTTTAAAAATTATATTATTACACTAGCTGCTGCCCGCGACGTCGTCCGCGTGGTTTAAGTTAAAAGTTATGATTTATACCCGCCTTGTTTTTTTTTACACATTTTCCATTGTATCTTCGCTTCCATTAGTCGCAGTGTGATGGTATATAGCCTAAAACCTTCCCCGATGAATGGTCTATTCAACACAATATTTTTTCAATTCGAACCAGTAGTTCTTGAGATTAGCGCGTTCAAACAAACAAACTCTTCAGCTTTATACATATATTAGTATATTAGTATAGAGTATAGATATATTAGTATAGATGTTGTTTTGTGCACTGAAAGTTGTGACTTTTTTTTTTGAGAACACTGGACTATTCTTAACATATTATCCACCTACATAGCGATTTAAAAGTAAACGTCGTGTGTAATCACAGTTTTCAGTTTGCAGCACAAAGTCTGGCATGTAGGTAATCACTGTAATTATTTACCAACTATTGTGTGCTGCACATAATGCCACACACTGATTTCAGTTCAATGAATAGTGAGGCTATTAAAATTTGAGGCTTCCAAAAGTTGCAAATTTTCTGGTATTTTCTTTATAGTATTGTCTTGCTAGAATCTTAAAGACTTATTTTGAAAAAGATCGAAACCTAGTTGTATAGATTATGAACATTTTTATTTCTTTCAATCATGCTGTTATAACAACAAGAGATAGGAATGCAAAAAGAGATCAAGCAATTTGATTGTTATATTTGTGTCTAGCTCGCACTTGACCGGATTTTTTTATACATATCTTTGTTGTCACCCGCGTTATAGCTAAAGCTAATAAATAAGCCTTCAGGTACAATATAAAATCCTTTGACACAATATTTACTTACCCGCACTTATTCCAAGAAACGCGTTATGAAAAGCCCTGTACATAACTTTTCCTTTTGAATAATTGACGAAAACGTGACGAAGTCTTACTCCGAATCTTAATTTAGGTTTCGCTTATTTGGTCCTTTTTTATGTAGTTACATGTTTGGTTAAAATTCTAAGTAAGTTTTTGGTGGTTGCAGTATTAATGGGGTTGGTGTTAAAGGAGCGAGAATTTCCCTGTAGTTAGTGGTTTTCGCTACGACAAAATGCTTAGCTTCAGCGTTCACGATGGAAATTTCATGCCCTCCCTTCTATTTAGCTTCGGCTAGGTACCGTTTAATATTATGTAACAAAGGCTGCATTTTAATCGAGTTTATTTTAAGGTTGTTGCTACCGTTTTTATCGAATTGTGAAGCGAATTATATTGGTAATGATGAAAATGGCTATTAACTCCTCAAATCTTAATAAATATAAATTACGTGTCACTTTCCCGATTTACTTCATATTTGGACAGCAGTGTGCAGCTTGATCCAAGCGGCAATATTATGTTCTTACAAATTGTTTATTTATTACCTATTACGCGGACGAAGTCGCGGGCAACATCTAGATTATTTATATTTTAGATTTCTGTGTGAACAAGAATCCAGTATTCCGTTGCGTAAGTATTAATAATATAAGTAGGTACATCAAATGACTATGATTTATTTGCTAAGTAATAGTATGTTTGACCTCATCGAGTGACCTTATTGACATCATTAATATTGTTATGTTTCAGACACTAATTAACACGGGCTTGCCTAAGTAAATCGTGTGATAAACAATTAATTACTTATCAATAGACTGTTACAATAACTGCCCAGATAGACGAGTGGTTGAGGTCAACGCGTCAAACCCACTGCGAGCGACGTGCAGAGGTCTGCTGCGATCTCCGCATATGACAAGCGTTTGAGTGATCAACGAATTTTCTGAGTCTAGCTGTTTTTGAGCATGTGACTTGAATGTTTGTGCAATCCCTCGCGACCCAAGGATTCAATTCCTCAGTAAGTAAGTAAGTAAAAACCCAAAAAACTAATACAAATTATTCACTAAAATTTTGTATTTTCCATAGCTGTGTATCAAATGAACACAATTAAACTATTTAATTTTAAACACGATGAAGTATTAAGCAAATATAGGATAAATAATGTTTTTGCCAGTCGAAAATCAACAAATCCTAAATGAACCGAAATATTAATTAATAGTACGTTTCAACAAATTCCTAAACGAAATATGTTTCAATCTGTTCACGCTGAGTAAACTTGGACAAAACCCAATATGTTATTTAATAGATTTTCACGCTAATTAATAACAAACTAATTAATGGATGTCCGCACCAGATACATCTAAAAACAATGTCCGTAATGAACCTATGCGTACGTCATTTATTTAATGATTGTTTGCCAAATAGATTTATGTATGAGACGAATGCAAACACAATTTATAAACGAGTACTTACATCACTATCAATGTTCAAATATTGAAATGTTCGAGAGTTGCGTTTGCTCCTGAAACTGATTTGGCTTCGATTCGGTTCCGGTAACCAAAATTCAGTAGCGATCCAGTGTTCAGTGTAGGTCACACTCGTGCCGCTTCACGATTCAGAGCTAGTTGCGGATCTAAAATATACTCTCCTTATGGGTAAGGCCTCTTTGGGTTGGAAGTTGGTAGTCTCTGATTCTTACTGTCTAAACCTGCACCGTCGTTAAACTTCTCTCGCATTTAGGCCGGTACATGGCAATGCGTAGCAATTCTTCATGCATAGACTACGGGGCACCATCGGCGAATAGGGGCTTAGCTTTTTTTTGAAGACTGATGTGTACAATGTGTCAGCCTCTCTGCGTTGTACTGGAACCACAGATAATTCACGAAGTATACACCACGTTGAGAATGAATAGATGAACTACGAAGTCCGTTTCAATACGATTCCTTTCGCCAAGTCTTCATCAAGGTTATCATAACATGGCCTAATTAGTTGTCCAGTAAAAAATATACACTAACAAAATATATGAACGCCATGTTAACTTTTTAAAAGAAACTTAATAAGCTGCAAGTGCGATCGTGACTTGCACCAAGTACCCCCAACCGCATTTGAGCGGTGAAACTTTATCCATAATAACGCCTCATGTCAGTGACATAAAGATTACTTTCGTATGTAGTTTTCGCCTCACACGTGCGCGCGACTGTACGAAAGTTTTTCTTGTTAGTAGGTGCAAGTTTTCTTGTTAATCCACTGGGTTGAGTTAACTTAATATGCTTGCGATAATGGTATGTCGTTACTTTTATACTAATTAACGGTATAAAAGTTGATGATCCTTCCCTTGCAGTTTTTAATAGAAACCTGCGTAATATTCGCTTAGAGTTATTTATTTTGTGAATTGATAAATGATAGCGAAAATTGTTTTAAGAAATGAGAAATGTTTACTATAGAGTCCACCTCTAGAAAAAAAAACTACCATAGAATCCATAGCTTATCCTATTCTATATTAATGTATTCCATAAAAAAAATGTTTCTAAATTATATTTTTCATAATTAAACAATTACACATGTATATTGAAAAACCAGCCAAGTGTGAGTCGGATTCGCGACCCTGGGGATTCAAAATGAAGAATTTAGAATCTAAAACTATTGATCTATCCATTAGTGACTGTAATTAAAAAAAAAGCTTAACCATAATTTTCATTTTCATTTCATGATAAGTGCATATTAAAACTATGTAGTGCCTAGTGATAGACAGACGGACTGACAAACAGAGGGTGCCTTATTAATAGAGATCCGTTTTTGCCCTTTGGATACGAAAGCCAAAGCAATACAGGATTATAAAACATTCTCAGTTTAATTTCATCATCATTGAAATCGAAATACTGTATTAATCAGGTCACCAAAACAAAATTCAGGAGAAACGTATTCACGTCCCGCAGCTAGTACACTCGTGTATTTGTAACCAAGTGTAAATAAAACTCTACATTCGTGTCACGTAACTTAGGTATTCCTGAAAGTGACGTCAATGTCACGTAACATCAACGTCACAACGTAGTTACGCTATGTGAAGATAACTCAGAATTAGGTGACACTATTTATCAGTAAACAGACTTGATTTTCACCTTATGTAGAAAAATATGTTGTTGCTAGGTGTCAAAGGCTATATTTTCTTGTTTTTCGATATCTATACATCTATATATATATATCTATAGAATTGGAGTGTCTGTTAGTATTATTGAAAGAATCGTTTTTTACTTCATGCATTTGAATATGAATATGTGGTATATAGCTCTAAATAACATTTACAACTTCTGTCTGCATGTCTGTTTGTTTGTTTCAGTTAATCTCTGAACATACTGGACCGATGTTGACGGGACTTTTATTGGCAGGTAGCTGATGTAATAAGGAGTAACTTAACGTAACTTAGGCTACAGAAATGCAATAGCGTAACTTGAAGGCAGGCGAGGTGGTAGACTGAAAAACAAAAATAATTCCACTGACATTGATTGACGCACTAAAGATTTAATTAAAGTTAATAATATGTAAAACCATATTATTACGACCAATATATTAAGGACCATCCGCTGTTACCATCAGCGAGGTGTAAAGCGAATAATTTTAAACAATAGTAAACCAGTTTTATGAAGTAATCCCGTACTTAATACTACATAATACGCTGCGCTTAATTCTTTTGACGCTTATTATGTTCAAGTGTTAATGGCTGAAGTATGTAAGGGTTAAATAGGGCTTAATCAAAGTAAAGACCCCTGAAGTCTTTGTTTGACGTGAATATAACAAGTTGAATGAGTAACCCAGTTTCTTTCTTGAATGGAATGGGTTTGAAAATTTCAGTAGTTAAAGCTATTCCTAGATTTAAAGGTATCGGAAGGATCAGTAAATTACGTAAATAAAGAGACTTCGGGAGAAGTAAAATATATATAAAAAAAGTATTAGGAATGTAACATGTTCTAGTAATTTAATTAATAATGGTTTTACATTATGATAATGTAGTCTCAAAAATGATAATATTCATCTATTAAACAACGGTAATTTATAAAAAACCCATCAAAAGTAATCTTCTACATTTTGTTTTATTCAACTGTATAAATTTCAAGTAATATCTGACGCTGTTGAGGTTTGCAGCATTCTCGGGATATTCCAGTGGCGTCTGTCCAAGCATCGATGCAATATTAAAGTGCTTTGCTGCACGACGTGACTGCAGAGCGCTGAGGTAAATGTCCCATAATATCAGCTATAGTGAGAAAACGCGGGAGTTTTAGAAAACACAGATGCTATATTTCTTAGATGTTTATCGTAGTTGGCACGGGAATATCTCGTTTCTTCCAGTTTGGTTTGTATGCTTTTATTTTTCTTGTAGCTATATCATTGTTGATTTTTTTTTTTAATTTAATATAAATATTTTTCCACTTTGACGAAATTATTCTAGATTATATCTAAGGCTTGGAAAACTTTTCTTACTGATTGAAACCAACAGCGTAGAACACGCTGTTGGTTTCGATCAGGCTTTACAATTTTCGAAGGATCTTGGAAAATTTAACTACGGAAAGAAAAATAATAAACCGTTGGTTAGGTAATGAAAAGATTACAAAAACCAGTACGCAATTTAAAAAGTCATCAAGATGCTTTTCTTCAACGATTTGTTTCTAAATCTAAATTTAGAATGCCAAATGCTTTGTTTTTCTAAAAAATAATCAAGCAAGGGCAGAAAGAAAACTTCTTTTTCAATTTCTCATATCAGATTTTCTTGTCAAGGCGCAAAACACGTGAAGTTTCAGTCACAAGAGACAGAATTAAAGTCATATTTCAAAGCTTCAAGATGGCTGACGCAATGAGCGAGTCTTGTTATCCTTTTGCATAAAAGTGCGATGGCGAAATAGGCAATATTTGAATTAAAAAGATCTATTTCTATAACTCATATAACCAATAAACTATTTTGTTTATTTTGCATTTCGTTTTTTTTTCAGGAACGCCGTGTTTTTCACTGCATACAAAAATTTAACGGTTTAATGATTGTTTGAAAGTTTTGTCTGCAATAAAACTTAGTGTTAGATTAGAGTAAAATTATAACGTATACCCTTTTCACGGCCAAATAGTTGGACCAATAATTTTTTAAACAATAAAAATATGGGTTTTTATCCGAATTCGTTAAAGGATGCTAATATCTTTGTAATTTTAATCGAGATCACACCGGTCCAAGCCGGCTAAAGCTAGTATAACATACAGCCGAACGGCTATAAATTTTATAATTTTAGTAAACGCAAACCTGACCTATATCAACTCTGTCTAACTGATCGCTTAGGTAATGTATTCGGTTCTAGGTCGGTCTGAACTTCTCGAGACAGCCGAACTAAGTTCCGAAGTGGGGATGAGAATAACTTGTATAGATAAGCTTCATATTAATATCTAAAGGCGTGTATAAATACCTCATAAAATGTAAAATATCGAGAATATGTTGTAGGCACTTGTAGGTACCATTCATCCCATTTAACTCTTTATTCTATTACTATGTAATAGTTTTTCTAAGAAAATAATTAATTCTGAAAGATTTATTCAGGTGCGGATCAAACAAAAGACTCGCTTAAGTTTTGTTAAATAGTTTTCTTTTGTATTTTTTAACTTTGTTTTTGAAAACAATTTAATGCTAAATAATATTTTCTTTCTAAATAAGTGTTCTTGTATTTTATGCATCAAGGCAGACGCGACAATCTTTTGTAGACGCTCCTTAAATAAGAACGTAAATGTTTGCTTATGTAAAGACGGCGGGCGTCATGCCGCCTGCATTGTGCAAGCGTTTTCATAATTTAAACAGTTGTTTTTTATTTAAGAAAACTACTTCTTAGCTAAGTGGACAAGCCCCCACTGCTGCGAGTTTATGACTAAAATATTTTAAACTTAAATAGTTTGGGTAATATATTAGATTCCTTTTTGAAGAAGTTAAACCGAGATTAAATAAAAAAAAAACATAATTGAAAAAAAAAAGCGTTCAACAAGATTCGAATTTTAAGAATCGTTTCTCCATTCAGCACAGCCCGGTTCAAGAATCTCTTCAGCCCAATAAGATTTCATTTATTTTAAATTCGAATACCGAATGCTATAGCTTGCAAGCCACGCTTCTAACGATCAAGTACGTGTAACACGTGCCACTTAAAGGCCTATTCAAACTAGACGGCCTCTAGACAATGTTACATCGCATTAGAATAGAAAACGAAAATAACCTTCAAATATATCGGAATGTCATTCTTTCGACTTTTCTGCCGCTGTGTGATTTAATACATGCTGCAACTAGGTCTGTGGCATATACCGGGCGGTATTTTTACCACTCGGTTGTCCGTGCAAAAATACGGAGAAAGTCAAATTTTCTTAGATGTGAATATTATTATACTCACAGGATTTACTCTGCCGTATACAGTAGCGAATACCACTTAGGTCTGAATAGGCCTTTAATCCTCGATATGTATCTGGTTGTTGTATTTTTAATGGCAATTACATGCGCCTGCCAGTGTGCACGGAGGCGCAATGCGAACTTATTAAAGTTAAATTCACCGCCTTCCAAGCACTTACATCGACCGTTAGAGCTCGTGGAAATTGGCCGTACCACTACCAACCTTTTACATGCCCGAGAAAATTATGAACGATAAAAGTATGAATTTAATAAGGTATCAAATAAATCATGATTAAAAAAATATGATTGCTATTTTGTCGCGCTCCTTTGTCGCTAGCTTTACGTTGGCGTTGGCGTTTTATTTAAATTATTCAAAGGAATAGAAAACATGGTTGTTCGAGAGATTTCTTTTGAGGTAATCAGAGAGGGCGGTGTTGTTTTACTCTCATTTTAACGTTGCTTTGTTGTCAGACGCGGTCTAAAAAATGGTCAGCTTCAAAGCATTGTGGTGTATCAACGTAATTAAATTCAGTGTAATGGAATGCCCTTTCTGCATAAAATATAGTGTTTATAGAGAAGGTGAGAGGGTAAGTCGTCGCGACAAGGATTGTGTGGGTTTTATTAAAAAAACTTCTTTTAACTTTTAAAAACTTTTTTTTTGTATTCTTACTGAGAAGAGCTTATGCTTGAATCGATTGCCGAGGCAATACATTACAGTTACGAGATTTTTGTACATAGCTCAAGTATTTTTTGTTAAACTAAGCCAAGTTAACCGTAGACACTATACGGACCTCACATGCTTGCAACTTAGTAATTGGTGCAATTTAACACTTTGCTGAATTACTTCGCTCTAACAAAAACGCGAATTAAAATAATAACGCCATTTATCGTTAGCGTAATAACAAAATGAATGTAGTAATAACATGAATAGTTCCGAATTGAAAAGGAAAGTTTGAGTAATAAATTCAAGCACTTCAAATTAGTGTTGTGAAGGTGTGATATCCGAACCGCGGATACGGATATGAAACTTCAGGCATTTCCGTCATAACTAGCGGATACGTAGCCGGTAATGTCTTAAAACTAATGTTTTTAGAACAGGGCTTTGTCTGGTTAACTCGCTTTCAAGGAAAGATTTTGTACGTGTTTGAATTAGGTTTATTTATTCCTAGGCCACGAATGTAGTACCTACCAAATGTCAGAATAATGTGTTTAAGATAAATATGCTATGGAAGACAACGGAGCAGGTACTACATAACTTTCTAGAGTATATTTAAATAAAATACTAACATGTAATAAATAAATGATCTTGCTTATTATAGATATTCGGTCTTGTGTGGAAATCGAAGCCATAACCTCAAATATAGCAAATGCTTCCAGTTTAATTTTAATTGACGCACAGTTGCAAGACTGTTTTGCAACTATTATGTCGCCAGGGCTTGCTCTACTTGTAATGCCGTGTTCCATCAAAAACAAATGAACTTATATTTCAAAGTGAAGTGCAAATGCGATGTAATTTTTCTCGCCGCAGTTTTTTGCATTCTAATTAGTTAGAGTGCACGCTAGTGAATTATTAAAACTTGTGCGGTATGAAAGTCTTAGCAATCTAGTGGAATTTGTGTATGCGACGCAGGTTACAAAGATTGTAAGTCATAATGTGGTATATATCTAACAACCTAAGTAAATACATACATATATATATTATTATTTTGTTTGTATTCGGTAGGTAGACATCTCTAACTGGTTATACAACCTGGTAACTATCATTTTCACATACGGTACATCACTAAGCCTGCAGTAGAAGGAAATCAACATGGACCGAGTGTGAGTTTAAATTGTAAAGGTTTACTTAGCGAGAACTTGCGTCAGTTCTGTTACTGCGGAGTTTGCTCTATGAGAATGTATGGCTTATGTAAATATCTCCTTATGTAATAACGTCATTGGGTTATTATTCGTAGTGTCTTAGTTATGGGGAAATTAAAACCTTAGTGCGTTAGTAGTTGTTTTTTAAAATAAACAGTTAATTTTTTTTTTGTATTTATACACTGGTGGATCTGTCATTCAAGAGTGGAAAGTAGCTTCTAGCAGATAATAAAACTTCTCCTATTTAAATTTTGCTAAAGTATTTGGGATTAAAATTAAAAACCATTTTATACAACATTTAAAAACAAAACTAGTACTTCTAAGAAAAACGCGAATTGTAATAATTTAAATAAATTTATTAAATAATTACGAGACAGAATAGAAGTCTATTAAAGTTCTTTCTAACTTTTTAGGAATTTTCTAAATTCTATTTAAGGGTAAATCTTTAATGTTATCAGGAATAACATTGTTATAAGTACAGGAGTCTTTATCATGATTTAATCAAGTACTGTTTATTGTCCAAGAGTTTCGTTTAATCCTTCGAGTTTCTTTACGTTACGTTCAGAGTTTCAACAGACTAACTACGCAAGTACAAACTGCAAAACGTGCACAGAACACAGGAGTTTATTTATACTTTTACTTATACAATTTAAGAAATAATTTTCTTATATAGTAAGACTATTGTTAAATAGGTAGAGATTGCTACTTTAGGTTATGTGAAACCTTAGCCCGTAGGTAAGTGTCAATCTTATGGGAAAAATGAAACAAATGCATGAACCGTGATAGCTAACCAGTGAAATTTTCTCAGTCAAGTTTATCCAGTTAGACAATTCAATTATAATATCATGAAAAAGACCTACAAGCATAATAAAACACTAACACATAACTACAGATTCGGTCATGAGTCCGGTATATAATAAAATAAAGGGTTCAAAAAAACGACGAAGCGCTTCGAGAAAAGGTAGGTAGTGCCCGTGCGCTTCGCTTGGCTCGTCTTGGCGGGGGCACTACCGTGCCCCCAGATACTCTATTAAATAAATAATAATAATAAATAATAAACCCCTCGGGGCTAGTCGTTCTCTCTCTCCATGGGAATAACGCAAGACCAGAGGGCATATTAGTATGCTTTTTCAAACCTTGAAATATAAATAAAAAATGTATCTGAAGGTCTATATAGGAGCATACATCCGCAGGGCAGCTTGTGGCGAGCTGTTTGTGAGTAGCGACACAACGGAACCTGAATGCCTCAGGGGGTCACTCTTTATGGGGACTCCCAGCTCTTTCTTGCCTTAACTGGCTGGCTAGAGAGGGGTCGCTAGAGCTATATGCTCGGGGGTGGAAGTGTCTAATGGCGTAATAACGAGGAAACCCGCTCCGGGTCTGTAGCCCGCGATGGTGAAATCGGTGTCGCACCTCTCTACACCCCTAGCCGCTCGCACTGGTGTTGCCCACCTGCTATTAATCGTGACGGTGTCATAGGGGGCCCATCTAGTGAGCGGCGAGTCACCGCCTGCCAATTTATTTACATTACCATGTGTAGAGAGGCAGGTGTCATAGTTTTCTGGAAAATCCAACTAACTGGTCCACATAACTTATCATAATATAATAGCCTAATTGTTCATACACAAATTCTTGCAATAGTTTTGTATCTACTTGATTCTTCATGTCCGTTCTCCCATAGAGCGGAGGTGAATGATCCCTAGTAGATACCCCATCACATATTAGATTAAAATTCTCAACAAGGCCTCTACATGTTGGACCTGTGTCCCCGTGCAAGCCTTTAAAAAGGACCGGGTCTCTTCACATGAAGTGATCCCGTGACTATAAAGAGATATAAATAATAATATTAAATAAATATGACGTATTTTTTCTCTTCTTTCGTTAACAAAAAATAAAGGGATACAGTGATTTAAAATGTCATGTGACGTCACTTACCAGTACGCTTTTTACTAGCAAGTGATGTTTTTACCCACCACTAGGATACTTAAGTGTTTTTTATTATCCTTTAAAGAAAATACAGTTCTAGATGTTTCAGAAAAAAAAGATTTTTCATTCCAAAAATATTCCAAATTCTGAGTAAAAGAGACTCTTGTTTACCTTCAGTACTTTCGTCTGAGTTATCAGAGTCCCTAACAGCCCATGTTACTTAGCCCGGCTCTCGGTTAATTATAATAAATTATCATAGGTTCCATCCGGCCTCTGCCGTTTCTCATGTAGCTTTCAAGGGTCCATCATTTTGAAACTTGATGTTACTTTACTTGGAGGTATAGAAGTGGAATTATACCGGTCTTTTGTACTACTGCAGATCAAAAGCTTTTCTCGTATAGGACTTAGGTAACTGTTTCTATTTAGAGTTTTGGGTGCTGATATTATTTTAGACATGAGTACAAACATCTATTTCGTCCGTTAGATTGAATTGATTGAAAAATGATTTAATACTCGTGTGACGTCACTTACCAGTAGTCTTTTTACTAGCAAGTGATGTAAATAGCCCCCACTACCATACATGTTATCATCTTGCTCCTAATCAACCCACCATTTTTTTTTGAAATCAGAAACAGTAAAATAGACTATATAGGGTAAGGTCGCCTTAGTCGTACCAGTTCAAGGAAAATAGCTATAATTTCTATTGTAATATAAATAAAAGAAAAATCTTTGCATATATAAATACTTCATTTATTAACGAATCAACAAAGACTAATAAGACATATAAAAATCTTTTAATAAAATGATTTTTATAGGTTTTACAAAAACCTTCCTTCGGTACGACTTAGGCAACCGGTTGCCTTAATCGTACCACCCATAGCCTAAGTCGTACTTAGAGTAAACATATATCTTTCCAACTAGAATTCTAAGGCCAATTAAAAAACTGCGTAGACTTATATGCTACGAGACCAGTTTCAGTCTTACTTATAAATATAACAATAAAAAAACGTTAGTAGTAGTTTCGTAATAATGAGTACCTTTGGGAAATAAAACTATCATTTTTAAAATGCATATATCACAAATGTAATTTTTAGTTTTAATTTCGAGATCTGCACATAAATCATGTACCCATCCTTTGCATTTAATACATAGGGTCATATTTTCTTTGCGATCTTGTTTAGTGTTGTTAGTTTGCACAACCAATTTTCTTTAGCATCTAGTTTCTTATCTTTGTTAGATTTTCTGTCTATCTTTCTTTTTTTATTTGTGAATTGTGTTCCTTTTTGTGTTCATCTATGTCATCTTGCTTCCAAGAGTTATAAATTTTCTTTGCCATATTGATCACCTAAAGGAAAAAAAAAATAGCAAAAAATATCTCTGTAACACCTAAGTCGTACCGGTACGAATTAGGAAGTTTATGCAGGTACGAGTTAGGCAGCGGGGTGTACAAAGTTAAAAACCAAAATTAAAAACATAACCTAGAAACCGTTTACCATTTAACCTAGCCCATATCAACCAGAAAACACTATAAAAACAGACATGAATCAAAAAAATATTCGTTTCAACACAATCTTTTGTGAAATTGCTTATGAATGACGTAAAAAAATTAGTGAAAACTGTGCAAAAAACTTACTTTTTCATTTTTTTTTGATCGCGAATTCCGGCAAGCCGCCGCGTGTTGCTGTTTACCCGTGGTACTTAGTAGAACCATATTGCACTGTTAGATGCCATCTTTTCATGACGGGTGCGCAGATATCGACGTGGTACGACTTAAGCGCTGGTACGACTAAAGGTACTTTACCCTATATTATTATTATAACACACAACACTGTTATAATATATTTAGTCAAAGACTCTATTGTAAAAGCTATATCTACAATAAATACAACAAATGAAGAAAACAATATCAAGCAATAATATTTGATTAGCCCGCAATCAGACGAAACGTCCACTGATTGAGAGAGTTATCAACACGCTGAAGTTCGGCAACTTTCGGCAAAGTTCGGTAAGTTTCGGGAGGCCAACCTGACGTGGACGTGACACTTGGTAACTTTCCTCTTTACACAATGTATGTGACGTCGATAAACATTTGTTAAATACTTGTATGAAGGCATACAATTGCGGTAGATAAAGGTTTGCTGTACTGCATCAATTTTAAGGCTAAAAGTAGGTATTAAAGAGATTTAATATTTTTTTTAAGAACAAAAACAAAAAAACGTCCGAACCGAGCTTGATAAATGAACCATGCGACCCACTTTTGTATCCAAATGCCACCTATTTCACGTTACCTAAATGAAAGAAGAATCGACAAAATCGATTAATCCAGTCCGAAGTTCTGAATAAAAAACATAAAAAATCAGGCAAATTGAAACCTCTTCCTTTTTCAAGAAGGTCGAAAGTATGTCGTCAAAAGTCAGTATTGTTTCCAAATATATAACTGTTTGTCACCACTAGCTGTTGCTCGCGACTTCGTCCCCGTGGGTAGAAGATATAAGTTATGATTTATACCTGCCCTGTTTTTTTAACATTTTCCATTACTGTATCTTCGCTCCTATTAGTCGCAGCGTGATGGTTTATAGCCTAAAGCCTTCCTCGATGAATGGTCCATGCACAACACAAAAAGAATTTTTCAATTTGGACCAGTAGTTTCTGAGATTAGCGCGTTCAAACAAACAAACAAACTCTTCAGCTTTATATATTAGTATACATATACATTAAGTTTAAAGAGGATAGTAGGTAGAAGTTAATGAAGGTACTTTTAAAATCAATGCATTCCTTTAAAAAGTGTTGAAGATGTTCCAACATAAACAGTTATTTCCAGTTAACTGAACTACAAACTGCTAAAGAACTATTTAAAAAAGGTAGTTTAGTTCTAGTTCTTTTAAAGTTTCCGAGTTTATCAACTACGGAGAACAAATTATTCAGCCAAGTTAGAAGTGCACTAAGACAAATGGGACTCTTTGGTGTATTTATGAAAGGGACGTGTTATACTTGTGTTTCTAATAACTATGATGAATCACTGCCGCAAACAACGCATAGTGGAAAAAAGTGTTAACTTCTATGCAAAGTTTTTAAGGTATTGAGATATAAAAATAAATAACAATGTAACTTTTGGATTGGCTGTCTGTCCAACCGTCTGTATCCAGGCTGTATATGATGTACCGAAATAGCTAAAGTTGATTTTTTTAAAGATTATGTATTTTTTCTTCTTCTTGATATAAGTAAGGACATGGTATAAACTATAGTCATAAAATTCATGAGTGACCATTTTCTATTGCTACTTTGTATTTATTTAGCCTATTTTTATTTAACGATTGACTGTTTGTTTGGTGGCCCTGACTCCTAAACCGGAGGTCGTGGGTTCAATTCCCATCCGGGACAAATATTTGCGGGATGGGCTTAATTTACTTTGTTGTGTCTGGGTGTAATTTTAGCTGTAATATGTAGTATTTGGAAATATGTCATTCGTTGTCTAGTTCTCATAATACAAGCTTTCCTTAGTTTGAGACTAGATGGCGTTGTGCGAAATTGTATTATATTTTCCACTGATGTAACTCGGTCACCAATGCATTTACATTACTTTGTCGATCGAAGCAACGCTCTACATTTATATTTCTCTGTCGATCTTTTTATAACTCAGACGAAGTACATTTTTACTGCAAACTTGCAGGCAAAAAATAGCGCGAAATAAACCAAGGAATAAAATTATTTAAATTCAACCCACGAGCCGCGCTCGGTATTCTTAGATGATATTTTTTACTATTTATACTTTCGCAGCAGAGTTTTATATAATAAACTTTTTGTTAGGCGTTTGTAGAGCTCCTGAGAAACCAGCGAAACTTTTTTACTTTTCTCGCTATACTAACGAAATAAGAAAAAGTGTCCGTATAAACAAGGATGTCTGTATTTGGTGTAAAACTACAGGTATTGTGGTAGCGAAATGTGAAAGTATTCGCTTTTGTTTCGAAGGCAAGCAAATATACTTAAATAGACAAACCAATCTTTTTCTGAGTCTCTAATGTATGAAATTTCAGAATATCAAAAATAACTAGTTTCTTAACTACTGAAACGCATGTTCAATGCACTTTAAAATGTTTTTCGTATAATAGTTAGTCTGTATGATGACTGGCCTGTTGATCTACTGGTTAGTGATTAGATGCTGGTATAATGGCTGTTTTACTGGATGTTATGGGTTCGATTCCCTCCCAGGAAAAATAAAATGTTTTTCAGTATTCGGTTATGGGTCCTACAAATGGACACAATGTGTTCATTTTGGCTATTACAAAGTCAATCGGATTGCTACTTGATGAATCAGAGTTATTCTGTGAACTTCATTGACTAATAGCTTGTTGGTTACACAATTGTATCGTAAGCAATCTACCCAATCATTGGAGACGAGTATTTGTTGAACTTTAAAACCCACTTTCACAGTTCACTCATACACTAATTTAAAATATCATTTTTGTAAGTATCAAATTAATTTATTATGATGACAATAACATTAAATCAATACAATTGGTCACACTCCAATTAGATGACCGTTCAAAGCGATGCTTAACTACGATTGTGTGTTAATATAGCGGTAACAGAAAAACATAATCTGTACACAAAAACTATCCATCTATTCCGGTTCATTAGTTTCGGCTGAGTGACAGAGGGATATACAACGATAAGAGAGTTCAGTTTAAACCCTTTGGATTTGAAATCGTAAAGACTAGAAGCCATCTTAACTTTAATTGGCGACCTCCGTGGTCAAGTGGCACACGCACCGGTTTCAAGGTGTCGCTAGCTCTGAGGTCCCGGGTCCGCTCCCCGGTCTGGTCAATGTAAAAAATCACATTTCTACATTGTCTCGGGTCTGGGTGTTTGTGGTACCTTCGTTGTATCTAAATTCCATAACACAAGTGATTTAGCAACTTACTTTGGGAACAGAACAATGTATGTGATGTTGTCCGTATTTATTTATTTTATTTAAAAAAAATCTAAACTAACTTTCGTGAGGATGAAATTCAACTCGTGACGACCGGAGTCCTTAGTTAGCTCATAACTAAGGAACTTGAACGATCTGGTTGTGTAGTGGTTTCTTAGGTTTACGCGAATATTAGACATTGAAATGAAACTACTTTTACGGATTTTATCGCGGTTTAATTTTAGATTTTAGTTCCCGACGTTTCGAAACCTTTGCAGGTATCATGGTCACGGGCAGACATGGTCACAGACAGATCTGGTTGTGTCCGAAACTAGTCGGACAATCCCGATTAATACGCGTGAGAAAACCGTTGCATCATTTAATAACAGGTTAATTGTTATCTTGGTTTTTATCTTAACTAAGATGAAAGGGACCTTATTAAAGAACAGTTCAACACCATCCATTATTCTATTTGAGATTGGCACAGCTGTCTAGGTAATGTGCCTAAGTCTACCGCAGTAATAAATTACCTATTCGTAGCAACAAATAAGATTGATGTAGCTTCTAATAAATTATGTAATTAACGTAATTGTGTAGGTGTTAGGAATACTCAAGTCTGAATAATCTTTACGCTATATATAATAACGCCTGTTTGTCCGTCCGTCCGTCTGTCACCAGATTGAATCTAATGAATGATGAAATCTAGAAACTTAATTTTTTCACGAATTGGATGTTTAAATCAGCTTTACAAATAAAATTAATTTATCTTTACAAACTTAAAATATTCGTAGCAGTCCAGGGAAGTTCATGTACTGCGAAAAACTATGTTAAAAAAATACTATATTTATTAAAATAAGGAATAAAGTTTTCATCAACATATTTACTGTTATTTGATTGCAGAGTGAATATATTGTTCTTCCTCTTAACCCGTAGCATCTATGGGACATATTTGTTCAAGGAACCGTTTCTAAACGTCTATAAAATTTCACTTTGTCAGAGCCTGCGTAACCCTCGTCCTTTAAATCTGGCCTATCGTTTTCCCATCGTATGAAGCCTTCTTCTCCGCAATGCTTAACCAATTTATGTCTTATATGTTTGAGTGTAAGTGCAAAATTGAATTACAAATTCAGTTACCACGTTGCTTTAGTTGATCGTCTAACATAAAGTTATTTCACCCACAAAATAATTTAGTTAATGTTCCGTCAATTTTGTTTTTCCGAGATAATCACCAGATTTGGACTATGCGCAAATACATATGTAATACTAGCTGTTGCCCGCGACTCCGTCTGCGTGGGCTTCAGTTTACAGCGTTAGGTGGTCTCCGTTTCCATTCAAATACATCACCTTAGTGATTGTATACGCCTTTTCAATTTTGACTCAGGAACTATTAAAAAAAATCTTTTCTATGTCAATGGCTATATGCATGCCAAATTTCATCCAAATCCGTTCAGCCGTTTTTGCGTGATTGGGTAACAAACATCCAAATTCACACTTTCACATTTATAATATTAGTAAGGATTAATCAAAGTAAAATTGGAAAAATAATGTAGTACTTATCTACAATGAATTACCAAAAAGAAACAACACTATATAGTACCGTTCTTGCAAAGTGTCACAGAGTAAGCGAGCATTTTGTGTGAAATTAGCGAGCAATGATAAAAAAATTGTATGTGCATTCGCGTAGAGAACGATTTCATAGCAGCTTGAAAATCGGTCTCCGAGCGAGTGTCGCGCTTAACGAGACCCTCGTGAAACTCCATGGAACCGCGTATCACACCGAAGTGCAATAATAAACTTTATTATTAAATACATTGTAACATTATGCTGTGCAACATTTTACTTTTCATACTCTGAATATAAAGCTGAGAATGTCTGTATTACATACATCTTACTTGAATTGCTCATAAAGTTTTAAAACCCCTCTATGTTGCATGACGTTTTTCACGTGATAAAATTATTTGGTATTGACGTTACAAGGCAATACCGACGAAATGCTCGACAGGATAGTATGTCAGTGACGAACAAAAGCAGTGCAATAGACAGATGCTTACAACACGGATGAGAAAATCCATGATCTGGACAAAAGCTAAGCTTAGCTTAGCTTAGCTGTGTGTGGTGGCGAATTACACGCACACGACGCTCAGAATCCAGAAATACGGCCGCCTATTACACCGATGCGTAACGTGACCAAATGCAGTCCGGGAGCACGCGATGCAGCAGATACCGCACCAAACTTACTATAAAGCGAAACTAAAATAATATTTTATGTTGTAAAACCAAAATATATTGGTTTTGTTTTGTAACTTCGCGGAAAGCGCCTTTGGTCAGTTGCAAACGTGATGTGGAACTACACAAATTATAAATAAGAGAAATAAATCTCGCAGCATAATATTGACAGCCAATTATAAAGCGAATACTATTTATTTCATACCTCTGCTATGTACGACTGCTATGCCGGAGGTTCGATTCCCGAACGGGACAAATGTTTGTGTGATGAGCACGATCATTTGTTCTGTGTCAGGGTGTAATTTATCTATTTTATGCATGTATGTAGAAATATAAGTATGTTTATCAGTTTTCTAGTATTAACAATACAAGATTTGCTTAGTTTGAGATTAGATGGCGTGATGTGAAATTTGTGGAATGTTATTTTTATTATTTGTATCTTTGAACAGACATAAAGAATCCAAAGTAGGCAAATGCTTGCATTATTATCAATTAAATGTAATTTACTCTCAGTACACTTACTCCTTATATTTGTAGTATGGTGTGTATTGAAACCATGGGAAGTAAAAATGCATACTCGGAGAAAGAAAACCTCTTGACTCGATTTTCAGCAAAAAGCTGATTTACAAATTATCTTTAGCTTCTTAACCAGTAATTAAGTTTTGACCATTTAAGAAGTATGTTTATAATCTTGGCAAAGCTAGCGTTTCAGAAGGCAATTAATGAACAAAGTTCGCTGTGCTCGGATGCGGCATTGTGATTTATGCAAAGAGTTTACCCGGCGTGCCACCACATATAGAACCTCCTTCTCACATTAACAAGCAAATAGGTTTGATTCCAATATCTTGAATCAATTTAATACATGATAATTTGTGTTGCAGTTTTGTAATATATAGATTCTGTGTAAGCTATCAATTAAAACGAAAATCAGTGGTGTTCAGGACTTAATTTTATATCACCTTGCTATTCGAATAGGATAATCATTAAACGAATACCCTCACTTTGGGTTAAAAGAAGGAATTCTCAGGCTCCATGACAATTCCTGTGCGTTTTAATGACTAAAACCCACTCATGTTCGTTTTTTTTGTAACCACCACCACAACCAGGGGACAAATCCCGCAGGAATTACTTATCACTGATATTTTCATACCGCGTGCCAAATACCTTTCAAATATAAATCGTTAGATCGTATTTGATAAAGTTGTTATTACGAGTAATATGGATTGAACTTCAAGAATAGACGCAGTTTACTGTTTCCCGGAATAAGTGTTATTCTTGCGGAAAGCCAAGAAAATTGCTCAATACGTGTTTGTGTAAATTATTTTCTAATTAAAAGAGGGTTGATATAATATGAAATTATAATAAAATATTGCAAAGAAAGATGACTCTTGTGTCTACTCGCTTAAGAAACATTTTTAATTGGTTTAAAAATTATATAATACTTTACACGTGACCAAGTCAATTAGCAACGAAACGCGTTATAAATTCTTTATTGTATTCACATCGAAGATTTTCATTATTGAGTTTATCGAAGAAAATACTCGGAATTTCCCAGATTTCTTTATTAGCCTAAGTAAATGCTTTTTACCTTTTCTAAAGAGTTTTCTCAGATTCCCCATTTTCCTTATCGTTCAATCCGTAAACTGGATTCCTTTATTACGTTTCATTCTTAATTTATAAAATCATATCTTTTTAAAGGTATTTTTTATTTTACATTGAAGAATGTGTAAAATCGAAACGTTTCACTGTCTGTTTGTATATCACGAGGCTGAATCTCATGAACCGTGATAGACGGTTGACGGTTCCACAGATTATGTATTTTTTAAATTCCACCTTAAAATGAGCCCTGCTTTGAATAACTATAACTATAGTTACTAACATAACGCTATGTATATTCTAGGGGTTTAGAATATTTGTTTATTCATGTTAAGCAGTATTCAGATTTGTATACTATGAGTATTTTGTCAAATCACAAAATTGTACCCAGTATAAATTGTTCCATTTCTTTTCATTACTTTTAATTGTACCAGTCCTATTCAGACGTGAAAATGAGGGTACAGCGCCAGAAAATATTAAATTTAAATCTAGAATTCTTGATAAGTGGGTCGAGTTGTTTTGGCTAGAGGAGAAATTCGCAGGCGTTTTGCTTTGAATCATTTATAGGGTGGTACTCAAGGGTCTTACTGACCACATCTCGCCGTATATCATGTGACCACGCTTACTGCGTTACTGCCGTACTGTTTCATCCTCTAAGATGATATTACCATAGCTGTTGCCCACGACTTGGTCCCCGTGGGTAGAAGATATAAGTTATGATTTATACCTATTTTTTTCACATTTTCCTTTGTATCTTCGCTCCTATTAGTCGCAGCGTGATGGTTTATCCTAAAGCCTTCCTCGATGAATGGTCTATTCAACACAAAAATATTTTTTCAATTTGGACCAGTAGTTCCTGAGATTAGCGCGTTCAAACAAACAAACTCTTCAGCTTTATATGTTAAGTATATATATATATATTAATTAGTATAGATTACGCTACAGTGCGTACCGGTGTTTTGGTCTTGATCTCGTTATGCTTTCCACTCAGTCTTCCATAGCCTATTTCTACATAATATATTAACGTTATCATGTTTTTTCAAATAATATCCCAATTCGAGACTAGTAAACTATGTTTACCTTTATTAGTTAAGCGCTGAGAAGACGATTATATTTGCAATTGAATACAAAATAGACAACGAAAACACACAAAAACTCAGAGAGGTCTCGAAAGTGTAACTAGATAAACAAAAATATATAAAATACTGGAACAGTCAATTCAACTCATATTTGCGCGCGGCAACGTGTGTGGGTAACCCTTGTCAATTCACAGTGACGTTGTGTACTAACAGCTTTGATTTGTGTGTCACTGTCACACAAATTATTGCTTCCATAATTAACAATTGCTGTCAATGGCACGCACACATAGCACAAACAAGTTGAACCTTATGACGTTTGTTATATATGTTATGATAATTATGAATATATGAAACATTGGACTTTCTAAAATGGTAAAATTAATAATAAAATAATTGTTGTACGTAAGTCAGATTACACACCGTGTGTTTTTCCGTTTGTACCACATAATAATGTCGTTCAATACTATTTAAGTTCATTACATAAATAGACGAACATTCACTCGTAAATAACCTCATTAAGCTTAATTAACTTTCTAGGCTTAAGTCACTGTACTCACAGACCTAGAAATCCCAGACGCTACATATGGTAGGAACATTTAATGACGTTAAGTTGTTACTAAGTTTGTTAAAAAACATAAAACAATGATACTAATATTATAAATGTGAAAGTTTGTATGTATGTATGTTGCTTCCTCTTTAACGTAAAATCACTGAACGGATTTAGACGAAACTTAGGCGAGGATTAACACAGGGATCATTGTTCGTTTGTAGCGGTCGAGCCCGCGGGTAACAACTAGTGTTTATATAAAATAGGAGTATGTGTGTGCTTGAATTTTGGCAAATCTAAATATAACATGTTTTCAAGAGGCCCCCTTAATGCATTGCCTTGCAAAACAACAGCTATTTAGAATGAAAATCATATATTTCTTATAGTAGCTCACGTGATGATGATTATTTATTAAAAAAAATCACGGCTGCCTTCGTATTTATGCGGATAAATAGGTGAACGGAGTAAACTGTTTAATCATTTAATAATTATGATGTTATGCTGTCGTTCGAATTATAATTAGAAATAAAACATTATGCAATTTTGCTTATCGGGCCCTCCACCTGTAAATTTTTGCTGCTCTTTGCTTTAAGTAAATACAAAAGCTTACTCCACTTCAATCATTTTTTTTATTTGATTAACCCCGCCGCTGACGCCGGCACGACATGTTTCGTAGCATTTCATTACAAAATTAATTAAAAAACACCTTTGACATCGTTGATTAAATACAATGTTAAAACTGCAAGTCAACTTTATTGTTAATTAATTTTAGTCTATGATTAACTAGATAAGGCTGCCTAATGACTTTGTTGTGCATTGAACTTGCCTACGTAACGGTTTACTGATTTCTACGGGCGATAAAAACGTAATTTTGTGAAAATATCTGACATTTTATGAATGGTATTCATAACAGTAACTAAAAAACATATCTAATAAGAAAGCTGAAAAAAAAGACCAATTTTGAACTCGGGATATCTAACAAACAATCATTGGATTTAAAAATATAATATTTCCAGCCAGTAAGAAATACCTACGTGAAACTTTTTGGAGTACAGAGTATGCTTTTAGCGTATCACAATTTAAGTACCATATATCTCCATCGATACGACCCAGTTGAAGTTGTCTCAGGTCTTGGCTGATGAAGGAAGGAAGCGCGGGCTCAGTCGCCGCGTCACCGGCCACCGCGCTATCCCTCGCGACCCGATTTTCATAATAAAACCATCTCGCTAAATGGACCCACAGCAAATGTCGTCATTCCGCGTTCTTCCATAGCCCTTGCCAATTTGTTTTATACATTTTTTTCTTATTCTCCACGGACAAATCATTGATTCTGGTCCGCGTTTAGATATCTCAGGATTACCTCTGCACGGCTTTACTTATTTGCCTGCAATTGGATTTTTGTTAAATTATGTTTGTGTTACATTTTCATTCAGTAATTTATTTTTAATTTTTTTTAACAATATTTGTGATATTTCCATTCCATTTTCGTAAATTTCAAGATTCACCTTTTAACAATAAACACTGAGTACTGAAAGACAAAATAGAAAAATATATAACCTAAAACATTTTTAAAAGGCAAACAACAAAAGGAAAACTATTGACATACGTTTACCTTTCAAAGGAAACGCGAGACATCCTTCAACGTTTACCAAAACAATAACCAACAAAAATATTTTCGAAAATCCGTCGTTTGTTTTGATATCGACTTAAAAGTAGATACAGGATATTCTCGTGCCTCAACTTAGCTGATGGAAGATAAAAGAAAACGTCGTATTCAGAAAAGTATTCAACAAAAAAGCGGATGTGCGAAAGAGATAACACGCTACATGTTTGTAGAGCGCCTTCTCCCTTCCACAACTGCTACAGTTTTATTTAAAGAAGGGTGGTAAGGAAGCTGGTCGCTATAGAGGGCTCTCGAGTTCTCAACAAGATCGCCGGCGGCACAAAGACTTTGCTTAAGATGGTGTCATATTATGCAATATTTTTTAGCTCATCGAATGACAATAATTATTTTGATTTTTTTACTTGTCTTCGATTTCTTATTCAGTTCAGAATAAGACTCGTAAATTACTGTTAGCTTCTGTGAAAAGTAAAGGACGGGACAAAAAGGAAAATTGAAAGTTTTTATTAAAAATAGCCCTTTTTATGTAAGGAGAACTATTTAAAAACTCCCAAAAGTGTGTGCAAGTAAATCGAAATAATAAATACAAACAATTTAAGACGAATCCTTATTACAAATTATCTTATTACTAGCTGTTACCCGCGACTTCGTCCGCGTGGTTAGAAGATATAAGTTATGATTTATATCTACCCTATTTTTTCCATTGTATCTTCGCTCCTATTAGTCGCAGCGGGATGGTTTATAGCCTAAAACCTTCCTCGATGAATTATCTATTGAACACAAAAAGACTTTTTCAATTTGAACCAGTAGTTCCTGAGATTAGCGCGTTCAAACAAACTCTTCAGCTTTATATATTAGTATATAGATTGGCTAATATAGGGTCAAATCAATGTCAATATTTGATATATCATTATACAAACGTTGCACTAGTAAATACAAAAATACATTTTCCAAAAAAGAAAAGCAGGTTTCAAAATCGGTACAAAATTGTTCACAATATAATAATGCATATATAATTCGTGTCTGTTTATTTTGTATACCTTTAACCTTTGACCTTTCCAATAATCACGAAGGTCGTTTAGATATTAACAACTTGGGTCAATGTTCTCAAAACGGCTTACATTTAGGCCCAGTAAGCTATTATTAACGATAATTTACAGTCAAGTTGTTTCACGTACTTAGCATATGTTGTGCTATATACATATGTAGTATATTACAAGATCTATTTAAAATAAGTTTTTTTGGTGAGAGAGTTAAACTATTAGTATTAGTACACAAAACTTGTGTATGAAGGATTGCAGATCATTGCTGACACATATACTGACACAAAAACGCAGATGACGTAGCACAGCGGTTTCGGTTTAGTCAATAAACGTGACACTACTTGTTCCCTCATAATTTTACCTAAGTATCTTCATTTTACTACATGTAGGATAAAATAATATTAACGTATTAATTTCCCATTGATTTGCTCAGACTTCTTCGCGTATATTAAAGGTTTCAGCTAGCTAAGGATTGGAAATTCCATATTTCAATATTGGAATCCATGAATTAGAATAGAGAAAGTCCAAAAGTATGTATCTATGTTATAATTTTGAAAATACACTTGCACTTACCTGCTTTCAAGACGGAACATATAAATCCATACGTCAATATAATCAGAATATTTAAATTTGTTTCAGGGTCTATACTAAATAAAGAAAAATATAAACAACCATATCGTTTCTCTTTATAATATTCGTATATAGATTGTATTTTTGTTCTCAAACAAAATATTCCAATTTAAAACAACTCATAAATAAAAACTCACAAATCCATTCTTGTCCAAAACAGAAAATATTGTTACAACGAGATAAAAACATGAATGTAATATCGAAAATTTCAAAGTATAATTTACGCCTTAGTTAAAACCCACCTAGGTAAGTTAATTAAATTAGAAATGAATAATGCTGCAACGACCATTAAGAAACTTTGATGACGCCTACAAGTTAACGTTTGTTTAAATTGTGGGAGAATTTTATTCTGAGTTATTCTTGTAAAAATGGTGAAAAATACTGTTTTTAATAATATTTTAAGTTTGTAGTTACCCTTTTTAGTAATGAGTTTCGAGTTAAATCAGTAAGTAATTGAAAGCTTGTGTCAATTGGTAGATTATAAGTATTTTCTGCTCTGCGCTATTTCTGTTTTTTTCCGACTTCAAAATGGTTGAGGTTCCTTATTCAGTTGGTTCTAGTGTGTTTTTATTTAAAATATTGGTTTAACATACATAATATTGTTTAATAAAAAAATAGAACCGACTCTAAATTAAAAGAGTACTACAGCTGAACTGAACTTAATATTTTTTTATGGAACTAAAAGACAGCTATTTTACGATAAATGAAAAAAAAACAACAAAGTACAGTTTTGAAAGATGTAATATTTCCTGAAAGTCGATCCAGGCAAGTTTCTCTCGGATTGAGAACCTCCTCTTTTTTCGAAGTCCCTTGCAAATAATACATCTTTTCAAAACTGTACAAAAAGATATGAATATAGAATAAGAAAACAAAAACAAAACGTTACATTTTCAGTATGGCAGCTCGGAGCAGCGAAGGCAACATTTAAAATAACATCTTCACCGCTCTTATTATCGTTTGTTTATAAATTGACGCAATTGCTAGATCTCCATACAAAAACATATGAATAAAATGTAAAGTCTTGTGACATTTTTAAATTTTAAAGTTCACCACCAAAATGAATCCAACCCCTCTCTTCTTTCTCTTGAATTTAGTTAGGTACTTGATTTGATCCTTACAATGTTTTATCGGACCAAACCAAGACAGATTATTACCGTTGTTATCAGTATCATTAGCTGTCAATCAAGCGTAGTTCCAACTTATGCCACTGCACGAATTAGCGTTAGTGTCGACTTGCAGAGTACCAACTCTCATCTCAATTCTATTGAAAGAGGATTTTAGGTAATTGTATGGTAATATTATCGACTTACCTTCAGAAACGTGTTACATAGTAAAAGGTTATCGTTAAATAATGTTTCTCCTTTGTATTTTCTTGAGTAATAAATGGCTATACCTATTTACATGACTTTACTATATTTTTGTTTGTAATATTAGGAACTGGATATTTAAGGGTAAATACATTTACACGACACTATACACTACTCGTTATATGGTAATTGGAACTCATGAAAAAAAAAATACAATTCCTCCAAGGCTCCAATCCACTGAGATTTGAGGAATATGTAATCGCAGTATGTATTTAACTTGTCAAGCCCTTTCACGACATCCATATTTAAAGTAGTAATGTTAAATATTTTTCTGGCGCCATTTTGGATGAATTTTTTGTACACTTAAAAAAGTCTATTTTTTATTCACTTATAATATCTAAAATACGGTTCAAACACCGCAATATGTTTCCAGTTATAAAAACCCTAATACCTAGTACTAAAACAAAAGTGTAGGTCTGAAGCTAGGCTGAAATGTCACCTAAATGGTACATATACGTTAGCAAACTGAATCTAATCTATTTGCTTAATGGACAACCCTACGGTAGTATGAACAGGGGCCAGCAAATAAACGGGCAAAACGCTCTGTCAATACAACGCCGACCGACCATTAAACACCGATGGATCTCTATTTATTCTGTACATAGTTTTAGACGTGATTGTATTGTACGGAACCGCAGCATTTTACGAGCTTTGACAACAGATTGCTTTTTAAGTGCGGAACTCTAACATGAATTATTCAGGGCTGCGCGAAGGGTTCGGAACATGAAAATAAAATGCTGAAAGCATCATCGAGTAATTCCAAAACGTGTTTTTATATCATAGTAAAATGGCGGATGGATTATTAATCGATAAATCTAACCCGCTATAAAAATATTCAGTTTTGATTTTGCATCTATTATAATGTGTAACTGAAAGTGGGTCTTTTTGGTCTATGATTAATTGGATTATTGGAAATACCTGTCTATTGACTTTTACGTAGGCAAAAGGTAAAAACGGAACCCAAACTAAGGTTCTTCTGTTTGTCTGTCTATCACCACGCTGCATCTCATGAACTGTGACAGCCAGACAATTTTCACATATGGTGCTTTCTTCATGCTGCGATAACAAAGTTAAAAAAAAACCTAGGTTAATCATTTTTCATTTCATCATATTTTTTTTTGTAAATTTTGTTTTCTTTGCCCGCACCGCATTTGAAATTCAATCACTGCTTCCGCGACGTTTACTAGCTTAAATAAAATCATAATTAAAGGGATAATTTTAGTAATCTATTAAAAGTAGCATAGATTATTTTATTTCAAAAACTTTTTTGTATTTTCATAACTTTCGTGAAAAAAAACTACTTTTACAAAACTTAGTAGGTATAGGTACCTATATGTTTGTCGTTAGATACATCTTTAAAATGCCTGGTAAAACATGTACTATATTTGTCTTTACAAAGTAGGCTGCGATTTGCAAAAATTGATCCACTATTCTAAGAAATCTATTACTGTGCAAAGTTATTACTGGTATTGATTTTTTGTTGCTAAAATAGAAAGTGGATAATACGTTGAAAAGAGATATTTCGCATTTACGGTGCTTCGCGGTTTCTCTTGCGTAGTTCTTTACGTAAATAAAACCCTAAAATAACTCGCGTGTTTATTCTTATAGAATCCTACTTCCACTACTAAAATACTGGTCAAAGAAGGAATTTTCGCAATATTTTTAGTAACTTAGTTGGAAAAGCTTTACAAACAAAAATAGGCATTTGAATTTAAACGTTTCATATACACATTTATGTTGTCATTAAGAAATAAGAATCACTCTTAAGCTACGATTGGCACGGTCACAAAATGCTGTGCACAATTTATGAAAAAAAAAATTTGTTTTGTCAATAATATTGTACGGAACTCGCATTGTCAGGAGTCCAACTCGCACTTAACTGGTTTTTAATATTAATTAATGAAAATGATTACCGTGTCAACTAATATTTTTCTTCGAATCCAATCTAACCAAAAGCTTTAATTAATTTATACAAGCAAGCACTAGGCACACCTGGAAATTAATTAACAGAGTAAACTGAAGCCTACACGATGATATCTATTAACTAACCTATAGAATCAGAATTAATTGAATTCCTGAACATAGAACAATCAAGTGTTATATAGTGGTGACTTTGACGAATGTGCCTTGGTCTCATTATTTATTTGTTATTCCAACCTGATTGATTCAAAATCACTATCTAACAATGGGCTTCAGCAAGCACCTCACTATAAAATATGTAGCCGAGAAAACTCGTAACATCGAACGCGTGACAATCGTAACAATACATCGGAAAAGTCAACCTTGTGACTTCGAAATAGAGCCGCTTTTGATGGTGAAAGGTTGCCGGTGAAATGCGGTTGATTGTTGTTTGTCGGTTCAAGGATAACTAAAATAGAACAGCCAATGGGTCACTAGAATCGAATGCATTCACGGAACTTATGCATCGATGATGAGCCGCAGTCGGCCACAAGGTCGCTCTGCCCACACCGTCCACGTAGTGACCGCCTTACACCTATCTACACACCGTATTAGCCTCGGAAACACGTTAAATTTATTATTAGCTAGCCGCAACCGCTTACACGCGACCATACAGCTAATATCCCATTCCTGTTTGTTTTATATCAGTCTCAAAGATGAAAATTGTTAATTCACGTGTAATTACAAACCTAATTAATAATTCATTAAGCTCTACATATGAAATAACATTTTTGCTATGTATTCAACATTCACTAATTAGTAATTAATCATAAATGACGCGAGTACTTAGTACAGATTAATTCGCTTAACATTTTGTACCGAAAATAAACAGAGCGTTACGTAGAAGCATACAATGGCGGCTAATATTAGCATATCAATCAAAATTTCATAAAATAAGGTGAATTAAATGCGTGTCCCGCTAATGGGTGGCGGAATGTTGTGACGGGCGACCTTGGGTGTCGGCCCCAGTGTGGGCTATAGGCATTCGTCACGTTATCTCCATGGCTAAGCTTTCATAGCAGTTGAGTTATGTAAGGCTAACGCGAGATGTCACGCAGGCACGCACACGCGCCGAACAACTATTTTCAGCGGGCTAATGTGGCCAGATGGCTGGCTTTCTGCGGGATTGTTTTTACTCAAATTATACAAGTTAACCAGACTGCTAAATGTTTCACGTTTCGTATCATATCTCAATGTACCAAATTATGTGCAGGGGAATAGTTAGTACCAAGTTTATGTCGTTAGTTAATAAATTAGAGTACGAAATGCGGTAATTACTGACACACAGCGCGCTGCGCGGTGACTAATTTTGATGCTCGTGGCTAAAATTAGACGCTGGAAAATTTGGATTCTCTCTTATGAACGAGTAAAGATTTCAAAATCGTTTATAAATTATTGCATCCAATACAAAAGTAACTTTTAAAGTTGGTCACACTATTTACTATCTTCATGATTCAAATTTTTCACATTTTCGTTAAACAGGTCTTTAGGACAAGGAGTCATGGTTTGATGTAAACAAGTTTATTGTAATCGAAACTCATTAGCAAATGGCTTAGTATTTTAGGTTTCTGCATTGTTTTCCACAATTTTTAACTTGAATCTTACTTACGTACTTTTTAATATAGATTTCAATATCGTTCTGTTCTGACCCAAATTATGTTTTTCAAAGCACTTTCGCGGAATCAATCTGAAGTATGGAAAACTCGAATTTTCTGTTTGATCTTACCGATGCGTAGAATTTGTTTACGGAAATTAAACTTTATATTAATTTCACTAGACAACATTTTTCAATACCACACATTCAACAGAACTTTTTAAAACGTTGGGTTGCCAATGTAATAGAATATGTTTCACAGTAACAGTCAGTAACTGCAGTAAATTGCGAATACCTATTCCAATAAAGTTTTTAATTGAAATTCAAAACATCTTTATTATTTCTCAGTTTTCCTTTGAACTGTTCTGTGCTATTTCAAATCAAAACATGAAGTGAGCGAGTTCAGATCTAAGGTTTTCTTTAACATTGTTTAAAACTCTCTTCAAATACTGTGTTCTTGGAATATTTTCTTATTCTATACGTAATAGGTGATATTTCTATGCATACTCTACTTTTATAATATAGGTACATCTAAACCGACCGTACGTCAGATCAATTTTGCTTCAGTTTTTACACATAGATTTTTCTACACTTAGTATCTTAAATATTTTTTTCTGATGATCTCATGATGCTAGCACCGTTTTTTTACTATGGGACTTACTACAAATCACAGCCCTTATTATGTTTTTTTACAGACCATTAACTAGCTTTGACTGAACGGATAGCCGAGTGGTTGAGGTCATCACAAACAGGGCAAGGATCCAGTCTGGGTGTCTGTGTGCATGTGGGTTAAATGTTTGTCAAACCGCCCGCAACACAAGGATAAGACTTCTTAATGTGGAAGACGTTTAATTTTAACGTCTTTAAAAGACCTGACGCTCGCACGAGCTTAGTAGTACTGTCTTTTGAATACATCACAGCATAAAAAAAATGTTGAATAATTGACCTTAACTGAAGATATCCCGGACGCGAAACAATGTAAGTATGTGTTCGAGAATACCTGAGAACAAAAGACTTCCGAGGATGTCGAGATCCTTAAATATATTTCTTTCAAGAGCTTTGAAATACCCACCAACTCTTTGCCTTTCGGTTTTATCAACTCTATAGTATATATTTTATGTTTGTCGTGAGGTTAATATCTGTCAAGCGTGTTACAATCTTTTTGGTATCGGTTTACGGTCTAGCCGGATGCAGCTGAGTACCTACAAGCGTTTTTATATACAGTAAATTAGAATAAAGAATGTCGGCATGGCCTTAAAATTTATTTTTGAGAAATCGATATCGCTGTAAATTCAATAGCTTTGTTATCCTTAGATAAACCTCTTTGATAAAACATTTTGGGAAAAATCTTCAACTTACTTAAAATTGCGATTTCTTATAATGAAACGTGGGCTTTATAAAAGGGTGACCTATTGATCAAAGTTTTGGGTCTGCAATCAGACAGGCTGATATGATGTTGATGGAACTTGCATTGACGACTACAAATTGGTAAATTAGTGTTACTATTTTTGCAAGACTAGGAAATCATCATGGACATCCCGCCTTATTAGGAAACGAAGCCGGCATCAGACACTTTCTTACTAAAATTGAATAGACCGTGCTCTTTGGTGCACACATTGCAAATCATTATGATTGTTATGGTAAGAAATTTAATCCAGGTGCCACAAAAATTCAAGTCAAATGCACAACGACACTCAGACTCAGGACAAGCATTCGTGAATATAAAAAACGGTAGTCCGTAGATTAAACCCCCGATACGTAGCGCAGCATGTATAATGTCCAATCCAATTGACCGCGATGGTTACTTTATATAATAGGCGACGTATCGATAAGCCTTATAACATTAAATGATGGCTAAAATTAATTTGTGTAAGGCTGACGTCAGCCTACCCCCGTGTTTTAATTATAAACACACGGACGATGAAACGTGTCACTGTCATCCGCTCGTAATTTCATCAATTTCCTGATAATATGTACCGACGTCAAAACCCCGCCCTAGTCAATTTGAGCTATTTTAAAATCTGGAGTGGTGATAGTCAAAATTAAAAAAATATTTTCATGTGGTATTTTGTTGCTTCTGTAAAAGTCGATATTCAAAATAAAGTTTACCCCTAGCATTCAAGTTATATGCGAAAAATACCCAGATTCAGAACAAGTCTTCGTGTATTACACAAATGCTTCTCTTCTGCGGGGATCGAACGCGGCACGTCGCGCACACTGGATTTGGCGTGGTGACCTCAACCATATGGCTATTCGTTTTGTTGTATTAATAATTTCAAAACTATTTCCCAAAATCATTAATTCGGAAGTCAATTCAATTAATTTTACACCGCAAAATAACTTTTTCGACTAAAATGAATAGAATTAGACTAGCGTGATGCGGTTTGAGCACAGTTTTCATACACTCGGCGATATTCAAATAAACTTTTAACCAACTTTTGCCGTAACTCGTTCCTTTGAACGTAATACTTCATATATGAATGTGTTATCGTTTCAAATACGTGGAGTTCATTATCATTTTTTGATGTTATTATGCAAAACAATGCACCAATTTTGACTTTGTTTAAGACAGACAGTTTGATGTGAGATGGTAAGCATGTTTTTATTTCAGAAGAAATATGTTCTTTTATATAGTTACTTAAAGTTAAGGTTATATGTCCGGTGTAGGATTTGCTTTCAAAGTAACCGATACATTATTTTCAAGCTATTTCAAAACACATCTTTGTTTACTCAAAAAAATAAAATAAGACGCATTATTATATATTTTTTTTTATCTTACGCACTAAGTAGAATAATACATTTCATACCAATATAATAGTTTATGTATAATCAGGATAATACACATGATAATATTATGAATTTTATTTCAAGGCTCACCTACTTCTTGTTATCTCTGCATCACGATTTGGTTGGCTGGTAGAGAATGCCTCAGGCTTTAAGTCCGCACATTGCATGTATAAAAAGTGTAAATAAATTTCTGTTGAAATAAGCTGTGCCTATGTACTATGTGTTCTATCTTTCTTCTTTTCTGTACTCTGTGTGTGTATCTGTGTACATGAACTATTAAATAAAATAAATAAATAAATGTGCTACATAGCTTAACAATTCCAAAAAATATTGATTCAACCATCAAGTTAATTATTAAAATGTGTTCGGTTTTTATTACTTTTGCTCTTTAAAACCCTTTTTTTTTACCTGGCATGGGTTTTACCGATACATAGCATCCACAAAACATGAGTGGCTGTGCGGGCGTCGTGATGAATGCCCAACATAAAGGAATGGTCGGTAAAAATCGTGTTCACAGGAAATTTGAAAGGACTTTAACTACTAGAGTGACTTGGCGAGAAAGCGAATGTGCTGACCTTGTTTCACTTAAACAGGTCAATTATAAACATTGCTTCCTAGGCGCCTTATCCAAATTAATTTAGCACAAATAAATATTCATTAAGGATTTGTTTGCGCAATTCAAATTGATAGTCTTTTAAGAAGTTTTAAGTGTTCTCGCGTTAGTTTGAGAGATTGAATTATTTTGAATGCGAATGAGTGACAGTGGTGTGGTTGAATATTTAATTGTTTATCTTATTTTTATTTTTAACGTTTTATAGCATCGTTTTTTTTCGTACTGATATTATATTTGTAGTTTTGTGAATAAATGAATACCATTAAATATGCAGATGCCTCTTAATTCGTAAAGATCGTTCTGATACATATATTTGCATTTAACGTAAACTTCTTCAGTATTTATTGCTTTAAGATTTTCGTAAAGGTTTCATTTTATCTGTAGTTTTATTGAGAGCATTTCCATTAGCGTTGCGACATATTCAACTCGTTACATACATATGTAGGTTACATTCGGTAGTTAGTCGGTTTCCCTCGCATCTCTGTTTACTTATCAAACCGAATCTGAATTCATGAATATGAAGCAACCGCTGTCGATATACAGGTACTCGCTACAGATAATATTATTACACAGAAAATATAACTTATATATTATAACGATAGTAATATATTTTGTTTTACAATTTTCATTAACATTAATTGAAATATATTTTCGAAATTCAATTCAATTAATAACACCATAAAATACACTCTGTTTACACATAAATATCGATTTACGACTCCTTACCACGTTTATTTGGTTACAATATCTCATAAAGATAACTAGTACAGAGATAGTTCTATGACAAAACTGCAGGGCGATCCAGTCTGACTACAGATGGTCATATTATGGAAATTGTGTCTCAACGTAGAGATAAGTGAAGGTTACATGTAAATTATACAGCGACCGCCGCTGAATAACTATTGCATATCGAGGTCTCCGAAGATCCGATAAACGCGAACGTCGAAGTGTAAAACAAGAGAAAGACGTTCCATTCAAATGAAACACATCAGTGTCATATTTCATTAGTGCGCGCGTTCACGAGACCGGCATATGAATTCGCGGAAGCGAGATACAAACGGCGGCAAACGTCGGAGGCGGCAACCCTCGGGTCCGGCTCGAGGCTGGCAACACCGGTACTCCCGTCCTAGTAGGGTGTTTATTCTGCCGCGTATATCGACCGGCGGGCGGTCCCGCGGGCGCGCGCCGCCCGGCTCAGTCGCCTCCGCCGCGCGCTCCGACCCGCTCGTCTTCTACACCACGTGACAGCTGCCGACAACAACCCGCTGGGTTACAAACACTAATAAACTGTCACAACTCATACCACTAGTTGGTGACCCCATCCCGCCGCGGACGTTCAATGTGATCGAACATACTAATACCTTGTGTCATGTGAGAGTGCTGCAAAGCTTGCAAATCTTCAGGCGGCTGTCTAAACGGTAAGACGTTACTTTTATTTGAATAATGATAGCTAACTTTTATCGAAGGTCAACGCTCGTAGACATATTATATTTGTGTGGAGCTCGTGAGGCCGTAAAGGTAGTAAACATGCTACGTTTTCATCTTTGATAAGAGGTTACGATAACAACGATTAAATTTCCTTATAATATTTGTCATAAAGTGTTCAAACAAAAGACAGTTCTGTAAAACAAGTCCACATGTCAATAAAATATCTTTGTTTTCACTATAATCAAACGTTTTACATTGTTTAGAAATAGCGTTTCTTGTGCGGCGTTACAATAACCGTCTACGGAGTTGTATGGCTCTACGGCGTAGCAACTTCGTAGTAGGTTGTAGCAATTACTGTCATATTGCCCGTTTTATTTATGCCTGCGGGAGATTGTGAGGTTCCGTTCAATTGGGTGTAAAGCCTTTGTTTATATTTCACTAAAGGTCTACAAAGCAAACGTCAAAGTTTCTTTGTAAATCAACACTTGATGTTTATAAAGACCTTCGGGACAAACGAAAATGTTTTATTGAGTAAACATGATAGTGAAACTAAAACATAATTAATGCGGATTCAATCAAAACAATAATAGAGTAAATATTATATCGCGGTTGGGCTATTCAACAATTTACTGATACAACACTTTCATTGTAATTAAATATCCAAATGTAATACAAATAACTCGTAAACATAATTTTGTACGACTCCCAATTTATTGAATAACTTTACATTTAAAAATACAATAAATTTAAGCTATGACTTAAATTATTTCAGCAATTCGATATCGTATTCACTTTATGCAAGTATTAAACCCTCCTTAGTTATTACAAGAAATATTGAACAGTATCGAGGAGAATAGAAAGGTCACTTTAATAAAATACATTGAAACATCGATTAATTCATGTTCAATTCAATACTGAGTACATTCAATTGGAATCGATTTCCTTTTTATATGATTTGTAATAAGCCAATTATGGAAAGTATACCTACAATTTCTTGGAACACTTTATTTTATTGAAATTAATTTATTTTCACATTTATTGATCACGACTTTGGATGACCAAGGACTTGCAATTGATTACAGGGCTTAATATAATATTTGGCAAATAATTTTCCATTTTTTTTTAGTTTTCCTGGCAGTTTTTATCGGGAATGCTAGTCTAGTTTCAAACTCTACTGTATTTTACAAATAAAGATCATTTAAATAAATGAAAAAATAATTAAAAGGATCGCTTCATTACAACATTATGATGTTTCTTAGACGATATGCTTTAGAGTCATTCTATTGTTTACTAGGTTGAAACTATTTATTTAAAATACTTCACTTAAATTATGTAGAGTCACCAAAAAGTTTTTTAAATCTTTTACATTGTCTTTTGAGCTTTATAGCTAAAATAGATAAATAGTCCATTCATTAATTGCATATTTTACTAAAATTATTTAATTATTTTAAGACACAAAGGCATGCACATCTTCGTGAGACTAGGAATGTGTTCTAAGTAAATTACATCATGATTGATAATTATCAAAACGATGTTAAAAATAAACATTACGTGATATAATTAATACTTGTTCCGTTTTTATGAACAGTTTATTTGTAGTTCGGTGATAACCTCATAATCGTAATGATTAATTTAGTTTTTGGCAAAGCTGATAACACTCATGTCATTACTATAAGTCACTATAAGAACATTCTCTTTCAATTAATAGCTGACCCGTGCCCATTTTTTGAGCATTTTTATCGCACGTTACCGTACATAAATAATGTGAATTTCTATGAGTCAAATCATATTCAAAATCAGTAGAGCAAACCCGATACACACTCTCTAACTTTCATATAAGATTTCAAGCTTTTAATTTTAAGTATTTTTTTAATCAGTTTAATTTGATTTATAAAAAAAATAAGTATATGGATAGAACTTGCCAGAAACATAAAAATATTAGCACTCTTTATATATGGCTTGCAAAAGAATAAGCAGACATTATTATATTATGATTATTTCTAGCGATTGATTCTGAGAAAAAAAAAAATTAATTTTAATTTGTAGGTATTGTATTAAAAAACTCAATAAAATTAAATCACTTTCAAGACGTATATACACTTTTTTTTTTTTTTTTTTATTTAGACACCTTATTCATGAACGATGCACCATGGCGGGCTTAATGCCAGAGGCATTCTCTACCAAAGGGTGAATGAGGATTTTGAGGATGTTTAAAAGAAATGGTCACCCATAAAATTGATGACCGCAGCAACCGCTACTTAACACCAATTTTTTTTATAAAAATCTGCAATCAAATTGTAATAAATGAGGTACTAAAAGTACCTTAACATTTGATTCGTTAGCTATCGAAGGCAGACCTTTTGATGCAGAGGTAACAAAAAGTAGGTGTATAAAAACAAACTCAACATACGCTTTTGGTAAAATTCACTAAATTATCCAAATAATTTATACATCTTGTTAATTATATAATATATAATAAACTTATTTGTAAAAAAAAACATTAAATGACTAACGATAATTTACTTAAGAAGAATAAAAGTCTACTAGTAATCAAGAATTATTGAACAAGCCTTTCAATTCATTAATTCGATTTCAAAAGCCCAAACAAAACTAAGAGGAGAATCTTAAAGAACTAGCTGAGTACAAAAACAACAAAATGGCACGTTCTAATTAATAGTTCGCTAAGTACTTAAGTATTGTGAATTATTTTTTTATTTAGTATTTTTATTACAAGCCCATGTGATCCCACAGCTGGGCAAAGACCTCGATGAAAGGAAAGAAAGGAAAGAGAAGCCTTCCTTTTTAGTTTTCCTAGGGCAAGAGTTTTCTAAGTCCTTTATGTAGGAGTCGACCTCATCTACCTACGCCTGGGTCTAAATGGTCTTTTATGGTCTTTGGCCCATTATGAACTAAAGTTAAGATAAATTACCAAAAGGTTTCCCTTCTGATAGCTAGAAAGATGTTTTTATACAAATAGGTAAGGTATTCATATCGCCGCTATAAAAAAAAAATACAACTAAAAATCGGATTTGGGCAACGGTTTGTAGGGTCATAATTTTTTTGGGTGAACATTTCCTTTAAACATTAATTTATTATTCTATACCCTTTTTATACAAAATACTCAGAGTCTCGAGTATGACTGCAGCTTGGCCAGGTTTTTCAAAACTGTATTGAAAACCTGAATATGAAACCGAGCGAGCATTGGTGAAATATTCATCGTCTGAAGGAATAACTCAAGCACAGATTTGATAGCATTGTGCATGCAAATCTCACATTACAATAAACTAATCTAAACTGTGCATCTTAAAGTTTATTTTTCTTTTCACTTTAATAGCATTCTAGAGCTCTGCAATTTGAAATTATGTTCGAAGTTATGCGACAAAAATAATACACTATTTGTATGCTCCAAGGTTTTAAAGACAATTGTGGAGTTAATTGATGGCTGTTTTCGTTTCTTACTTAAATATTAATAAAGAAGTTGTTAGCCGTGATTTTAAGTTTAAAATAACTTAGTTAACAAAACTTTTTATTCAAACTCTTTTTTTTTAACAGATGAACTCACATTTTACATCCTTTTTTAACATTTCGTTTGTACATTGAACTATGCATAAAACGTATTGAACTTGATAGTGCCTATTTCACATATTCAAAATAAACAGGTACGTACTTGGTGACAATTTATAAATTAACTAGATGTTGCCCGCGACTTCGTCCCCGTGGGTAGAAGATATAAGTTATGATTAATGCCTGCCCTGCTTTTTTCACATTTTCCATTGTATCTTCGCTCCTATTAGTCGCAGCGTGATGGTTTATAGCCTAAAGCCTTCCTCGATGAATGGTCTATTCAACACAAAAATATTTTTTCAATTTGGACCAGTAGTTCCTGAGATTAGCGCGTTCAAACAAACAAACTCTTCAGCTTTATATATTAGTATAGATATGTATTTCGGTTATGCTTCTTACATTTCCAGTACAACTTTAACAACTTGTTTTAAACAAAGAAAAAAGAACACGCATAGGTAAAGTCGGTCGTAAAGTCGTAACAACATTTAAATATGCACTGACGGTACTTGTACCAGTATCGGAACCCCAACCATTAGCTGGGGATACCTCAATCAATTGTGGGGCCTGTACCTTGACCGACAGACTGTAGAGTGCGGTGTGTTCCGCCTATTATTTATTCACACGCGTCACACCCACCCAAGTCTCACCCCGGCTTTTCTTAAACAATTTAGTTTTCGGTCAACACGAAGCCCGCCTCGAATTAGTCAAGGTCGACTCCGGAACTAAATTCGAAGTTATTTTTAATACAACACAATTAAAGCAATCTTGTTTTTCTTCTTTAATTAAAATTTATTATTTATGCGCCTTTTCGAAAGAGGTTGTTTTGGACAATGAGACGGAGTGTTTGTTTATTTATGGGGGGCGATAAATAATGATGTCCAGTGCAGCCGCTCTGCGACCTTCGTCGTGACTCCGGCTGCATTAATCATGCGAACACAGAAACATTTCAGCTTTTATTTAATTAAAAAGCTAACGAACTGACTTTTCCGTAATTGTACGCTTTAGAAATTTTTATTACCTATGTTTTTTTCATCTCTAATTTTGTTTGAGTCGTAGCAATACATTATAGGTTATGCGAAACAAAAATTCAGCATTGAGCTAAATTTTATATTTAATCAATCGGAAATAAGTAGGTTTCAATGATTTTTCAAATAAAAACATTTTCTATGTTTCAAAGTGCAAAGGTTCATATTTGTTCAAGAGTTTGATATTGCTTTTTTTAATAAAGACTCAAACAATTTGGAAAAAATACAATAAGCTTAATGTAAATTGGAGTAATCACCCAGTTAGCGACCAGAGTGAAATCCATTTACTAAATCTGTTTATTTTAGCGAAAAATGATGAAGAAATATTGCTTATAACCCTAATTCATTCAAGCCGGTGTTACAACAAATATCCCTTATTTTTATATATAAAAAGAAACGGCACGAAACCAAACTAGCGAACAGAAATAAATAACCCAGTCAAGGAACCAAAAAGTTTTATTAAGCAAGCAGAGAAGTTTGAACCGTAGATTGTGGCAATAAATAGCATTTTTGAATAGCACACAAGAACTTGCTATAGCTGTGTGAATATTATTGAAACGTTTTGTTCACAAATTTCTTTTTAATGCCTTATAATGTTTGCTTGGCTACCTTCACATACTATTTCGAATTTGGAACAGAGACTCATAGATCCTTGCGTAACGTGCATACAAAAATGTATTTTATAAACTAAAATTTCGGTTCAAATTGATACAAAATTGCTTGATTCGAAATTTTGAAAAGTCTGAAGTCGTTTATTGCATCTTCGGTTTGACAACATGGATTATTCGGGAGATTTGGGTCGTTAAGTTAAATTGATGGCATTAGTCAAAGCGACTTACAAACTTAGTTCAAGGATGTGACGAAAGAGGTTGGATGTTGAAACATTTCTATCGGAATTAATGTAAACAGTAAGAGTAATTGAAGATTGTTTGTGTTTCTTGCCTTTTGAGAATGTTACGACAAAGTTAAAGATCAAGCAATATTATTTTTCTCCATAATTCCTATGGTCCATCAAAATTGCCTACATAAAAAAATGTAAGTAAATACTTTGGACCTAGACGGTCTGTTTATAGAAAGTTTTCCAGCATAAATTCGAGCCTTTCAAATAATTTAATTTTGAAGTAGGTTTTTATAGTAAGCAATCGGTCGCTCCATGTAAAATAAAGTATTTAGTTGAATTCGTCAAAAGCCAAATACGTATCTTAAGAAGAAATGTTAATGAGGGAAAAGAGGCCTCAACAATAACACTTTTCATAAATCTTTGGCTCCAAAATGGAACTATAGAACGAAACTAAGTGTACGTGTTATCGGCGTCGTTAGCTGTCGATCGATAAATTTAACTGATGCTACTGCACGAATTAGCGCAAGTGTCAAATTCCAGACTATCCACTCAATGGTACGAGTACTACTATAGGACTCGATTCTGACAAGATTATTTCAATAGACTTATACCAGCCCAACGCTGGGCACAGGTCTGCTCTTATAAAGTGAAGGTATGATGCATTTGATCACCACGCTAGCTCACTGCGGATCGGCGATTTCAGATTCTTCCATCACTTTTTGACAGTCATCATCGGCCTAGCCTTTTCCCAACTATGTTGGGGTCGGCTTCCAGTCTAACCGGTTTCAGCTGAGTACCAGTGTTTTACAAGGAGCGACTGCCTATTTGGTCACCCATCTACGGACCAACCGCGTCAAACCTAGCTTAACCTGTGATCGGCTATATGCGGTTATAGCTTAGCCACGAGCTAGACAGTGTTCTCCCATATTAATAATGAAATTAAATAAAAAAGCACAATACCACCACAAACCTACCACGACATTTCAAGTATGACAGTACAGAAATCAATTCTATTGTTTCTAACGTATGTATCAAGTGACCTTAAAATGTTCTGAGCATAGCTACCATACAGACTCGCGTGTCAGTCACGGCGTGTAACACAGACACAATAACACGTGAGTGTCACGCACTTCGGATAACCGACGTCGTTTGTCAAATAACGTGGACGCTTAATGAGGGGAACAAGGGTGAAGTTATAGAAATACTTCACTTCTTTGTAGTCTATAAGTAGACATGATTAATGCTTCTTTGTTCTTTAATACTTTTTCGTCTTTACTTTAATTTTAGTAGTAACTATAATTTTGATAGTAACTATCGTGAGAATTATTCATTATTAAATGATGCAACGCAATGGAATTGCCCGACTAGTTTCGGACCTAACCGGAATCCTTAATCATGAGCTGACGCGGCTGAGTGGCTAGTCGAAGTAGCCAGTTCAATTCGCGTTAGTAAACCGTTGCATATGCATCATTTAATACTTAGCTATTATAATCTTATTTACCGACTGCACCTATAGCCGAGTGGTTGAGGTCACCATGTCAAACTCACTGCGATTCGTGTCTCAGTTTCGCTCGCAGCGTAGAACAAACGTTAGTGCAACCCACAAATGCTTTTCCTGACGATAGGTATTTGTCCATGTAACTTGAATGTTTGTGAAACCCCTTACGTCACAAGGATTTATTACCTTAGTTCGGAGGTCCTAAAAATGTGTATTAAATAACCCGCCGCAATATCACGTATTCCTTGTAATATCTTAGTAAAAAAAAAACGAAATGGCGCCATTCAATTTTTGAATACTTTGATTGGAAAAAGTTTGAACTTTTTAAAAAGAAATACTTAATTCCTTTACAAACATTTCCTTTTTATTCAAACTAGAATATCTCTCAAATATCTACTATCTGCTACCATTCACTGTCCTCCGCGCGTGCGTGCAGTCGACAGTTCTCTGCCCGCATTACACAGAGCAAAGAGTAAATATCTGCAATTTGATCTATGTGTAAGTAGGTCGTATTTAAACCAGAAGCAATATGCAAGAGTTAAAATTCTCTCACGCCTGCTTCGGTATTTCGTGAAGGAATTCCTTCCTGCATTCTGTTCGAAATATATCCAGGGCGACTGCCAGCACCTCTAGTGTGGAAGAGAGATGGAAATATACGCTGTGTAGTGCGCTGGCTTGCTTCCACAGCTGCAATAGTTTTATTTTAGGATGAGGTGTTAGGTCCATAGGCAAACGATGCAATATAGTTTTTTTTTTATTGAATATAGTTTTCTTTTAAGTCTATTAGGTTATACAGAGATGAAATGGGAGAATTTTGTTTTATTTACTATTTTACTTAAAAGATGCAAATAATCAGATTTCAAGTACGTGTTACGTGTTGCGTACCTATTTATTATTTGGAGGTATGAAAGACGGTCTAAATAAAATTGCAGTCTGCTGAGCGGTATAAATTCAATTTATGGAACAATTCAAAGTTAAAGCAAATTTATGCATTTGAATTCGCTTTAACATCAATATTAAATATTTATTCAGACTACATTTCCCCTAAATAAGGAACCGCAACGTAACTGAAAAGGCATAAAGAAAGTACAAAATATCTGACAGTTTATGCATTTCGTTTTCAGTTCATTTATAGGCTTGTGTCATTAGAGACTGCGGGTATAGGATATCGGATCATTAATACTTGATAAGGTAATATAAACGTTAAAACTCAAAATTAAGTCTGCGCCTGATTTATTAATAAATGATACAATAATGCTTAAGCGTGAGAGGAGGCTTAGCTACATCTGCACAATTTTATCGATCACAGGTTAAGCCACGCTTGACACGGTTGGTCCGTGAATGGGTGACATGTGACATCTATGTCATTAAAAGTACTCCCGTGTTTTAGGAAGCACGTAAAATTGTGGTTCCCGACTGTTATTCCTACATCTTTGATATTCGTTACGGGTCACAAGTTACAGTCTGAAAACCAGTCTTACTTAAGCGAATCGACTATCTGTAGTGTGGGTATTCAGTTGAAGAGGTCATAAGGGAAGTCCTTCCTTACAAAACACTGGTACTTAGCTGCATCTGGTTACACTGGAAGCCGACTTCAACATAGTTGGGAAGGCTAGGATGGCCCAACATGGCTAGGATGATATTATGAAGCTTGCTGAATAGTTTTGATATAGATACGAGTATTATTTTCTCTTAGTGAATGTTTGAAATGGTTTTTACATGTTTTATTATTAGCTTTTCATACTAAAACGTTGGCTGGTGTCTATAAATTATAAAACACGGGTCCCGTTAATTTTGTGTTGACATAAAGGCTCGGTTCTGCCGTGTACGGGTTTTTTACGCGTGACATACATTTTTACTTATTTTTTTGATGATGTTTTTTACTTTTACTTCCAAAATTATTTTTGTGTTTTTACTGAATTTTAAAAGAGATGTGGAATTGTGTAATTGAGATTTACGATGGAAATTAAAAACTTTTTATTAATTTGCGCTTTTGAATGTATTTGATTGTGAAACGGACAATATTATGTTTTTTAGGAGTCTGTTTCACATTAATTTGGTGTTTAAAGGTTTTTTTTTTCACCAATAAAATGACAATCCTTGCATCCATGACATGAACGTACAATACTAAACCGTCTAGACAAACAATTTAACTGTGTCCAGGCTACTAATAATTTATGTATATTCAAAATTGCTTTTGTACGTAAATATTAAAATTGGAACTTTAATTCTATAACGAAAACTTTAACTTTTAAATAGATGATTGATATAATTGATTCTTAATAACTCTATGGGATGATATGCAGTGTTTACTTAGACCGTGGTTTTATTTTATAGGTGCAGATTTCATGTTTTGTAATAAAAAGTTTTAGAAGATATACAATATATTATAAAAAACATTTTTTCGCTCCGAAATGAAAATTTTGATCTCACGATGACCAATTTGGAAGTATAACAATTTTTATCTCGCATCAATAGTATTGTTGATATCTGCAACCAAGCAATAAAATATGGATTGCTTGTCGGTCATCCGTGCCCTTTATGTTTAAAATGTTGTCTTTATGTTTATCGGGACCTGGCAAAATCTATTCCATAGTAAGTATTGTAGTCAGAGGTATAGTATACTTATACAAAACTCCACAATGGGTAAAAACTTCTCAACTTAAATAAAACTCCCAACTAGTATCATAAAACTTGAGCGAAAATAATTTCTCAATTCGAGTAAAGGATCAAGTTTTCAAAGAGAATGTGTTATCTCAGTCGTTCTGACTAATGCTTTTTGAATCGTCGCTCCGCGGGATACCAAACTTTATAATCTTGATCCGAAGTTTTCGATGCGAAGCGAAAACTGCAATTTCTCAAGTACCAAGTTTTTATGATAAATTATCGAACTAGAAAAAGTATTGGTTAAGAGACTTAATGTGCTTAATGATATTAAATCAGATGGGAGAATGTAGCGTGAATCACTCGAATACTTTGCTTCGAGTGGGTTCGAGTAGGTACTTTATTAGGAATGAGGTGGATTTGTGTTCTTTTCAGTTCATTGAAATTCACTTGTTCCGAGTTGAGCGTAGGAAAGCACTTGAGGGATGAAAAAGGTTTGACTATTTTATTATTGACTAGTCCGCCCGCGGCGCAGTTTGTGGAAATTCTGTTATTCTTGTGCTCAAGTAGATTAAATTTTGAATCTTCTCCGTTGTTACGGATGTTGGACGCTGCGTTGATGCGATTTTTATTCTGTACCTTTGTTTTTCTAAATAAATATACATTTTATACTTGCCTGATGTTTATATTATGAAACTTATTCATAAATTCTCGTTAAAATTACCTCGTTCAAAAACGAAACAACTTCTTTAAAACCAACTGGGATAAGACTGTACTATTATTTTTATTATCTTCAGAGAGATTTTATTACGGTATGCGAACGCGTTTTTAATTAAAATAAGCTTTGTCATATTTTATTTATATTACCTACTCAATACCGGTGGTAACTAGCAATGATTAGTATTTTTTGTGGTCTGTATTTAATCAGGTACGACCATTTAGAGAGTTTTTTAAACAAAGCTTTAAACAAAAATTAAGCCTTGTGTCTTGTATAATATTTTAAATCGTTAGTTATCTTAAACATATAACATTATACTCAAATTTCTTTCCCAAACATTTTTCCCAAAAACCTACTCTAAAATGCTTTCTTAACTTCTCCGTCACAGAATCTAGTTTTCGAAACCCAGCTCAGATAAGCTAGCGGGTCAGGGCTCTTGGTCCATGGAGTCTGCGATCTCAAATATTGTCACACTCCAGTTATCGTCCCAGACAGCCCGTGTACCGATGCTTGTTAAACCGAACTCTCCTTGAGAAAAGCTGCACTTCTTTTCAAAATATCTGTCTTGTGAAACATATTTTCTTTCCCTTAGAGACATTAAAGCAATTTGTTTTGGATAAGTTAGACGTATGCGATCGTTTAATGTTTGTGTGTTAAAGATTTTGGGTGACAGAGAGTAGCTTGAAAATCGTTTCCAATGAATTTATTTCATTAAAACAATATTGTGTTATAGTATCGATTGGAATGTTAAGATTATTTCTAATAATGCTAAGCAAAGTTTTCACATAGTCAAATCTTCAAAAAGAGGTTCAAGTAATTTTTGCACTTAAATTTTAAAATGTACCGTTTTTTTGTGTTTTCTTTTGGTGTAATAAAAACACCACAACAGAAATTCGTCATCTGTAAAAAATCAACTATCTAGTTCTCAGCTTCATTTCGAACAAGTAATAAGTTCCAGTTTATACCTTTGAGTGCCGAACCCTAAAGCACTCTTATTACACTGTATACAATTTATACTCCACTCCGATCAAAGCCTGTTCAAACAGACCTTCAGGATGAGTAAAAATAAACACAACATAGAATATCATATCAAAAAACGTTCGGATCAACTTCAAAGGATTTTTAGCTACGTTTGATATAAAAATAAAATAACAAACACATCCGCATGCAATTATCGCGGATAAGCTCTCTGCATAGAGAATTCTCAACAAGATTGCTTTGTAAAAGGTCACTGAAACTGAATTTCAGGCGTACATTTTGTAACGTGGTAACGAGGATTGTTACAGTATAGGATATTTGGTAAGATGAATTCAAGGACATGAGGCTCTGAATATTTTTATGCAGTCAATAACATAGAAACCCGTAAAAAGTTTAATTTGTTAATGTTTGTCTTTATTGTTCTGCCCAGTTAAAGTAACACTGTTACAAAAATCTGTCTCTTCCTTTGTCACCAGGTTGTATATCATGAACCGTGATAGCTAGATAGTTGAAATTTTCATAAATAATATACAGTTATTTCCGGAAAAATTTCTAAATTGAGGTAGAGACGGTACAAAGAGTTACTTTGATAAGTTACGTGGTTTAAGACAATTTAAACTTTGTAAAAAAAAAAAACATGAAATAAGTTTCTTATCAAGATAACCTGTTTCGTAATGTCGTTCACACTACTACAGTAACTATATACCTTACAGGAGGATATTATACGAGCTGTAATAGATGCTCACCAACGGAGCCAGGTAAATAGGTAAAAGAACGCACATTATATTCAAACAAAACACAAAATTCAATTTGTCCAATTTCCCCGAGTCTAAGCACAAAAACCTCCCTAGGGCACCAAAATTCCCTTCGAAAACATATTACAAACTCTTCGATGGAAAAACGAAAAAAAAAAACATTTCCTTTTTTCAAAAGAAGCCGATTATCTATACCTCTGTGTTCTACGTCGCCAATGCCATCGGAAACGAGTTAAATATTTACATGTTTACAACGATATACATACGTACTTACATATTATTACAATTTCGTGAATACAAGGATTTAACAAAGAGGATGGTAGCGTATTCAACCTTTATCTCTTCGTGCAAGGTTGAAGTCATATACTTTGTACGTGACAACAAACTAAGCGTATATTTGGAATATTGTGTTATATTGACCTTAAATATTGGGACCTAGATAGGTAACCTTACCTGTTCTTAAAAATATGAAGGTATGGAACACCTGGGACTTTTCATCTCTCAATATATTTTATGAATACAATATGATGCAGTAAGCTTGGTACATTGTAAGTTCTGAGAGACTTATAGCAAGAATTTGTTCTTTAATGCGTTTGTCATACATGCTGTTATTTGCTACGTCAATACAAAAATTAACGAAGGAAAAGGCGTAGAGACCTTCAGGAAAAGTTTTTCTATTTATGTAACAGCGAGTTTACAACCAAAACAAATGTTGGTGGGCCATGAATCGGTAATAACTTTTTGAACACAAAAATGTACCGTTATATTTAAATATATCACACAATAGGCAGTAATAGCCCAGCTTGTCTTAATTAAAACGTGTTGCTAACCAAAAGTTGGTTAGGTAAGGTTATACTTTTATTCCCTCTGGCTTATCGAATTGTAAAAACTCTCAAAATTTCCCAGTTGGCGAAAATTTGGTTAAATAAATTATGAACGCTTCCAAAAAAAATTCAACTGTTTTTTTATTTGGTCGACTTAATTATTCGTTATACTCGTTTAAAAAAGAAAAAGAACGGTAAAGATCGCCCAAATTAATTTGGAACTTTTTTATTCTGGTGAAATATTAAAAATGCCTGAGGTATCAAATGTAGGCATAAAAAGTCTTCGTGCCGCCATTGCCGGTAATAACACCAGCCTAGCAACAGTTCACTTGTATAGGTATTAAAATTTACTTTTATTTTGCCATCAAACGAGCCATTTTTTTTTTTTAGTATTTTACTCGGTTTTACTATAAATAATTTAGCTAACTTGTAAATTTTGACAAGAACTAGCGTTCTGATTGAAAACAGGACATAATGACCTGGTGCACAACATTTCCTACCCATACTTCAATAATAAAGTAAAATATTTAATATAAAAAATATTAAAACATCCATTAGGCAGTAAATATCGTAATTTATTAATGTATTCAACATCATACTGTTATACATTTTCATATTTTCTCGTGTAACAGTATCGACGTGAAGCCGTGAACTAAATTTAGTAGAAGCTCCATTTTATAGCTTCCGTACTTTATGGTAATAGGCACAAACCTCCGGTTGTGCGCTGCTTCTGATCACATTACGAATAACTCACAGTTTTATCGACGTTTAATATAACCTTGTGCAATTACAATGCTTTTATTTATGATTTTTTTAATTCTTGAAGTAGGTATAAAGTTTTACAAGACATTGATGATTGATTATAAATGAAAACTAGAGAGTCTTATACCACGTTTTACAGTAAGGTTATTAAGGCTATACAAGGCGTTGAGCATCCCTCTTGCACACACTCAGTATCATTACTCTAAGACGTGGCAGTTGGCCCTCCACACTTATCATCTATATTCATTAAAATAAAATTATGTTTAGGTACATTTTATGCACTTCATGTTTCCCTTCTTAAAACCAGTCTTGGCTAAGAAGTCACATTGCATTCAGACAGAAAAAAATTCGGCCGCAAAAACTGTGACTATTTGGAAATAATGATGTCAACTCCAACATCCCGAAAACCTCCATAGATGTTCAAATCTTTTGTGAAACTAGAAAAGGCAGGCGCCATGTGTCGTACAAAGGTGTTCCCAATAAAGATACATAGAGAACGACCTTTTGGGAACTCATTCACCGTATTTCGTGGCCTTTGGTGCACAATAGCTTGGATCTGAAGTTTCTGAAGCCGAGGCGACACAAGAACGTCTCTTGTTAGTTATCACAATAGCTCACTATACATCGCGTTATGTGTTTAGCTATCGGCAGGTCAGATAGCAAGACGTTTTGGACCGTCCAATTACTGAATTGTTGGTGTCTCGAAAGTCGTATTGAATTCTTGGTATTGTAAACTTCCAACCAATATATTCGTTGGTTCTGTAATTTTAACGAAACAAATATGGTTATTTTTCACATGAATAGGATGTTTATTTATAGTAACAGATTTTCAGAAAATATTGGTTTTTTATTTTACCTCATAAACAAAAAAAAGGGATACAGTAAAATAAAATTACATTAAGGTAAAAAGTAATCAACATATTTGTTAATCCAAGGTTATAGCAAATCACGAAATTTCATCAAAATTGGTCAAGGAGTTCTAGCACTAATAGGTAACAAATAAACATACATAAAAACTTTCGCCTTCATAATAATAGCGTGATAAAATGTGATTATAAGTTTGAATAAAATTCTAAAACGTTGCAACAGTTTCAACCATTAAACTATGTTTGCAAATCATGACAGTTGAACATAAAGCCTTAATTAGAGGCCTTCGCGGAGTCCTTCTATTATTTTATTAAGTTTCCACAAGAATTTTCAGTTACTTGTGTTTCATGGAAATTGCATACATTGCCTAAAGACCTTGTCCTTGTGGACTATAGTTACTGTTTAAATTGCCCATGACGTGGCATGCAAACAGATTTTTTTCTATACCATGAAGTACTCTATAATGTAGCGTAGGTTTTGCAGTTATGTCGAATAGTAATCATAAATACTGCCTCAAATCACATTTCATTTGGAAATTTTGAGTGCTGATAATTCACCTCTGTGACATTTCAATATAAATGTAATGATGATAGAAAGCCCTCGAATGTATGAAATTGCCAGTTTGCGTCACTTGGGTAATTGTGGCGAAATGTCAATTCAATACTTTTTTATACCATTACATACATATACACATTACATATAAATGCCATATCACACACATTCGCAGAAGGAAGGAGTCGTTTTAAAAAAGATATAGTCCCATGTTTTGTATGAACACTGCAATTATGAACAAAGTCATATATAACAAATATAATATTTCTAGAAGGGTCAATAACGAAACAAAAGTTTAAAGTTAGTAATAAGCCGACACGAAAAAAAAACAAACAAAAATGCTATCACCAAAGTCAATGTGTCACCGCTCCTTTTATCGACAAACGTCTTAATAAGCGTGCCTTAAAAGCGGAAAAACAGTTTCAGGATATTACCACATAGGAAGCCGACATATTCTCTTTAACGAGGCCGTCAAGGAAAGATACCTGTTTATCGCACTGCACCGTTGTTGCTACATCAACGAAATAGACAGTCTTAAATAGTCCTAAAATTAATTCCACGAACGCCTTGTTATTTTAAAGCAACGTCGTTAGAGTTCCGTACAAACAGGGCGAAAACGGCTCTAATTAGTAAGGCTTCGCTGTGTGGCTGTTTGTCTGTCACCAGGCCGTATCTTATGAACCATGATAGGTAGAAGATGATAAACACAGTTGTGTTTTAATGTAGTATTTCTGGATCATCTATTACAAAAAAATTAAAAAGTCAAGCACCGTCACAATTTTGAAGACGACAATTATAAAAAAAAACAAACGTTTTATTAATATATTTGTACGAAACTCTCAATATCACAAGTCTGGCTCGCACTTGACCGGTTTTCATGTTAAAATTGCGAGGAGCGAGGCACGATATTGCATATTATGGAAATAATGCAAGCCGACAATACCAACTTTAATGAAAGAGGTACTTAAAAATATTACACGGAATATTAAGTACATGAAGCGAGGTAGGAAAGGTCCCAACCATCGTTATGGTACCTACTTGGTACCACCTTTAAGCAGATGTGTATCAATAACCATTAAAATGGGTAGAATTAATATTTGCTCTACATTTCCGAGCGCCCCTGTCATTATAATGTAATTATGTTTTTATTAATGTTATTAGGTGACTTTGGTATGTATTTTTCGTTTCATATCTTATGGTTTAATAAATTATTTTTGTATGTAGGTTACTGAATCTGTGTTAGTAAGGACTGCTCAATGTTATTAATGAATTTATACGTTTTTATTTGTCTTCTATTTAATACTTCGTATATCTAATGATATCAAAAACCTGTTTGTCTCTATAAATCTTGTCATCGCTTTAAACTTTTATTAATTGAATGTACTACTAAAGCAAACCACAGGCTTGATATAAAAAAAAACTGAGCTAAACTTGTTGAAATCTTTATGGGACCAAATAACAGCTACCTACTTCACGTTAAATAAATGATTTTAATTAATTATTCCTTCAGTGAATTAAAATCCGAAGTTTTGTTTTGGGGTTACACACATAAAAACACAGACTAATTGAGAACCTCCTTTTGAAGTCGGTTGAGAAACAGGCTGTATAAAATACCATAATTATTCATTTTACGGTTAAAAAATAACCAGACATTTAAATGTTTAAGGTAAAGCTATACCCATCACATATTTTTGGAATTTATATAAACAGTATCTAATTTATCTTTTTGTTAAAAAAAAAAAACAAAATTGGATTAAACAATCTGGAAAAAGAATTCTCCATAACGCTTGAATTGTTTGATGTGGCTATCATATGAATATACAACACACACCATTGAAAATATAAAAAAATGGATATTTTATTTCTAGCTGACCTTTATTGAATTTGCGTACATCGTAGGCACCCATTCAAATTGTTAAATAAAACATAAAATTCGTTTTACAAAATTCGCGAATATTTTCATTTGTAACCGTACAAAACCATTAAAAAGGTTTATCATCGCACGCTGTTAAAATTTTATAAAGAATATAAAAATATTGTAGCACTAAATAATAAAACGGTGTGCTCTTTTACAAAAAAAAAATACAGATGAAATAAATAAATCACAAGTTACAAGGTATGTCGGATGCTATTCAAATAAATTCCTTTTTCCTTCGAAATAAATTGAATTATTAAAACGTACAAGCCGACGAAACGACGTTTATCGATGCTCTCCCTCACCCAAAACTTGGCGATGTACGAATACCTAATAAAACGGGTTTCCTCAATTGCCAAGTAATTTGTCATTTGACATGATGTTTAATCCGGAAGCTGTGAATTTAATTTCGCAAATAAAACGTCTGACTTCCATAAAAATTTCAGGGTAGGTTACTTTATGTCGTACTCTAAAAGCCTGTTTTATGATTGGCCGTAAAAAAGCGAGCCTCCGCGAGCCAATTTCGTTCTTTAATTACGGTAACATTCAAGTTTTACAGGAACATCAGAATATGTATGTCGAAGATGGAATTCAAGGGTTTCCATTAAGCTTAGGCGACGTTATCAAGTATTGCCGTGAATATGCGGCTGAAACCTCATTGGAATTTGTCATTGTCTGCTAAGGCGACTTCGAGTCACTATTCGGATTCCTTGGTGCTATGGAGTATTGATGTCATCATTAATATAAGAATGACTGTGTTGTCTGTATTCTCACGAAAAACATAAAAGCAAAAACTCGTCTCTTTTTTTAAATTAGGTACTTCAAAATGAAGCCCAATTTCTAGTGAAGTTTACAGGTGCACAATTGAAACTACCAGCTAAATGATCTCGGTACATTTCTCAAGGGTAGTGTGGATAGAAGGGCAGCCAACCCCGTCTTCGTAAATTAGGCTGCGGCATTGAAGCCGCTTTATAATTTAGGGAACACACGTCGACGTTGCATAATTTATTCCTATGTAGCTTGACCTCTTTATAAACGCCTCGGAATGAATACTTTAAGGTGTCTTAAATTGAAAAGAAAATACTTTACCTCTGATTTCAAACAGATTTGAAGTATTTTCTTTAAATATTATGGATAAAAAGATTACTGTAATGAAAGGGATGAAAAAAATCTTTCTAAGTAACAGAATAGGCTCGGAGTAAGCTGAGGTAAAACTTTATGAAATATTGGGTTTCTTGTTTGAATTGGGTTTCCGTAGATGATATCGGCATACTGTTGGTGTTTTATTTACGACCGGAGGTGGATGGGGTTAGGTGTGTGTAACTTGAAGTGACCCAATAATGTTAATTTTCTGGTATCGGCCTTGAGTTGGAAATAGTGTAGTGACGCGATAGTCGTACGTTATTAATATATACGGCGGTGCATAGAGACCTTGACCTGACCTCCACCGAGCGTCCCCGAGCCGGCGTTGATAATAACAAGTTCTACTAAAAATGCATTACTTACTGTTTGTTGCTTTCGATTAAATGGAACTTTCCAAATTACATATTTTTAATGGGTTCTTTTGCCGAGCACTTTTTTCATACATTTTTTTTATAATGAAACTCTTGCCTATATTTTATATTCATAAACTCATCCAGTATTTAATTGAAAAAGTTTTTAAAAAGTATGACGAAATTTTATTTCGTTCTTCTAAAGACTAGTCTAAATATTGATTAAGAACATGAATATTTATCCCAAATGTTTGAAAAAGCAATATAAACAAATGATGTCAAAGTAAGATTTATTCAAGACAAAGACATTCGCACGAGCACGTGTTTATCGCATGTGGACGTCTCATTACGTAGTGTTAGCCGTTACAAATCTGTTCTTTGTATTACTTCCCTAATGCATGCAAGACATACAAGTGAAATAAAGGATTACAAAAACAAACAAAGCTTAAAGTATAATATTCGAATCTACGATCTTTGACTTGGCCAGTCCAACTGTTACCAATACTTTTTGCAAATGACAGCCAAAAAGTGTCGCTGTCATATGACTGTGTGTGAGTGCAATTGCATCTAGAAAAACAAAAGAACGACACTAGTTTAGTATGTTCTTTATTCTATGACTACGCTATCTCAATATACCGTCTCATTTTGCATACGAATATCTATTTATAGATACACCTCACCTAAAACTTTACGGTATGTTGTACGACTTCAAATTTAGCTATGGATTACATAAGTTTAGTATTGCAATATAAACTGTAGCACATAAAGGATTATTCTCTGTTTAATACGTTAAAATAATGTTAAATGTTAGAAATATTTTTTCGCAATATTATATACCAAAATATTTTTGGGTAATACAGTAGGTACCAGTAGGTTTTGTGTGGCATTAGTATTACTGATCAACAGATTTAAAACTTTGATGTTTTTTTTTAAGTTTTTCTTCCTATTCTTGTGATAAAAAATAAAAGATTAACATCCATACATGTTAAATAAAAGATTAACATATATCAACATAACCCACACTGTGTCACAGCTGGCCATAGGCCTATTTATTCCAGTTGAGACGAAGAGTATATATAATAGTTGTCTTCATCCGTTAAATAAAACCTCATTCTCCAAAATAATATGAACATTGTAAAATCCTTCTAACCATTCATGTCAAAACATACCATTGTTTGGTAAATATGTATAAGGTGACAAAGCAACAACACATACTTGAGTACAACAATAGAGTAGTACGATGTCTCGATAAGGTTTACCTTACGGCGAAGAGGTCACGGCCTGACATACTACACCGCCTAAACTTAGATGAAGTTATATCAGAAATACCTATGCTTAGTATGGAATATACGTGAGTTAGTTACAAAATTGATTTAAGGAGAATTTTAATAATGATCAAACTAAGCTGGTTTTATGAGCAATTGACAACTGATACACATGCTTCAATATTTATAAAACATACATAAATTATAGCCAGACTCAGAACGAATGATCGTGCTCATGACACAAACATTCGTCTTGGGTTGGAATCGAACATACGACCTCCGGTATAGCAGTCAGGGCTAATAACCATAATTATTATCCTGTCCACCTGCCGCATGTTACTGTATCCTTACTGCATGTTTTTTTCATACTAGTAGATTGCAAAGTAGAGATAGACTATTTCTTCTTTAGAAAAATAGGGGTTATAATTAAAAAAGGTTTTTTTAATGTCACTCTTATGTAAAGCTGTTAATAAATTATATTTTTTACCTTCTGCAGAGTACTAAAACATCAAAATTTTGTACAATAAGACCCTTCTGTTTATGCCGCCGACAAAATAGCGCTATCATAAACGCAAGCAAATTAGTGAGCCTTACGCTATTAATAATATATTATGCCAACATTAATGATCTTCATTATCATAATACAAAAGCGTATGTGCCCTACCCCTGTATTTTACGACATCAGGAATGTGATGGAGTGGTTGGGTTGACGTCACTAGTATTTGAAACTATAACACACCTGGCCGGTACTATGACCCGTTATAGCAAGACTTGTGTCATTGTAAGAGAGAGACAGCGCTATAGATAGTAGAAGTAGTGGCGTCTCGTTTCTACATTTGTAAGTCACGCTTCAAAAGCTGTGATGGTGGAAATTAATGCATGCGATTCCACAATTATATAACTTACAATGTCGTCATCATCCTAGCCTTTTTCTAACTATGTTGGGGTTGGTTTCCATTATAAATGGATGCAGCTAAGTACCAGTTTTCTACGAGGAGCTACTGAGTATCTGACCTCCTTAACCCAGTCACCTGAGCACTGGGCAGTACAGACTTTATAACTTCTGGTTAACAATATCGAATGACAAAGATGTATGAATCATAGCCGGGATCCACAATTTCACGTGCCTTCCGAAACATGGAGGAACTCGTAATGACATAGATTGTCACCCATCCACGAACCGACTGAGTGAAGCTATGGTCGATCAACTTGCGCAGTTATAGCTTAACCACATATCAATGTTTGGTGAAATATTTATACTACAATTTAACTTTACATACTAACATTGCTCATTGCTATTGAAACAAGTAAATTAATCATTGAAGTAGGTTTATATCGAAAAAATCATTTGTTTTCAATGTTCGCAAAGGATATTCGTGGATAGAAGCTATCCAGTTTCAAATCTATCCGTCGAACGAATACTTACTTTTTATTTTACTATTGACAGAAAATGCATGAAATGGATCGGGTGTCTACTATTTGTGGACTAGATGGATTCTTATTCAATTTGAACAGCATCAAGCTTGCTATATCTAACTAAACTATATTAAAAAACAATAAACTTTTAGAATTAAAACGAAAATGTAGTTCGAAATACGAAAATTAATTCTTATGATATCAAGATCGTCATCGACAAATCTTCCTCTTGTATTTTAATAACAAAAACATCTATCAAAAATAAATAAAACTAAAATTTATGATAATAAATTAATTTAATATTACTCCAGCTACAGCTAAACCGACGATAAAATAAAATACACCCTGTCACAGAAAATTTATAACAAATAATTTCCCCTTGTTAGTTAACAAAAGGTGTTACATTGTTTCGTGGTCAAGTAAATTAATAAGTGACGTCATTCCGAAAATTGATATACTAAGTTCATATTGATAGAAGGTGTTTCAGGCAATACGACCATTAATCACTGTTTAATTCAATTTACGTTCCGGCCGGGGCAACGCAAACTGTTTGTGGCCGCTTGTCATCCGTTAGTTTGCATTCAATACATGAAGTACTAGGGGACACAGCTAGCCCATTCATGTGTTGTGTATACAACGTACTGTAGGTATTCTAAGGTTCTATAAATAAGCTTTTTATTTTAGTACACAGATAAACTATTAAAAACATGACAGGGGCTGTGCTTAACCCTGTGGATAAAAAACCCAAACCTGTAACAGACCCTAACAATCTTTACGATCTAGCTTCACATAGAATTGGCAAACTAAGAACTTAATTCGCTACAAAACAAGTTAAAGATACCAATCTAATCTATTATTCTAGCAGTTGTATAACCAGTAACCTCAAAAGGCAGATAGCTCCACCAAAAATATGTGTCTGCTTCTAAAATTTAGGCGACCTGCGATCGGTATTCTGTAGCTAGTATACAGTGTCTTTACAACAAAGGTACCTGAACTTATTCCGTCGGCGAGTCGTAAAGCGACTCGATGTTCGGTCCCGTTTTGTCGGTCGCTGTGAATTCGGGAGCAGCTGTGATTTCCTGACCACCTACGTTCGTGTTCTTTGCCTTTGTACCACTAAACGCTAATTTATACATGTTGAGAGCCCTTGTGATGTTGTTTACACATCCCGTTTGTTTGTTACAGGTGTAGAAGGAGCTCCAAAGGTCATACAAACATGGTATGTCGTAACTCATTCCAGCTTTATTACGCGCCAATTTACAGAATTACATTGTTTAATGGGTACTTCTCGGGAGTCGTTATACATATTTAATATAATGAAACGGATTCATTGTTTGCTTAACTTTGAAATGGAAATATTTATCTACTTAATATTGTTTGTAATAAGATAAGTCAAGCGAATAGTTCCTTCCGAGAAATCTCATCAGACGTCTGTAGTGAAAATATTTTGTTACAGATTCAATCAAATAGATTTACGAGAAGAAAATGAGATACAGCCCGAAGGCTGCGTTCACCTCATTGAAAAGCTAATACTGTGATTTTGAGATATGGCGCGTGAATTTAAAATGTCGTAGGAAAGTTGAGGTGATGTGTTAGTTTATTATGGGAGCCGCATGGAGTCGCGTGCGCAGATGAGTCACACGCTACCGACCAAGCACCGGCCTGAGGCAACCTACAGGAGTTGCTCGCAGTCTTTGCCGCTCGATATTCTGTAAGTACCACAATTCAAATACCGTTTCAAATAAGGCGTATAATTTCAATCGCCCAAAAAACCTACAATATCGGTAGTCATGAACAAGGTTTTATAGTAAAAACAATGAATAAACTATTAGTATTGAGAACCATTCTCTTATACCGTTATAATTCACTTGAATTACCAGTCTTATAGCATAAAAAATAAGTAATAGATAAAAAAAAACAAAATCCACGATTTTAAATGTCACTCAATGTAAATTGCATTGTCATTGAGTTTGAAGATACCCTGAAAATTTTAGCCTGCTAGCATCGGACAAGTGTCGGAAAGTGCCTCAAAATTTAGTTGCAAACCCAACTGGAACGATAAACGACGATTTGACGACCTCCGTGGTCGAGTGGCGTACGCACCGGTTTCACGGTGTCGCTAGCTCTGAGGTCCCGGGTTCGATCCCCGGTCGGGTCAATGTAAAAATTCACATTTCTACATTGTCTCGGGTCTGGGTGTTTGTGGTACCTTCGTTGTATCTGAATTCCATAACACAAGTGCTTTAGCAACTTACTTTGGGTTCAGAACAATGTATGTGATGTTGTCCGCATTTATAAAAAAAAAAAAAAAAAAAAAAAACAAACAAACAAGGAAAGTGAGTGTTTAAAAAAACATAAATACTACAAAACAATATTACAGCGCAGCTAAATCTTTTTTTTTCATAAAACACCATAATCTTTAAACATCTCTAAGCAGTTTAAATTACAAACTCAATGACCAATAAAACCGCTTGAAAAGGAAAAGTAATCTTAAAATAATGTCAAATGAAGCGCTGTAACACGATTACACCAATATTCCAATTACAAAATATATTTTTTTTGGTAATTGAACGGCAATTTTGTCACTCCCACGCAAAAGTGTGGGAGGGATGGCCTTGTAAAGGATGAAATAAGCTAGCAAAAAAATGCGTAGGTATGACAAATTTAGCGTAAAAGGATTGTGTTGTTTGGCTACAATAAATTTGAACAAGGATTACGCCAACGTACGGGTTTGCGGTTAAATGTTAAATATACGGTTTTTGTTAGGGCAGTAACCTGGTTGCAACCAAATAGGATAGATTACTATTTTTTTTTTCAAGTTCAAAGTCTTTATTTCTCTCATATACATTACATAACTAAATTACATGCCCCGCAAAACCGTTTACACGGTTTGACTGCGGGAACGAGTGTCACTTACATTAATATAATTTATTTATTTTTTTAGTAATCCATCTTATTTTCATTTATCATATGATACCAAAAACATTACCCAGTTTCTGTTCAGGTACCAATGTATGATTGTGTCAGGATTTAGAAGCTTCCATCATGTATTATTCTATTAAATCTGAATCACGTACTCTAGCCTTCTTCTATGAATGTTAATAAACTATTAAATTAAGTCAATGAATTCTTCCAGTCTGAATACAAAACAAGAGCAATTCATTGAACTCGTATCATATAAATAGCATATATAAAATGTTAATTTAAACCTCCATAACAATGTATGCCTTACATTGAAAACCTCCAAATTGTAACGTAGAACCTTGCGAAAACAAAGTTTTTATTTTTGTACTTTTTGCCCTCGTTAAAATATTATTTTTAACGAAACCTCCGTGCTGGTTCCATCTCGTACATATTACGTTGTGTTACGTAATGTTTCTTTTTTACTGACACGTGATAGTCAGTTGTAATATTGCTCTACCTTATTTCTGTTTCCTTAGTAAATGAAAAAACCACGGTAATCATATTTTTTCCTATCTATTTTAGTAGGTTCCAAAGTTTTGTCGCTTGTGTTAGCAATATTTTTTGTTCCACATACAGGATATTTTCTTTGTTTTTAATTTAATATGATTTGGGTCAGGCTATAACATTCTGCCGCTGGAAAAGGACGTAAAAAGAAGAATAGAATAGATTTTACGGGGAGGTAGAAAAATAAGATGGTATCGTGAAGCTCTTTCCTCGTCTTTGGTTTGATAAATAAAATAACTTCAAAGCTTAATCAGAACACTGGGAAAAATCAATAACCAGCATTCATGCGTAGATTCAGCTTTTTACCAGTTTGTAGTCACCATACCATCACGCCGCTCCGTCTTCACCGCAAAGTGGAGAAAATCCATATAGGAAGGCTTCCAGGAAACAAAAATGCTTTACCGAGGATTGAGAAAGCTTATGTAATTTTTAAGAGAGAATGCTTTAGAAAATCTTCAGCTATGAACAGAGAAATATGGGATGTGTCTTAAAAAAAACGACTGCTGCAATATTATTCCTTGTGTCTAGGTTTTACAATCATTCAAGTCACATGCACAATGAAACCAAGAGTCAGGACAAGCATTCTTGGATCGCAAAAATGGTTTTCTTACGCGAGAATCGAAACCGAGACACGTCGCGCTGGGTAGCATTGGCGTGGTGACCTTAACTAATCCGCTATCCGTGCCTTCGAAAGTGACAAAGGATAATGTGTGGTAACTCTTGCTGTGGTACAGATGGTTGCCGCGGTCGTCGTTCCGGCCGGCGGAGGGCGAGCTGGCAGACTGCGTGCTGGTGGTGGGCGTGTCGCGGCCCAAGCTCGCCGCGGCGCTGCTGTCCGTCACGCTGCTGTCGCTGTTCCTCACCTTCCATGTGCTCTATGACAGCGCGCTGTATAGCATACAGGTAATAGTCATCAACATATAATAATGCGTTTTTTGTATGATTAGTATGGTCTAATGGTTACTATCTTATCAACTTTAACTTATCTACTAACGGTTAGTAATGCTTAAAAGCTAACGTTTGCCTCACAAGCAACGCTGCTATCCAATCCTTCAACCATATATATTAATAAGAATGTCCACAGCCCGCAGGCCAATCATACTAATTAACAACAGATCTGACACACATATTCTATGTTATAGTTAAAAAAATATTCATAAAATCTTCTGAATTTATCGGCCAAAATATCCTAATCTGCGGTATTCAAGAGATCATTGATGTTCATGGTATAAAATGTACCTTTCATGCATGAAATTCTTATGGCGAAAACGCTGACTATTAGCTCCAGAAACAATGGTTCTAACACCCAACTTTAAGTTAAGAGTGTCGCAATTGTAAAAGCGAGACAAAGCTCTACATGACATAGAGCGCCGTCTTGCTTCAATAACTCACAATAAAGGTACGACTGTTACGTTATCAGTATGTAACATACTGACTGAATCCATGATTTTAACAAACTCCGTAATAAACAATCGTAAAAACAGCAAACAATAATAATTATAATCATAAACGTGTTTACGTAAACTCCCAAAACACATATACAAAGTATGTTACTAAACAAATCGTAGCGCTACATTTAACATCCCCAATCTCGCTGTTGCTAAGCAAAACAATTTCCAGACAAACGTGCTTCCATCTTACATGTATCCGAATAACCCTGAAAAAATCAAAATGGTTAGAATTTCTATAACCTTCAGTTGACTCACTGCAGTGATGATTGACGTGCTAATTGGTCGTTTAATATATTATAATGTTTAAAAACTCACTAATTGTAGACCTATTAAAAGTTTTATCAGATTTTTTTAATACTAGAGCTTTAATTGTTAAGATAAAGGTGGAAGGGTGAAGCATTTTCTATTTTTTTGTTAATAGTTTTATAATTGTGGGAAACAAAAGCGATTTACAGCCAAGTGAAGTACATTAGAGGGTAAACGCTACGCGGTCGACTTTTAATATTTATGGCTACGCCGTAGCTCGTAGCAAGCTTAAATGCATTATCAGCTACGAAGCTGATGATTACATGTAGAGGATATTTTAACAACGTACTAACTGATTTTAATTATATTTTGTAAAGCATACTATGTATAATAATGATAAAAACTCTCGTTTTATTTTAACAAAACAGCCAAAATTATATTTTTCATAAGAATCGTAACAAGAAGATAAAATCATTGCAACACTGCCCATTTCCCCCCCGGCATCATTACAACTTCATAGCCGACTGTATAACACACGCAAAACTCACTTAAGCACAAATATACTGCAGTAAATTGCAGTGTCGAGATTATTATTTAATGCATGTAATAACTGCAATAAATAATACGTGCATTACGAGTCAAGTTTATAATCTTGTACATACGAAGCACATCAATCTTTGATATAACAGACGATAAAATCTACAGTGCAACACGCCCTAAGCCTCACTCAGAAATAGGGATGTAACACTGTATCCGAAACCAGCGGATATCTGAAATAGTAAACATTAAACTTTAACTTTAAGAGGATTCAATAACAATTGTGACAATCTGTTAACCGTACTGATAAAATCGCATATCCGAAAAATATCCGAATCTTGTGTGAAAGACCATACATTCCGTTTTCATATCCGAAAAATATTCACAACAACCCTACTGTGAAAGCATAAATAGCGAATATAACACGCTTACCGAGTTACCTTATCGAACGTAGATTGCAACCCTTTCTAAGCGGCTTACTTTCCTAAGCAAGCTTCCGCTGTGCGTGGCTTGCTTCACGAGGCGTGCCTGCCAAGCCCACAGGCCTACCTATCTAGAAATATATTCTTACGGAAGTACTTGCCAATATTCGCGATGAACTCATTCACACACAACCTATCTAAGAATGTGAACCAGGGCTAGAAGACAATTAAAACTTACAAAGGGATGTCATTATTACACGTTTCACGTTTTGAAATTACATAGTCTTGGTCTTTTTTGGCTCCCAGGACGTCAGAACATTGATTCTGCAGGTATCAAAAAATATAATTTGGTTCGCTTGTCTAAAATAGCACAATATAATTTTATACATAACATTATTCCCCATAATCAGTAGGCTTCCAGAGTTTTCTTTTGTTAAGCCTCGTAATCGTAATTAATGTTTTGAACCGTTCCGTAGATAAAGCGAAGCCCTTTTTATGACACCCTTGTTTTACAATGTTACAGAGTTTTATGACATCAACAAGTAGGTAAAACGAGTGGGCACAGTACATCCTGCAAATATATAGCCTTGGGTTTCAATGCCGGAAGGGGAAAATGTTACATTTTAGACACGCGAATTTTTTTACGAAGAATATGTGCTTCATTTTTATTACACACAGAACGCCTCTTAGCTTATATAAAACCGTACATGAATAATGACAAAATATAACTTATGAAAGGATGTTTATGAAATAGTTTCGTGCGGTAGTTTTAACAGCTTTAGTTTATAGCTGTACCAGCAAAAATAACCCCTATTAGGTACTTAGCTATTTATGTAAGCGTTCATATCGAAGCTTATTTTAGGACTAAAAGTCCGTTTATCATATTAATTTAATATTGTTTTGAACTTCAGAGAACTTCATGAGTGCTGAATACTCAAATACGTCATATTCATTACATTATCACAACACACTCTAAAAATTTTAATTAATTACATCATCAAAGGGGTAATAATGTATGATTTCAATTATACACACAAAGCGGATCCATTAAGGATAATTGTATGAGAAGCAGCAAACCAAACCGACTGACGTGGCAACTGTTTAACGTTAATACCGTCGCATTTCAAATGCGATATTCATGAAATCATGACGTAATAGCCACCCATCTCTCAATGCTGACATGGCTAAATTAGCTTCGACATCACAATTTAACACGAAGAGAATTGTTGGAAATTGACAGTTAGATTCACCTTCGAGAAAAAAATATTATTTAAAAGATATCATGATATCATCGTTACTAATAATCTTAGATAGAATTTCGAAATTAATAATACAATTTATATATATACGACATACAATACAGATATTTTTTCAACATGACATATTAAAGGGTTGGTGTTATCCCGCTCAGTTTAAATCAGTCAGGACTCAAATAGGTCCAATCTTTACTGAGCAGAAAAAAAATAGTTTCGACAATAAAACATCACACACCTACGGCTGGACTATCCAATATCACAAGGTATATAAATACCCAACAGTACCCCCATTGCTGGGGGCCTTTATCTTAGTAACTGGTATTGTCGTAGGCGGCGAGCATGGCATCGGCCGCAAGTGAAGGCCGCAAGATTTTGCAAAGCCAAGAAAGTAACAGCAGGACGATCAACCATCCGATGGCGCTGCGGAAGCGGTTGCGACCTCCAAGACAACCTAGACCTGCACGCAGACTCCCACAGGTGACATATTTAAAGAATAAGAAAGAAAAAAAAAGTAAAACAAATTAGCTAAGTCTTTTAGAATAGTTTAAATAGATTATTTGCCTTTAATAATAATTGTTGTGTAACTTTTAAGTATATTGCATACAATTACTGTTCTTATCACCTAAAAACCTTTACCCGTATATCCATAAATTAGTAGCAATAATTGTTCCAATTTTGTATGACTAACCCGAATATTTCAATTGTTGTGAAGTGTTTCGCCTTCAGCTATCAAGCAATTTAAACATCGAGTAGTTTTACCCCTATTAGTAGTCGATACAAGTATATATTTTTTGTCATAGGCTCTAATAATAGGCGTCCGTAAATGCGGAACCCGCGCCTTACTTGAGATGCTGTACCTCCATCCGATGGTACAGAAGGCTTCCGGAGAAGTCCACTTCTTCGACCGAGATGAAAACTACGCGCTTGGACTGGAGTGGTACAGGAGTAAGATGCCACTGTCCTTTAAAGGACAGATCACTATTGAGAAGAGTCCAAGTTATTTTGTGACTCCAGAGGTAAGAGTCAAAAATGAGTTCTTTTCTCATTTTTCATTGTGACATACTGGTAAAAACCTAAAAGTACTCTGTCTGATAGCCTGTATGTGTTTTGTGCATTATAGCCAGAAGAGTCCTATCCTCATTATGTGTAATGGTAATGAATGGTATTATTAAGAACATTTTTGTAAATTTTAGCCCATAAACCCAAGTTTGCTCTTAGCATAGCCGAAAAAACGGTATGTGGATCAATTCTTCTTATGCCAGTTCGAAAGCCAAACGAGGACATCCGAAGCAGCATGTTTACTTTTTAAAATGTTTTACTTCCTACGCCAAATTATATATTGCCTATTTCACCGTAGGTACCGGAAAGGGTACGAGCTATGAACTCCTCAGTCCGTCTACTGCTCATAGTCCGGGAGCCAGTGACTCGAGCTATCTCCGACTACACACAGCTGAGGAGTCGCGCGACACCATCGGCACCAGCTCTCCAACTACCCGGCCATCCAGTGCCGGATGCCGCGAAGCCTTTTGAACATCTCGCTATCTCACCTGATGGATCCATTAATATCGCATACAGGTAAAAAAAACAGCCGAGTTTTGTATATGCTAAGTTTACTTTAAGACCAATATAATTTGATCCATCATATATGAAAAGAAATCTGTCTAGATAGCCTTAACTTAACCCTTAACCGTTACTATTACAGGAATTCCCAAAATCTTAAGTATTTTTTCCCAGTTTAAGACTTGACAGCATACAACTTAACTCATAGAAATTATCTATCCCCAAAAACATATTCGAATCCAATTCACATCTCGACAAAGGGGAATAAATTAACACATTGAGCGTTATTGTCCCCAGGCCGATAGCTATATCTCTGTATCACGCCTACCTCCATCGGTGGCTGGAAGTGTTCCCGCGGGAGCAGATACTAGTGGTGAACGGGGACCTGCTAATTGAAGATCCTGTACCGCAATTGCGACGCATTGAGAAGTTCCTTGGGCTCGAACATAAAATTGGTAAGTGTGTTTATCACAACTGGAATCGTATGGAGTCACGAACTGCCAAGATTCTAATCGTATTCTGGTTTTTGAGCTGTAAGTTTCACAGTCCAAACATTATTTTGTAATATTTGATGCTGTTCAAGAGCTCTTTGAATCGGATGTTGTTAACTGTGTTCAGTATTTACTGTTCTGCAATAAATGGTAAGCTTTTTATAACTTTCTCATGTTTCCCCCTACAGGTAGAAAGAATTTCTATTTCAACGAAACGAAAGGCTTTTATTGCCTAAGAAATGACACCACAGACAAATGTCTGCGGGAGACGAAGGGTCGAAAGCATCCTCGAGTTGACCCTGCCGTCGTCACCAAGTTAAGGAAGTTCTTCATCCAGCACAACCAGAGGTTTTACGACCTCATCGGCGAAGACCTGGGCTGGCCAGAAGACTAAGGATTGAGGAAGGGCCATCACCCTGATGGCTGAACTATCTCGTTGTGATGAACATATCAAATACATATCATGATACATATCACTAGTCAGTAACGTTTTTTAAAGTCGTTTATGTATACATCTAGCGTAATCTAAACTAAGAAACCCGAAGAGATATTTTATTTATACCTAGCAACGTTTTAATTATATTATTAGAGATTTTAAATTTTAATACGATATTAGGCAATGTTTTAATTGTTTTTCGGTTTGTTATCTTGGAAGTCTAAATTTGAGAGGTAACGTCTTAGAATGGGAACAACACGAATACATGGTTACGTGGCTTGTTTAGACTTACAAATTTCATTATTGTTTTTATAAACAAATTAATAATAGATTTTCCACAGGCAAATTCAAAGCACTGATTTGATAGACCGACCCACTGAAACCCTGAGCAATATATTTTTATATATAATTAAGTATTGTATTAATTATACAGCATTTATTATACAGATGTGATTTTTTTAAATGTTTGTGATAATTTCATTTTTTAGGATTAATGAATTTTATATAGACGTAAGTTATATGAAATAAATGTAACTGAATTAATTATGTTTAAAGAGAATGAATGTTGTACAATATAGCTTACTACTTTAGATGTCGTCATTTTTGGTCGTGCATTGTTCTAAATGTGTTTTATTTATTAGTGAATGTGATTTTTCCGAATCTTAGATACTTAATCTTGTCGTTCAAATAATAACCTTCAGCAAAGAAATTTTATCGTAGCCGAAATTTATGTCTGTATGGGAATCTATACTCTAATGATCTTGAAATAAAGCCGAATATTGTATCTAGCTTACGATGATCATAAACTTTTTGGTGGTTTCACTATCGAGTAATTATTGCAGACTCTACTTCATTTACATGTTTTGGAGAGATATAAATTCGACGCGGGTTTTAGAAGTATTCTATTTAAGTGTAACGTCCAAGACTGAAGAGTTAGTTGAATAAGTCTAAGTAATACCTATTTAGCATAAAATGTCCATAGGTAATACGCGAGACGGCGAGCCCTACATACAGCTTTTTAAAGCTATAAGTATCGAGTAACATGTGAAACACCGGGTCTACATTTTCTAGATGTCACCCAATATATATAATTGTCCCGATAACATAGTATCTTTAATTTTTTTTAGTTCACTTGCAACTAGAAAATACTATCAGAATTTCTACTTATGAGGAACTTAGTGTAGAGTTAATTTGCATGTAAATCTATTGGAAAACACAAATATTTGTACAACTATTTAACTTTTATACACATATAAATTTTCGTATGCCTTTTATAATGGAACAAGATGAAGCAAATACATTTTATCTCTTCGTACAGGAATTACAATGGATTTAATAAAACGCCTTACATTTATAAAAAATAAAAACCGGCTTTAAGGTAACTGTACACGGGCTATTTTTGGTCAATCAATAATTACGTCAGCCGTACAAAATGGGTTCAACAACATAGGCACGTAATCGACCAAACCATTCAATTATAAAAAAAGGTTTTAATCTCTGAGACACACAATCGAAAAACGAAATATTATCGGCTGGTAACAAACCTGAAAAGAATAAAGGAAAAAAGCGGAATTGAACGACTGATTCGAAAATTGAAATTAAAAAATAGGATCCCGCGGTGTCATGATTGGTTTTATAATTAAAAAGTATGGCTAATGCAAAAAGTTTCCACGCCATTTTAGATTTTCTCTATTCTCAGTGTTTCATATTTTATATCGTGAGATACTTCATATAACTATCTCATAGCTTGACTTTGGAAGTCAGAACACCTTACCGCAAAGTTGAGTCAGAGCGAGGCAAGGGGTGCAAGGGTGAAATTATTTTTAAGTAGAATATTTGCTTCCAAAATCCAGAATCAACGAATATTTATATGTTTTTATCGATCCTTTTATTGGCGCATTCACGTAAATGTTCGTGAGAAATATTTCTGTGACCTATTAATATTAAAAATAATATATTTACAACGGAATAATAAAAGCACTTGCTGCGTATTTTATAGTGGCTATTTGAAATACTTCAGGTACGGTCGGGCAGAAAAGCGGAATCATTTACGACCCAGTTTTTGCAGTGAAAACATTTATTGATGGATCAATACGTATATCACATATTGAAACTAGCGGTATACGTGCAGAGACAATTTTAAAGATAATTTAATGAAATGAATTTCTCAGTTCACATTTTATTTACATATACTATCGTGTAGAGGAACATGATAAAATATATGTATACCCTTTAAAAAGGAACTGGCTGCTTACTATGAACTCTTATAGCTGAACTTCTTCCATTGTGAAAGTGAAAGGTCATGGCAAAACAGCGTGCCACCTCGCTTCCACGATAGCAGTAATTTTGTTCTAAGACCACGTGGTATCAGGACCGTACCTGAAGAACAATTTCATCAAGTCGCGTAAAACAAGAATATCAAACATATCAAGTTTCAATAAATATAAATTAGTTAAGTTTAAATATATTGTAAGATATTTAAGTTACTCTCTTAAATATATAAGAATCTTTATTTGTTTAGGTAATTCACTAGCTATAGATAAATTTAATCACTGTTAAATGTTGTGCACGTTCATAAGATGTAGTTAGTTTTGATTAAGGCAATAATTTTTATAGTTATTGATAAAATTATTTAGGAACATTGAGGTTTTCTAATATATTATTTATATAACTATTATTGTTAAATATTATCACATGTCTAATTGTCTGTTCGCTTTTGATACTTTCAGCTACAATTAGTTCGAGATTTGTTATTTTCTTAAATTATTTTCGAGTTGATCACGGACATTTTAAAGTATTAACTAAATTTTAAATGTTACCTTAACACCTTGTAAATATCTTCTAAATCTCCCTTCTGTAAGTTACATTGTACCTACATCTTCAATAAATTAAATACGAAGCAAAATGTTTTGTTTATTTCTAAACTTCAACGCTATTAATTGAAATAGCTCATAAGAACTACTGTCCCTGGCTGTACAATACGGGTATTAAGAAACCTCGATTCTCAATAGAAAAGACTAAATACATATAATCTTTATGGGTATTTTGGGTTACCTACTATAGAAAACCATAAAAAGAATTACAATACTCACGAAATATAATAATTTCATCGAACCCGAACAATAAATCAAGAAACGCTCACATTTCAAAAATAACATAGTGTCTTACTAAACTCATAAATTGTTCTTGACCCTAAAATTGCTAGTCCAGCCGACGAACAGCATCAATCACTAAGGCTTTAACCCACCGCAGCAACGTGAAGGCAAATAGAGGCCCTAACCAATTGATATTTGACCACATGAAAAATATCCCAAAAACCCCTGAGTAGGGTCCGTACGTAAATAAATACCTCAGAGTTTACTTACTTCAGTTTTTTTCTCTCCCTAGAGTAAGAGTACCCAATTTAGGGTTGTTTCTGGAAATTCAATCAAAAGTAAGTCTATTCGAATTGCCTGTTTGATTATGTCGCAAATATTCATCAATATTCAATGTACGGATCCCTAGAGGAAGCAGAACTAGAGGCTACCGAGATTGGAGATGATTGAACTGTTGTTCTGAGATTACTATGAAGGTAAATGTAGGAAAGACGACAGTGTGAGTACCCAATCACCGTATTACTCACTCTCAGCTATAATTTCCTTTTGAGGTTCATGCAATCATTATTTTGTTTAATATATGTAGTCTTTAAGTAAAACTAACATATCTTTGAAATAGAATAAAAAAAAATTGTCGTTTATAAAAACGTCATCGCCTACTATTACGCGTACGCGTACGCGTATTACTAAGAAAAAATAATTCCCATCTATTTAGAAATGTTATTCGTAACTAAAGTTAAAGACTCGGCTGCTCCAAAAATAACACATGTTAAAGTTATCAAAGGTCAATATTGACAAAGTTTTTATGCCCACATGTCTAGTAAAACACGTAAAAGCAGATACGTGTGTATACAACACAAAGATAACACATGTTTAATTTTTACGATTAAAATATTACGGATCTAGGAATCGTCGCACACGAGCCATCGGCCACAACAACAAAACGCCGCTACAGGCATATTTACTGTAGTTTATAGGGAGTCGCCGCATAAGGCTGAAGCTAGTGGAAGCTAGTGTCTCGCCACACGCTACAAGACACTGCTCGCTTTTCTATATAAACTGCATAAAAAGTACAGGAAAAATGCCAATAGCGGCGTTTTGTGGTTGTGGCCGGTGGCCCGTGTGCGGGAGCCCTAAGAGTCTACCAGCCTTAAGTATTAGTATGTTTGTGGAAGCGTGACAGCGCAATACACGTAATGCGGCATCTCCCTTCCTCACCTGCAATGACATTGCTTTGAGACTGTAGACTGGCTGTAGACTCTCTGAATTAAGTACACATATAAAAAAGGTCTGCTAAGGCTGCTTTTTCTTGTTTCGATCTTTGTCAAGGTGCATGTTCTACACACCTGGTGTACTTACTTTTGCAGCATTTCAGTACGTGCGACATAGTCTGTAGACAGTCTGTTAATGCCGTAATCATATTTGGTTTGACGGTGCAGTGGTCCTCCATATTGCCGGATTTTGCAATGGCTTGTCGGAGTTCGCAGTGAAAGGTATGAATATAGGTTGATAGCAACAATAGTGAAGTTGAGGGTCGTGGCAGAAATGACAATCTCGTTGAGCTCTCATCAGTAAACTCGTGACTATACGTCGGAAATCATCATCATCATCATCATCATCACCATCCTCATAAGTCCATTGCGGGGCATAAAAGACGTCGGAATAATAGGTATGGATACGTTAAAACAACTTTATATTTTTAATTCCATGATTAAATGTAATTAAAAAACACTAAAGGAATACAATTTGCTAGAAGAGCTTGTAATTTACTTTTACCGAGAATTTTCAAAGAAACAAAATCAATATTGTCTTAAGATAATAGGAATCGGGAGTTTACGGTAAACAATCGCGTTTAAGAAAACAAACAGTGTTGCTATAAATGCAAAGAAAAACTTCATCATAAGGTTTCGTTGTTATGTGAAAAAAATACGACTTAACTTGTAAGAAGCTGATTTCTATGAAACTAGCGTCCCCCGCGGCTCCGCTCGCGTTGGGTATCGAAGTCAACTATAATAGTATTTTTTAAGTCGAACAGAACGATATAACAAACCCTATGTTACTTCTGATCTGTCCAACAACGTGACAAAAGTGAAAGCGTGACAAACAAACTTACGTTCACATTTATAATATTAGTAAACATGGATTCCGTAATCATTTAGGCTCCTTTTATCAAAATATATTTTAATTAAAAAATAATTAATCTTTTTTTACATTCCAATACCTACAGCCCATTTAAGTACATTAAAAAAGCCTTTCCTGAGAGTGCGTTATACTACGAACTATATATTTTCAAATGATCCTCTTGTATTACAATATACCTATTTTTCTAACTACAGAACACATTATTATTCTCTCGGAACCAAACAACTGTATAGGGAAAACCCATGAGCTTTCCATATTACAATAACATAATTATACATACTATGTTAACACAGTATCTGTCCAAACATCCGATGGCTCGTTAAACCAACATTCATAACTAATAACGGATGTGATGGGCAGTATGTTATCCCATCATAGATTATATCAATAAAACTGAAATGGCCAGCGATGTGAGCCATAAATCCAGTCACCTAATTTGTGCGTGAGTGTATATAGTTTATTATTATGCTAGTAATATAATGAATACATTTATTAATTATATTAAACAGAGGAGTTTGATAGGTTTGACAGAGGGTATCTCAACCACTGGTTTTGTATCTAAATCCTAGACGTTCGTTTTTTATCAGTTCGTATTTTGCCATACATTACCTTTTCTTGTATAGTCTGTTTTAGACTCCACTGCTGGGCAAAGGCGTCTCGTCTCTGCGAAAACGAATGAATGATTTAATGAGACAACGCGTTTCCTCACGCTTTTTACCTTGATCGCCTTACTAGTTTCGAATTCAATCTCAGCCTTTCAAAATTTTGATTAATAGACCAATATGAGACTCAAAATTCAAATTTACATTTAATCTGTATACAATAGAACAGAACAATTGTGGAACTATAATAAACAATTGCTTATAAAACGAAACGTCTTACAGAAATGCGGTTTTTGACCTCAGAGAATAACATGACTTGTAAGCCCTTTCGACCTCTTTCCAGATAAGTTCAAAGTAATAGGTTTCCATTCCAAGTTTTTATTGTCCAATTTTCGTTCAGCATTCGTAAAGATTATGCAAACAACAACGATAACTTAGGAGACGCGAGTCACTAAAATAAAATCTAAATTCAAAAATCTGATTGTACTTTTATCTCAAATAGAAGTATTATATTCCGTTCTCAAAGACATATGATAATTTGATTAAAAGTAAACAAATGTTAAAGCTACTTATTTAAGCGGATGTGAGGTAATCTCTTCGGTATTCGGTGTATACACAAGAACTTGACTAAAACAAGATGGCTGACTTAAGCTGACACAAGCATATCGTATTCATTGTCGTCATTAAAGCAGTTGTTAAATCCTGCACATATTCAAGCTCCGTCGAGTGTTAAACCGAACGGTCCTAAGGGGATAATACCGTAATCAGAACGCTAGGCAGGCAAATTGTTGATTACAGTATTATGGTATTACCTGTCTCTGTTCAACATTCTGATATAAAAACCCTATTAACCTCTTTAAACCGTCGCCTGCTGAAGCCACAGCTACCAAAGGACCAGCCTTTTTAAAACGAAAAAGCGAGGTCTTTTTACCCGCGAAGCTTATTAAACTTTATTTGAAATTTAAAATCCGTACCAAAGGTTTAATTTAAAATTGTATTCAGAACAACGCTATTCTGTAATACTCATAATTACATTAGTTAATTAACGCGCAGTAGAAAAATATACTGAATAATAAAATTATGTAAATACGACCGATAATGTAATTGGAGAATGAATGTTCTGTCAGTATATCCAGTAATTACACAAACGAAATTGTTGAGTATAATAATTAATGAACAAGCAAAAACGGCTAACGATAATATTTTAGTGTTATTTAAATTTGACCTAAGAAATAATTGTAATTAATAAGCACTTGAAAAAGGACCAATCTACAAAATTCGTATCGAAGGCCCAGGTCGTTGTGCCCTTATATTGAATCAAAATATCAAATCGTCTGAATCAATAAATCGCTAGTCTGGAAACAGTAACGATAAAATAAATCTAGACAGGCGTCTAGCCAACATTTATTTACCATCTAAAACTAATATGATTTTGTCATTTTACGACACAATATTAGACAAGTTATCGAAATTCTAAGAAGTATTTCGCTTGACGTTTATCAAGAATTTCGATTCAAACGAAATAAAATTATCAATTTGTTTTACTTTCTTTATGATGGTTAATCAAAACACGTTTATCTACAAATATTTTCTTTACTCCTATCTACACTACACGTACATAATTTTTTGCATAACACCACCACCACAATGTACAAAGCCGCCTCAGCTGTAATTCCAGAAGAAAATTAGTTCTAAAACCTATTGGGAGTAATGGTATCAGAAAACGATAAAAGAACTAGAATGTTCCTAATGAGAGGGCAATAACCTTCTAGGAAGTTGTTATCAAAGCTTCGCCCGTGTTTGTCGCACACTTGCATACAACAACCCTTTGTGGGCTAATGAAGCGCGGAGTCTGGATTGCTAGGACCACACGAACAGATAGCCAGTAAAACAGTTATTGTTCAGTAAAATGTGGATTGAATTGTGCGGGTTTTAAATAGAAGTACTTTCTGCTTATGAGAAGTGTTTAGTGAGCTTGGTCATATTTTCAGTTAAGTTTTTTTGTTTGAAAAGACAGTGTTATATCATCAAAGGCGTAGGCAAAATGGATTCCATGATAAATCAAATTTGAAATATTTATAATTACAATTTGTCATAGTATTTAGTATTTTACTGTTCAAGACCTTTTACTTGATACCCACACTAGAGAATTCAGTGAAAATATGAACAGCGCCCGATTTTATTTAATTCTATGGATTTGATGGATCTTTTTGCGAGCTCTATTACGCTATAGAGTTTGTCTATACAGACACATTGAACTTACAACACGCCGTCGTTTTCACTTTGGGAGTGTAAAAAGCAAAGACACTTAATTACGTGATATCATTACAATTAAAATAAACAAGTACATATAATCAGTTTACTATATTATTATTCACGAACTGTAACAACGAATAATAAACTGTTCTAACAACCCACTAATTACGTAATGGTATTAGGTACGTGGAGGATATTACGTTACGTGCCTAATAAGGTTAACTTTTCTATGTAATTATATTTATTTGGAGATTTTACGCCTGCTTTATTGTTCCATATGTTGACTTCTGTGTATTGTCAAATTATTTATGACATGAAGTTCTGTTACGGCTCTCAAACATCTGGATATATGGAATCTAATGTATAAATAAAATATATGGAAACTGGTCAAACGCGAAAAGATTTGCGGTGCAAATGATTCCGTAAATAAAAGGACCAAGTACTTCTATTGCAGATTTCTTATGAAACATATACATTCTTATGAATATATAAATATATATGAAATATATTATATACTTTTTGTGTATATATAAAATATTTAATAAATATAATAAATAAGAAAAATAAATTAACATCAAATCAAACATCATATTCATGACCGTATCAATTGTCGAATACATATACTGCAAAAATGTTAACTGTCTAGCTATTACGGTTCGTGAGATACAACCTAGTGACAGACAAACAGACGGCAAATCGGTAACATGATTCCGATTTTACTCTTTCAGTACGGGACTCTTAAACGAAAATCCAACTTGCATTTTATAATAACACAAAAGTTATAAATTGAACAATTTCGCTGAGCAGTCCCCGTTTATTTTCAGACAAAGTTATGCGAATTTCAAGTGAGAATTATCTTTAGTACCCCGTAGTCTCATTTGGTCATTATGCAATACCTCGTGGTCTGTGCATGCATACAGCATTCATTACTGGCTTGGTCCTAATGAGAGAATGTATTCCAAGTTTATGTTACCACGACAAAGGACTAAGCAGGGACTGAATTATGACGCCTTAAAACCATTACCATTGCTTTTTTGGAACGAGATAGAAGTATATTTTTTATAAGTCCGTCCCTTTCCCTCATTGACAATTATGGTTCTGAAACATTGCGTTTTGGATCTGAGGCTTAATTGTTATTCGTATCGTGTGTGTTTACAGTGACACTTTTGTAAGTAGCTACATGCAAACCTCATTATAATGTGTGGCGAATGTGATGCAGATGTATTCTGTAATGTTCTGCAAAGGATTTCGAAGGGAATTGAATTAAAAAAAAATGTGTGATCTTTGAATTTTTGGAATGTCTAGTAAATTATTGAATAAAACTATCACATGTTTTTTTTCGTTTTAAGAAAAGTTTTTCATCCAATTTAAATGCACAAATTCATCCCGATTCGGGACAAGCTTGTATTACGCGGGTTTCTAACCCGAGGTACGTAACACACAGTGGTTCTGGCGTGGTAGCTAATATTCTGTGAATTTTTATACAAATTTCAATTATCTTCTACTAAATATATATTTACATAAATTTTCTGAAACAAAGATTTTCCCACGGTAGCTAAATTTTCTGATCATACTAAGCATTATTTGACACAATTATACCTATAGTAATAATATGGGTTTAATCATATACTCCGTAAATCATTGGTTCGTAAAGAGATTGCTGTGACCGACCACTCATACTTGAAACTAGGGACAATATTGATCCAACTGATCCTAATACAATAATAAAGGTCTAAGTACATTGGTCTTATGTGTTGAATACAAGATAATGTTACAGTATTGAGGAGCTATGCGTTTTCGAGTGAACAGTTGTATGGTTCTGAATAGTCTAATCTAATTACTATAGAGAGGCTTCGCGGACTGGCCTGTTGGTCTAGTGGTTAGTAGCCCTGACTGGTCTACTAGGGGTCGCGAGTTCAATTCTCACCCAGGCTGAATGTTTGTGTGATGGGCCAGATTATTTAGAAAAATAAAGAGATTTATTTTTTTACCTACAATATAACACCATAATTTTTTGTACAACTGATAAACCGATAACACAATCATATTATTTTTAGTAATTCTAATTATTGCATCCATAATTGTTGAATCAAACTATTTTATTCGCTTTAGAGCTATACATGCATGTGTAAATAAGGCAACACTGAAGTACATATATATGCTTTAGCAAAATAGGTAGCATATCAAATCCCGGAGGTACTTAATAACTACGAAATCTAAAAAGTAATTTCGCACCCGAAATTCGGAGATAGAGTTAGTTAATTCAGAGTTAACTCATACATCATTCGTGGGTTAAAATAGTGAAAAATATGGTAAGAGTAACATGAGGTAATATAAGTTTAAAATAAAAAAATAAACTTTCCACAACTAACGAACGGAGCAAGAGAAAACTTCAATGAAAATAATAGTTTCGAGCAAAATTAAGCGAACAAACGTAACCAACAAAGTCCAGAGTAAAACTAAAGAGAATTTTCCTTTCCTCATAAATTAAATTATATCCCCGAAGATTCAAAGTAGGTAGGATAACCAGAAATTCCTGTGAGACGAAACTTATGCTCTAATGCACCTCTGGCGACTGATTAATATATGGCGACCCAAAGCTCGGCTGGAGTCGGCCAAGTCATAATAATCGTGGCAATACGTGACGCGAATATTAATGTGTCTGTACGGGTTATCGCTACATAGATAAAGCAAAGGGAAATTTAGATGGTCGTAAATTATGCAATTTGAATTAACGGCTTCGTTAAATGTTGCCCGTTTTAAATAATCATGGGGGTTATAATTGTGTATTTCCGTTTGACAATTTACTATTAATATACCTGTTATTTCAACCCCAGCCCAAGCTAAGTGACATTTCGATAGGAAACGCTAAAATATATGAAAATAATGGATCTATGTCACGTGACTTATTGAAATGAAGTGTCATTTTTCATACGCGTGAGCATGTTTTTTCAACTTTTTGGATATAAGCTATATATCTACGAAGCTTATTGATGCGAAAGAAATTATGTTCCCAAAAATGTTTAATCGAAGTTACATTATAAACGAACAATGTAATGTCATCTACATAAGTGATATATGAATTCGCGCATAATTACGACGTACACATATAATAAATAAATTAAATATTAACACTTCATCTTCATTACAAATGTAAATTGCCATGAATCAATTAGTGTAACAAATTAATGCATTCTGTCTTCAAATATCTTTAGTACGGCAAGCTTTGCGTTCAGGAATACGTACGATGTACTTAATGGATTAATGGTTATACCTACAACTAGTCTTACTAAGGAACTATTGCCACGATATTAATACTGGTATTATTGTAGTAAGTGGAAGCAGGATAGCGCACTACAAGTTGTAGATTGTTGTCTCCTTTCAACTATATGAACTGAATGAATTTCGTACTGTAACGTAACATACATGGTATTAAACAATAAATTTGGCTCATTATTAAATGATGCAACGGTTGACGCACGCGTGTTTGTCGGGGTTGCCCGATTAGTTCAACTCACGACCACGAAACGAGTCGGGCAACCCCGAAAAATACGTATGTGTAAACCGTTGCATCATTTAAGAATGAACCATTCTCACGATAGTTACTATCAACAAAGGCTCAGTAGTTTTTTTTTTTTAAAGTAGGTTGTTATTTTTGTTGTTCAAACAATATTATCAAACCTGCAACGGTATTATGCAAAGAGGTGATGGCATACTCTCTGATTCTGTCACCTTGTATTAGATCATGGACAAATGCAGTCGATAAAAAATACACTAGTCCAAGTCTTACACCCAAACTGGCTTGAGAAAAGGCTTCAAAAAAGGTATAAAATAAACCAGCCTATTTAACCCTGTATACGTCATATTACGTCAAAGATTTTAATAAAATAATATGTGGGTTAATTTTAAACGTTTTTCTCCGCTCTTATTTCCCAAGATTAATTAAAAATCCGGCCAAGCGCGAGCTGTTCTCGTTGGCTTAAGGTCAGAACGCCATTTTAACTTCTGAGTAGCGTATTGACCTTTCACCTACTTAATATCTTAAGTTAGGGTTATGTAAACGAACTTAAACTTTGCCTCGTTCATTTTCCTGAATGCAATTTTACTTGCTTGAATACTACATGATTTTAAACAGGCGTGTTTTGTTTGGAATGAAATTAATATGAAAAGAATGCGTAGTTATTTTTTTTAATTTAAAGGCATTTGAACAACTTTTAAGTAATATACAAATTCAAAATTAATGTTTGTGTATATTGGTTAAGGATAATCGTTCGTTTGGTACCAATTCTTGTAATGTAAGATGAGCATTTATTAAGTAACACCTTAATTATCGACACTTGTGCTAATAAGCTGATAGGTAAACTGTGTAGCAAAAAGATGAAATAAACTGATAAAAACCTACGACATAAGAATAACACAAAAAGCACCTGAAAAGAAACATTTCAAGAATTGGAAACAAGATTCACAATAATAACTTATCATAGAAATACACTTCTAACACATTCATTCTTCAAAAAAAATACACGTAAAAAGGTATATTTTAAAAATCTTGACACACGAAGCAGACACGGACTTATTTCCACGCGCTTTCACATTTTCAATTTTAGTAGAGAAATCTAAAGCACTTCCGTAACTCATTTCCTGAACATTTTCTTTTCTCGTAGAAAAGGAGATTTATTTTAGATTGCCTGCAGTTTTTCGTGTTACCTACGATCGTACGAACGTATGTATAAACAAGTGAATGCTCAACGTATGTGCTGTTAGACTGTGACGTCACTTGCTAAACTAGTTCTTGATTTTAGATCGGGGCTTGGGAGTTTAGTGAGAGCTATTGTACTTTTTTAATGGCCTTTCTAAGATTGCTCAGCCAATTTACTGTTAATAAGAAGCGTTATCTATACCAATCTATATCTATACTCTATCCTAATATATAAAGCTGAAGAGTTTGTTTATTTGTTTGTTTGTTTGTTTGAACGCGCTAATCTCAGGAACTACTGGTCCAAATTGAAAAAATATTTTTGTGTTTAATAGACCATTCATCGAGGAAGGCTTTAGGCTATAAACTATACGCAACTAATAGGAGCGAAGATACAATAGAAAATATGAAAAAAAACAGGGCAGGTACTTCTACCCACGGGGACAAAGTCGCGGGCAATAGCTAGTTTAAATATATGTATGTACATTTTAGTTCAATGATTTACTAGAACTTACGTGACGCATCAACTACCTAATTATCCAGCAATTTTGATGCAAATCTCCATTATATTAAACAAGTTTGAAATAAGTAAGTAATTGAGACCTAATGAAATCTATCGAGGGTTTGTTAACGTAAAGACAGTTTAATTATCACGGCGGGATAGTTGCGCCCGACACCATGATTATCGACCAACACGCGTTACCGATAGGACGATACACTTAAGTAAATTACTCTTACTTAAAACAATGTGACTTGTTGTTTGTTGTTCTTTCTGTGCATCGTTTGTACAAAGATGTGACTGATATATTTATTAGCAAGTAAATCGTTAGAATATGATTAGATTAAGGTACTAGGTATAAAAGATAGCCAGAATGAGAATATAGTTAAAAAAATAAAAAACATGCATTAATAAGAAAAAAAAAATACAATAAGTAAATGGTATGTTTGTGAAAAAACCGTGGGAAGCTCCATAAGTATCAGTTCTTAAGAAGCACCCCACGCTTTTTTTGGTTCTTTAAATAGAAAAAGTTAAATAGAAGTTTCAAATACAAACAACTCATATATACAAATACTAGCTTTTCGCATCGAGGTCGGTTATATCGCGTTTCCAAGAGAACTCTTCAAAAGTCCAGGATAAAACTATCCTATGTTCTTTCTCACGGTCAACTATATCTCTGTACCAAATTTCATTAAAATCAGTTCAGTGGTTTAGACGTGAAAGCCGACTGAGAGACAGACAGACAGACAGAGTTACTTTTGCATTTATAATATTAGGGATTACACGTAAATAGTTTGTATTACACTGTCTCGTCTAATACAATAAATAAATGAAATAAGATAATATCAATATCTAACACCTAAACTAATAACATTAAAGATAAATTGTGAATTAATTGCAAATGGAACACCTTGGCACTGCACCGTGTAATATCTAATCAAATTCTGAATTAGTTTCGAAGTCAACATTCCCATGGGATTGTTGGCCTCGATGCTAACATAACCCAATGATATACAATCTAATAACGTGTGACAACCCTAGGTTGTAGGTACACAAGCCTACTTATAATATGTATGGTTAATTATATTCTTCTAATATTAGGTAAACAATGTCAATGGCAGCAGATAGAAAGGTATGGAAGAAGAAGTCATATTGCGCCGACCATCAATAAAATAATCTGGATAAGGTGAAGGATGATCATCATCATCGGCCTAACCTTTTCCCAACTATGTTGGGGTCAGCTTCCAGTGTAACCGGCTTTAATGATTATGATATTAAGTAAATAACGTTTGTGACTAAATCGATTGCTTTCTTTTTTTAATAATAGTAGTATATGTATATATAATTATCCACCCGAAGAATCTAAATCTCAAATTGTCTATGTATACTAGCTGACCCAGCAAACGTCGTTTTGCCGTGGTGCTGAAAAAAGACATTATATATGAAAGAAAATTAATTTCTTTATCAAACCTACTCAATATGCACACAAAATTTCGTCGAATCAGTCAAGCCGTTTCGGAGGAGTTAAACTACAAACAACAACACGAAAATGTTATATCCGAGATAAAAACGATTTACTATTTACTTTCCCACTTGAACAAATGCTGTTATTGTTGAAGCAAAGAATTTAAAAAGTAAAAGTATTGTTTTAAAGTAGTTTTATGCTTCAGTGGTAAGAATAAAATATGTCTCAAATTCTCTTTAAGTACAAGTACACATGTTAGCAGCAACAAGAACATTAGAATTGACGACCTCCGTGGTCGAGTGGCGTACGCACCGGTTTCAAGGTGTCGCTAGCTCTGAGGTCCCGGGTTCGATCCCCGGTCGGGTCAATGTAAAAATTCACATTTGTACATTGTCTCTGGTCTGGGTGTTTGTGGTACCTTCGTTGTATCTGAATTCCATAACACAAGTGCTTTAGCAACTTACTTTGGGTTCAGAACAATGTATGTGATGTTGTCCGCATTTATTTTATTATCTATAGAATAGGGATGCACAAATAAGCATTTGTGTTAAATTGATTATTATGATTGACTGATTATTATTATAAACTTAATTGAAAAACATTTTTATATTGATTTTATCCAAGTAATATTTGTGAGTATTCACGGCAAGACATAGCTCACAGATGGATAAATGGATAGACCTATTAACCTAACACCTGTATGTAAATATCCTATGTTTTGCAAATAAAAATATTCTGATTCTGATTCTGAAACATGAACAGCTTTTATGAGTATACTGTTTCAAAATACGTGAAGTTCTAATCGAGTTGAACCATCGAATCGAGAGGTTGTAATCGGTAAGTAACAAACATTTGCCCGCTGACGTCACCAAATGAGCGGTTTATTACCTAAGTTTATATCGACCAAAATGTACGCTGACATGAGGCAAACGCAAATGTTTTCATTAAACTTTGTATAAAGTATAATGACTTTATTATAGCTAATTACAAACTATTTGTTTGCAACTCACATGTTTAGTAGTTATTTAGGTGAAGGTTTTGCTATTATAGTGTTTAATTACATGCTGTAAATTAACAACATGTTTCGGTAAGTAAACGTATTTAAGAAGTAAAAACTTAGACGGACTAATGTGACTTTTTGAAGTTTTTGAAGAATTTACACATTTGAAGACTGATTATGTCTTTTTAAGTTTAGTGAGTTATAGCTGACGATTCACTGTAATGTTTGTTTTTTGTAAGGCGGGTAAAATGCCATGAATGATCTTAGTGTCTAGTGACTCTTACTGACCAAAATTAATTAAAATAAAACGTGAGTCCTTTTTTGACTGACAGTAATACATAACCTTGGATGAAAATATACTAATATAAATTATATTAGGATATTTTAAGCCAAAAACCAATATAATACGAATTTACGAAATTGTGTTATTATTCACATTTAAGTGGAATCTACTCGAACAATCGTGGCGTATGTTTGTGTTTAAAATTATAACAACGTAAACATGTTTAATTACATTATGGTAATGAGTTATTAATTCAGTACTTGCGTTGTATTTCTTAGGGTACTTATTAATTGTACATTTGATTTTTTCTCCAATTCATGAATCATGGTTTAGTTTCGTTTTTTTTTCAATATGTGTTTGCATTCTTCAAGGTTCTCTCTATTTTAAAGACTATTAACAACTAGCTATTTTTTTTTCAATAATTGATATGAAGTTCATTTATCTACTAAATAAAAAATTGAGTTCATGATTATTAGAGCAAGATACATATTAAATTAACTGAACATGATTTTGTTTTTGAGGCAAAAAATAATTAATACAGCAAAAAAAAAAAACAAAACAGCGCGTAAATTTTTGTAATTTCATTTTTTTATAAGTTCCACTATTAATCAGCTGTATCACAAACTGAAATAACGTTAATACCACAGACATTTGTACATATCTGTCTAGCGGACGAGTCGCGTGAAAGCATTAACTGCGCCATTCGAGTCAAACATGTTTTTAAAGCAAAAGTATTTTATAGCATAAGTTAATTCTATACCTCCGAAACACGTGTAAAATATCTGCATAGCAGCAACAAAATTTCAAACATTACGTACTGCTTGCGCTTGTGTTTAAATGTTAACAACTTTTGAACTTTATACATCAAAGTTGTGTATATGGATTTATTTATAGAAGTTATTGTTTTTCTTGTCATTAAACAGAACATAACGCTGTTTATACCGAAAAACTATCTTTTCATTATTATTTAAACAGAACATATTCAAATTGTCTACATCAATTTAATCAGAAACACGAGTCTTGTCTTAAACTATTAAATTAATTGTAGTAGCTATCGGCAGTTGTCGTTCAGGATTGTACAACAATGATAGCCCAAGATCCGTGTAGATTAATGGCATCCTACGCGCTACGCCGTAGCCCGCCTACGCGCTACGAGCCGCCTACGAATCAGACAGTTCAGATGTGAAGTAACACAGTAACTCCACTTTCAACGAAGCATGTTTTATTAAGACACATTTAAGCTTATGTAAACTTATCGTATAAATAAAATATAGTTACTTTCCAAGTATAATAGATGCACTTTATTTTCTTAGTGTTTAGTTTTATTTCGTCACGTTTACGTCTTCAACAGTAGAGAGCTAGTTTTTTTTTTAGTTTTTCTTCTGAAGCCTTTCGTTTTGTGTTACAATTTGAAACGTGCGGCTGTGGGCGACCACCCACTCGCACGGTACGTGACTCGTTTGATATTTCGATCGTTCTTATGAGTCGTACAAAGAACAAATTATTCACAAGTCCGGTCAAATTAGGCGATTTAAGTATTTGGTGGTTTTGTTGAATATAGTTCTTTGGGTTTAGGCCTTTTTTGGGGTTCCGTTTGAAAGGGCTGAAGTCGGATAAAGACTGAAAACAATTGAAATTCGTAGGATCAATTTTACAACGCCTAAATTAAAAATTTCTAAAGACCAAAAATTATGAAATCAAAAAAAAAATTGACACCACTACTGTAATAGTGAACTGTAAAATTTCATGAAGGTTTTCTTCAAATCGGGTTAAACTCGCCCTTGACTATTTTTATGTACAACAAACTTTATACAAAATCAACTTATAGTCATACAATGTTAATACAAATTACAATAAAATACATCTGCTAGTGCCTCCTATAAGTAAATTTATGTTAAGGACGATATTTGAATGCAAGCCAACACCAGAGCAACTACCAACACATCTTCAAGAGATAATAGTGTAATTGAAGAAGCGAGACAGCGTTCTACACAATGTAGAGCGGCATCTCTTTCACTCTACACTAATATTCCTTTAAGGTATGGTGGTAGGCCCTTTGGAACACGCGGTTCATTAAAACTCAATTCCATTCTTATTTATAGAAACGAGATTTTGTTTGTTTTTCTTTCGTAGTTCCTATCATGGGACTTGGATTTCTTTTAACCATTTCATACTAAATTGAATGAGAGTTGTACTTTTTTGGACTTAGTTTGGAACATCTCTTTTAGGCTTATGCATAAGGGCTTAATAATAGGAATTTATCGCCTTCGTTATTAAAGATATTTTTGTATGTTTTAAAAACCGTGTTTGTAAACTAAACAACAGCATTTTTTTATTTATTTTATTGAATACAAAAAGCTCTTCAAGGCGTTTCAAACTTAAAAAAATATTATATTTTCTTTTTAATTGTGTTTTTATGGAAAAACACAACAAGCAAAAACATCAAACCGTCAAGTCCTGTCTGAGGTTTGAGTTTTTATTGAATTTTTAGATTTTATTTTAAATAGTTATTCAATTCATTGCAGACTTAAATTTTACTTTAGAAACTTTTTTCTCCTTTTGACACTCCATTTAAAGAAAGACGACGTTGTATTTCTATTTAAACGCACATTTTAGTTCGTTTTGTTTAATTTATTGATAAAAAATAAAGATAGATTTTCATGAAAACAGTAACAAATTCTGCTCTACAAAATTACTTCACAAAATTCTCCGTACCAAAATTAACCGACATTTTTAATTACCCCACTGTAGCTGTACACAAATCGGGGCAATGTCTTGTAAGGAAGCTGTAAGAACCGGGGTCAGGAATATCATCAATCTTGTCAGATTTACGGCCTCACCGAACAGTTTATCTCGCAGCCTCCCACCCTACTGCAGCACGTCGCAAATCATTCAAATGTATTATAAATCTTATTTTGTTTTAAATTGCTCGTTATTTATATTTATTTGAATCGGCTGTTGAATAATACGTGTTGCTGTACTGTGCACGTGACGGTGAATTTAAAAAGGCTTTTTACATTTCACACAACATGATTATGCACTTTATTTTTAATTCCAATGCTGGACATAGGACTGTTGCTTGATATACCTTTTTAGTCCACTCATGCAGCGAGATTGTCCAAAAGGGTGGCCATGGCTCCGGATCACGAAGGGCAAAGGAAGGAACTTGGATGGGTTTTAGTCAGTAAAAGCCCTTCACTCCCTTCCGCTCAACCCAAAGCGGTAGAAGATATCCCATCTGAAAAAAAATACTGACCATAGGGTCCTTCATTTTACCGATATTCCATTCATTGAGTATGTTGCAAACAAAAATTATACTCAACAACCTTTTTACATACGTAACAGCTTTCCTATACACAGTAGGCAAGCAGGTAGCAGATAAGCAGACAAGTTAATAATATTGTGAATAGCCTATGTAAATATATTTATTGTGAATATCCAAATCGATCGTCACAAACAAGAAACTGTAGCTACAGAAACAACTATTACGTCATCTGACCTCGAGATCTTTATCCAAAACTAAAACACTTCAGACTTTCAAAAATTCCTTACTATCGCGTCAAACTTTTCCAATCGAATAAGTTAAAAAACAACAACGAAAAACGAGTGCCATTATACAAATAACATAACTTTCCTCAAACATTATTTTCATCTACTTTCCTGATACGAAATATCTAATATATAAAAAATATCTATAATATTTTTAAAAAGGAAAACAAATTTTAAAGATGAAAAAAATCTCTGTAACTATTTCTGACTATTCGATTGACAGCTTGTCCATATCCATCGACGATCGAAAAAGTTTTTCAAAATAGATTTAGAAAAAAATTCTTTCACTACAGTTCAAAGACCTATTGTCAGGCAAAGTCGTTCAACACAACGATTTCAGAAACTCTCCGAATTTAGTTATTTCACCACTAGAACAAAATAAACAACATTTTTTCAAACACTGAGTCTTTTTTTAAACAGATATTTTCCAAATAGGTATTGAAAACTTCACCCAACTACTTACACATACGAGATAAAAGTTATATTTAAGTTTCCCGAAATGAAATTTCATAAGCATGCATTAGTATCACATAATTTCAATACGGTAGAAGAATAATTTTACATTGGAACCAGTATTATATTGTAAAATTAAATCAATCAACATAAATAAATAAATATTGGAATACAAATCGCGAACCCGCGATCACTGCTCAATCCTTCTGTCAATAAAGTTTTTGGGCGGCAGTGCATACACCTTTGTCATATTATCCACGTGTCTTCTTCGAACACAACAAAACCAATATTTTCTACATGCAAAATACGTACCCAGTTCAATACGACTACTTAAAATAAATACTACAAGTGAATGACGGGTACAATCGGTACCGCACATTTTTCCCGCTCTCGGTCAGGATAATAATGGCCGCCACATATTACAGCCAATACAAAGGGAACAAATAAAGGTAAACGGCCAGTATGTTGTTTATTCCGAATTCAAAAGCTACGGGTCATTGAACGGAGAAGCTGTGGCTTTATAAAAATGTCGTGTGACGGATCAGTGCTGTTTTGAATAGGTTATTGTTGACGTGGTGAACAACCTCTCTATTGACATTTAGGAGATAAGTAATGCGTGAAATAAATCTGAACTGTGCTTCACAATTTAAATAAAACCCTTTAGATCTGTAAACTAGATGGGATTTTTATTTACATCATTTTCTTGGTATTTTTATAACACGATTTGTAACAATAGAGATAGCGTGCTGTGCTGTGGAGTTTTTGTGCGCCTTTATTTTCCATAGTTGGAGCACTTGGTTAGCTGTGAAAGGTGGGCAAAAAATATTAATTTCCTTGAATAGTGCAATATTAAACTTTGATAATCAAAACACATTAATATATGTATGATGGTTTTGTCCGTCGCGAATTTTTAGCACAAAATTTCCTACTTAACAACCAAACCGAACTCATTGCTGACCTCCCGTCGCGCCGAACCACCCCCAACATAGCTGTGACATAATACTCCCAAAAATAGCCTATTACGGCAAGCGTACTACAGATCCAACGATCATTTCATTCAAGAGTAAAACAATAGAAACTGAGCTAAAACAATCATAACCATCAAAAACATTTGATTTGAAACCCTTAGAAATAAATGAACGGTATTTGTCATAAAACAAAAGACGCTGAAACTCATCGAACAGGCATATTCCTCGAAGTTTCCAAAAAGGGGATGCGACCACCTGATGTCTCATCAATCGGGATCAATCATAAATTATTCACAATGTAAATGATAGCGATTAAAGCTGTCTTCGACGATGGATTGTTGTTTATCATAATTTTACCCGGTGTTAATATGATGATGAGGAAAGGAGCGGCTGTTGAGGCGCAACTTACAAGGGACCTGTTTCCAATGGATCGCGAGGCTGATTGATTGATTAATCAGAGCTCAGCATTTTTTGCGTTCGGAATGTGTTCTCGTTTTGTTTGTTATTTTAAACCAAATGATTTTAAAAGGGGATGAAGTTAGAGTACCCTCTTTACAAATATCACAAATAACCGTTTTATGTGGATTATTCATACTTAAATGATACAACAGTCTACGCCGTCGAGTTGGCTGGACAGTTTAACTTGCGACCGCCTGAGGTCAACTCATGGTTGGAAACCTGTCGGGTGAACATAGCCGATGGGTTGAGGTCAACACGCTAAACTCACTGTGCGTAATGTGTCGCGTGTTCGACCTCCGCGTAGGCCAAGCGTTTGCTTTGATATCTGAATGCTTGCCCTTAGTCATAATGCATTTAAATTGACGTTTTTGTGAAATGTGACAACCTCCTTGTATGCTGCTTAGTACGGGGTCCGATTTTTGTTATTTTAAAGGCATCTATTGCAATCATGGTATTCATCAAATCTTTATAACTTAAACGTCAAAACGATTTATAAAATTAAAACCTACATTATTCTATATTTATTTAATCTGATAATTTAAATAGTCATGTGGTTTACAGCTTATTCGGTATAGTGAAGCTCGGTAAAACAGAATTTAACCAATCTTTATCCGACTTAAGTTCAGTTTAGCCCACGCATTAAGTTTGGCTCGACAAAGGCCTATTATTCATACTTCTCAATTAATCATTCATATTAACGTAGTTATAGTCCTATTCAGCTATATTACACAAAATTGCAAATAGAATTTTAGATATTTATGCAATTTGAAATGCTTATAAAGTACTGAGTTATTTGACTTTTAAGTTTACAATTTTCGTCAAAATTTTCTTGCAAAAAAAACAACCTAACCTAACCTAACCAATTAGGGAAATTGATTTTTTTCTAATAGTCGTTAGGTTTATTTTCTAAGGGCTTATTTAGAAACTAGCTGTTGCCCGCGACTTCGTCCCCGTGGGTAGAAAATATAAGTTATGATTTATACCTGCCCTGTTTTTTTCACATTTCCATTGTATCTTCGCTCCTATTAGTCGCAGCGTAATAGTTTAAAGCCGCAGCCGCAGCCTAAAGCCTTCCTCGATTAATGGTCTATTCAACACAAAAAGAATTTTTCAATTTGGACCAGTAGTTTCTGAGATAAGCGCGTTCAAACAAACAAACAAACTCTTCAGCTTTATATATTAGTATAGATAGATAATGCAAGTACTCGATGCTCGTAAATTATGGTTCATGCTAGAAACCGTTATACTTAGGTAAATTGAACTTTACCCTACATATGTTAAAGTATGAGTACAAAATAACAACAGTAATCTCTAGAGGTGTGTTAGGGGTAGCTATAGGTGTATTTATCCTTTGTCACAATTCCCGTGATATTGTCACACAGTTTACAAACCGCGTGGGCCTTTAATAATCGCCACAGTACCAGGAAAGGTATATCTAATGTTAAAACGGATCAGTCTGACAGGCTTTGAAAACTTTAAGTTATTTTTGGCCATTAATTTTCGGATGTTTAGTGTAAAATTTGAAGATCATTAAACCTTGTTGCTGATAGTTTATACTAGATTTGCTAAGGGCTGTATCCTTTTGCAAATCGGAGTGACGGCCAATAGCTTGGTGGTTCGTAGTTCAACTTGAACAAGTCGCCTGCAATAAATTATTTGAATACACTACAAACCATTACGATACGCAAAAATGAAATAAAATTACCACGTCACAAAATACAGGCCACTACACAAAAAAAAACATCGTATATACAATTTAAAACATCATGTGTTTTAATTCTCTTTTATTCATTCAAACATTTGTTTTGAGGTTTAGAATCAAGGAATCGATTTGTTTATACCTACATATTTTTCTTCATTCTGAAACCGCCTCTTTAAACTACTTGCAATTCAAAGTCACTAGTAGTACCGGACCTATGGGCAAAAGTCTTCATTGTATCATGTTGAATATTTACAATAACAATGAATAACTTATGATACTCGGAACTCGTGTATTAATTACGCTTGCAACCCCAAAGGGATCGGCTGATGTATCACGTGTTTAGCGAAGTAATAGAATGTTTGCAGGTTACACTGATAAGTAAGGATTTATAAGAACCTTAATAACGTAAGGTGATTCTTTTTGAAGCAAACTAGCTTTTTATTTTTAACTAGCTGTTGCCCGCGACTTTGTCCCCGTGGGTAGAAGATATAAGTTATGATTTATACCTGCCCTGATTTTTTCACATTTTCCATTGTATCTTCGCTTCTCTTAGTCGCAGCGTGATGGTTTATAGCCTAAAGCCTTCCTCGATGAATGGTCTATTCAACACAAAAAGAATTTTTCAATTTGGACCAGTACTTCCTGAGATTAGCGCGTTCAAACTAACTCTTCAGCTTTATATATTAGTATAGATATAATTTATACAAATTGTTAAGCTTTTGTAGGGCAAAACTGGCACGAAGTGTAAAAACGGAATAGTATTTCTATGGGCCCGTCTTTTATCAGGCTATATCTCATTAACTGTGATAGGTGGGTAGTTAGAATTTTGACAAATGTCGATATGCTTTTGTTGCCGCTATAACATCATAGATTCATAATGGAGTACCGATGGAGTACCTTAAATTTGATGAAGGAACATTTTATGTATTTCAAAATTTTCTATTTTAGCATACTTGCCCGTGCAAGTATTCTAAAACAGATTTTTTTATTATTTAACTTATTTAAGGTATCCGTTATCCTTAGTGTCGCAAGTCCAACTCACATTCGACCAGTTTTATTTTTGTATACTTTTCTACGGAGACACTTTTGTAAGATAAAATTGTGCAGTTGTATTAGCGTGACAACCCCTAGGAAGTAATAATTCATTTTGTTTCGTCTCTCGTCGTCGTAAAAATACTTAGTTAACAAAGTTTCTTTATGAATATTAACGGCACTTACTTTGAACATAAATATGTATTTAAAAAGAAAATTAGATACTTAGATTTTCCCTGTGTTGTTACACCTGAGAGGGTGTTGTTTGGAGTCATTCGTTTCGACGTAATTTGTAACGTAATAAGATTAAGTATCATGTATTTACGGAAGGGATTATTTTTTGGTTCAAAGTTCTGCCGTGTTTGAAAACATTTACTTTAATTTTATGCCCAGATTATGGATAAAATATGATTTTCAATTGCCGTGTTGGTCTAGTGGTTAGTGGCCCTGACTGCTATACCGGTGGAATATTAAAATATCTAAAAAAGTATAAATACGTATTGGTCTTTATATTCACAATGCAATAAGTTCCAAATTTGGCTGCACTAGTAACGAACAAATTTTCCTCAAAAAAACCGCAACACAAAAACTTTGTTCCTCATATTCTAACTAAACTTCATAAACACATACTTCAACCCTTGAACTGACAACCCAAGCCGTATTCAACGTTTTAATATCAAAACTCATTCACACACACCGAGTAAGAATGCTGCTCTCGTAGGAGCAGGATAGCAAACGACGCCGCGTATAACGTTGTCTCACTCACACTTTAGCTCTACTCTAAAGAGGTGTAGGTCTACATACACAGGTTCTTCAGTTCCCGCAAATAGACGATTTAATCTTGTCGAAGATGGGACAAAGCTAGTGGGCCCATGGGACGAATATGACGTAACGTGACGGATAGACTCCCTTTAATTTAATACCCGGCACGATGTAACGTTTCGTCGACCGCCGACCGACTAATTCAACGGTGTTGCCAGTTTCATAACATAAATCTTTGTGATATATGCCTTGTTCACGTTTTCGAGATTTTCGAGTGAAGGTTTCCGGGTTCAGATGAATTAATTTAAGGACGGTGGTACGAAAATCTTTAGTTTTTATTAATAAGGGTGTTTATAAAACGTGTTCTTTAAAAAATTTCGTAAAATTCATCGTGATCACAAACAATATTTTATTAATTTTAAGTGCGTTACTTGAACATTCTTTTACATACAAGCAATTCAATATGTATTTACCCAATAATACTAGTCTGGTGGCGGGACAGCTAAGTAGTTAAATTCTGTTCAAAATATTTGTAGCCAGCTCTATAGCTTCCACTAAGCAACAATATTGCTTTAAGAGATAATTTGATATCAGAACGCTGTAGTATTTGTTTGTACGCGATAATCTGAAGAACTACTGGCCCGATTTGAAAAAAAAAATCAGTGTTAGATTGCCCTATTATTGCATAGTTGTATTAGCACAACGTAAGCACAGTTAAGCTGTTAAAGACAGACACACTATTTATAATAGGCAGTAATGCAATATGTCACAAAGTGGTTTAAAGTTGCATACATTTAAAACAATTTTCCATATTTTTTTTCAATTCCAACGAAATTGCGCCCAACAAATAGTATTGAATAAATTGGAGAGCTTCTCGAATGTACTGACATCAGTGGTTAGTTTTGAAAGTATCACAGAATAAAGCTTTTTGTTGAATGATTGAAAACAAACCATTTATTTCATTTATACTAGTGGTTACTGCAAACACCACACACTTGACCCGTTTTGAGTAAAAATAATTGAAAAAAAAAAATGACTGATTTTTGGTCGAGTGGACTGACCGATGTGGAATACTATTACATTAATAAATTATACTCACAGTTTTTAATTATATTTGCTCTTTTACCTTTGTTTGTAATAAAGGCTATACTTTATTACATACAAAGGTACTACATATTACCGCTCGGCTCTCCGAGCGGTTTAAGATTGCCACCCAAAACCCTTATCTCGACGTGTCGCAGGTTCGATCCCCGTGTAGAACATCTACGAACGCTTGTTCTAAGTTTTTATGCAAGTGACTTAAATGTTTGTGGAACTCTCTACGAATCAAGGATTATTCAATGCGGAGACTGTTTTTTTTTTAAGTTACTTTGCGGTTTTCGATTCAGCTAAATATTTGCATGCATCTACATTATATTGCGTGATAATGCAAAATTTTGATTACCTAGATAGAATTTGATCAAATGTTGAAGCTGAAATGACATAAGGAACTATTACTAAATCGACACAACATTCGTTTGATTTTACTTTAACTGGTACTTTGATCCCAGAGCAAGAACAACAGCTATTTTTATATAATAATCTATTTTAAATACGATGCTTAGAACTTGATATGATGACAGAGAAATTAATGTTTACAACAGTTCAAAAATTGGATTGTCATTTGTTTTTAAGTTATAAGTAAAAACTAAATACAAAGAATTTAATTTCTTGGAAAATCACAAACAAGATATTAGTTAATTATGATACTGAAAACATTCCGAGGCAATATTCTAAGATTTAATATTAATGGTAATTGTACCTGGTACTATTGTATAAAGTTTCTTGTGTTTTTTATTCATGGCCCGGAACGCCAACTAATAAAGATACCGTTTACCTTCTGTAAACGGTATCTTTATAATATTAGTTGGCTTGATTTTAGAGCAGGACTTGAAGGAGATTGATGCAGTAAAGTAAGTGTTATTAATCTGTAAATTATAATAAGAGAATGTTGAGATCATATTCGATTTCTAGCGGGTGTTAATAATAAATAAAATAGCTTTTCAATTAAATTTATCAAAATACTTGCTACTCCAAATATAGTTCGGCAAAAAACTGTAACTTAAAGTAGACATTTAAATTTCTTTAGACGTCTTTCTCAAAATTGACACTGAAACCCTCTGAGAGAGCACTAAAGCTAAAATTTTCTATCGACGGGGGAGAACCCGAGTCATTCCACTTTACAACCCAATCCGTCATTCGTAGCAGTTTCTTAAACGGGCACTTTTCCCTAATTTTAGCAAAAAGATCTCTTGAATATATTATTCTTGTTTTATCTTTGGTTATATTGACTCAAAGTGGAAAAGTCTTTGGCGAATTCTAGACTCATTTTTTTAGATTATTTTTGAAAGTAATGTTAATGAGACTTGATTGCTTGAAGCTTTTAAATGTTGACTTTTTTTTCTTTTAAAATATTTGTTTACAATTATTTAAAAAGTACCCAATACAGAATTTTTCGTGTGATTGTCGTCACTTTACTAACCGCCGAATATGCGATGAGAACTTGCAATGCTTGACCATCTATGTAAGAAAGAATTATTTTCAAAATTCTCAGGTGTGTTGCTCTTCCCACGAAATCTTTCTTCGCCGTTTTTAAAAATACTTTGTCATACGCTCATGAAAGAAATCGTAAAGGCTGTGTGCCGAGATGCGGGGCAAATTTTATACCCACTGAAGCACGTATCTGTATATATGTAGTTAATTGATGAATTCAAATTAATTGCATGGTACCTAAAATATAATACCTACCAAAACAAATGATACATAATAAGCTTGAGCGTACGTTTGCAGGAACATTATACATAAAAAATATTAAGGAAATTAACAAACATTATTTAAATAAATAGCGTGTAACCAAGCAGTGTCGTTATATTTTATGCTAATTAACAAAACTCATGCTATTTAATTCCGCGGTAATGGAGTCATGCAAATGCATTAATTTCTTCACCAAATACTCCTTTTTGGAGTAAATTACGTATGAGGCTAAACTGTAATTAGACAAGTGTTGATTTAGATAATAAGACTCTTTATTACAATTTATTTTCGATAGGTTTTGAGCTTAGGACTCTTTTTTGTAAAGTACATACATTTGAACGTCTATGATACGATCATCTCTTGTAAAATAATAACCTAGTTTTCTGATCTAAGTTCATCATTTTTTATATAGACAACATTCAAATTATGATACTGAATTATTTCTAGAAATTAAAGCTGACAACTACGTATTTTTAACAGTCCAGCAGTATTGCAAATCTAAACGCTAAGCTTAAAAATACTATAAACTAAAAATAACGGATCAAAGCTGTGCAAAAGCAAATATTAGTAATACAATATATGAAACAAAAGTTTTTTTTTCTATCGGCAACGGAAAATCGTCTATATAGTGTTCTATTTTTGCTTTGGCTAAGAAACCATTGAAACTCCATTCGTCTCAAAAAATTGGTCTTACTATCATATGTATCATTGTCATCAGATGATGTCTAGGAGAAAAAATGTTATATACGTAAACAGCAGTGATATTACACATAAAGGGACTTCACAGAAACGTGTTGTAGGTATAATTATAATTATGACATAGGTGTATGTTCCGTTATAACTGTGTTATACCCACCGCTAGAGGGCAGACTCCCAGTTCCTTGTTGCATAGTACGTTTATTAAAACAATTTAATTAAGAGAAGAAGGAAGTCACAATTATCTTACGTAAATGTCACTTGTAAGCATACCTGAGAAATGTCGAATATATGGTAAGGTACGTCACTCACCATACGATAAAAAACTATTATTAAATCACGATCGTAACGCTATTGTAGCATATTCGCATTAACAGATATTTTTTGCATTAAAAAAACAAAACAACAAGAGTAAATATGTACAGGCGTCTTTGCCAAAGCCCTTTCTTTTTTCTGAAACTAAAAAATACAGGCGCTTAATTACGCTATTTACAACGTCGAAATTGTTATTTAATTTGTCACTAATTCTTCTAAACATGTTGGCTGCTCAGTGACATACCAATATCACAATTTAAAATACCGATAAGAACGATCATTGCTCTGCACTTTGTAAGTGGAATAACTCTTCTACGATACCACGATAACACTTTTTTATGGGGTAGTGGTAGACCCTATATACCACGTTTCTATAAGAGCACTTCCCTTCACTTGCATGTTCCATGACAAAAACAATGGAACGACAAATGTCGGATATACAGATAAGTATCAAACATTTCAAGTAAAAGTTATTTTCAATTATGTTAAGTGGTCTTGTTAGTTTACACTCCATATTCATTGCCTTGGAGTTTTCATATCCTAATTAATTAGTGTGTTTATTTTGGACGCTCGCTGTAATTGTGTTGATGGATATTTGGGAAGTTAGAACGTTACTTATTGATCGATCGCTTTTGAAGTTATTCTTGTTGGAGATATAGTAGATAGGAAAAAGAAAAAGTTTGAATATGTAAAGTAAGGTAAGTTTGAATTCAGAAAACCACATTCAACAATTGCGAAAAATGGTTTGCCATCACGAGATTCAAATTACTCTTTTATTTTTGAAATTAAAATTCTATATTCAAAGTATTATCACTTTCTGGACACAGATACACACACATTGATAAATATCAGATACTTTTACATAAAAAAAAGAAAAAGAAAGACACTGATTTGTTGAATAAACCTTTAACAAAGGCAAAGACATCCAACACTCAGCCGCGTCACTAATTCGACCCAACAATTTGTTAACTTCTCCACGAAGACCAAATAGAAGAATAATTCGAGGCGGGTCGCATTTAATTCGTATAATTATTACTGCCCTCCGATCGGACTACGTCACTAATTTATTTAGGAATCGAACGTACTAATGGGCAGTAACGGAACATTCGAAATTGTTTGCTGATTCAAGTGAATATTATCTGTAATGAATAGTGTATTTGTAGGTGAAGAGGTAATTAAAAACGTTTATGAACGCAAGCTTTGTGCATATATTATGTAATACAATTTTAAGAGTTTTTGTGATACTGGAATTCTATTCAAATGATCTAGGACAGTGTAGTGATAACCACGACCATCCTGTCAAGTGCGATAGTGAAAGATGAAGAGAAGAACAGTCCAGGGCTCTTTGACAACTTAATTTTCTATGCGTTTAATGCTAATCGCAATATGGGAATATTAATTTGAGAATGACGTTCCTTTTCGATAAGATATGTGATTTTGACGGGTCCATTCGGTACCTACCATACCCATAGCGCTCTAAGAAAACATACTTTAAAAGAGTTGAAAGTAATTAAAATAAAGCATTTTCTGTAATCGAATTACTAAATGTAATTCGTATCGTATTGATTACACAAATCCACAAGCTATAACACCATTTCATAAACTAAACATCACAATAAGGTCTCCGTTTATATGCTAATGCCCGTGGTTACCAGCCGCGTTACTATAAATAAAGTATTTAATACGAAAACAAGGAGGGCTCGTGACATCCCCGTACGTCTCGACCTTGACCGTTTAACCCTCTTAATTAAAGCAAATAAATGCACGGAGCTAATTATAAGGGGAGGTAGTACAGTGTTATAAAAATGGCTGGGGTTATGACAGTTTCAAGGTAAGTACTTCTTGTCGGAGGCCTGGTGAACGCCACGTAATGCCATGCCGAACTTTCAATGTGGAATATCGGAATATGAGTTTCCTTTGTTTTACATTTGTAACGGGTTTACGTAACTATATACCACGCGGGGAGGAATTGAACTTTGCATAGTTTAAATACCTACTTGAAAGTTTAAATGATGGTTATACACAGGAATGTATGCATGATGAATGCTGTAGTTTTTTTTAATGATCGAGATTTTAAAGAATGAAGAATTATAGTGAAGTTTTAAACTAATAGAATTTTGACTTTCGTTTCTATTGAGAAGCCAATCCATACACTATCCTTATCCTTACATATTATAAAACAAAGTCCCCCGCCGCGTCTGTCTGTCTGTCTGTCTGTCTGTTCGCGATAAACTAGAAAAGTACTGAACGGATTTTTATGCGGTTTTCAACGATAGATAGAGCAATTCTTGAGGAAGGTTTTAGTGTATAATAAGTTTAGGTTTTGTGTAAACTGACGATATTACAGCGATATTAGTTAAACATGTCGGATAAAATTAAGCCATTCGAGAGCTTTCATCGAGAACGCTGCCAAAACCTTTCGAGTTACAACAAAACAATGTATGGCAAGTTTGTACCTCTTTAATAGATCTACAAAAAAGTCCGCGGTGGTATATGTCTATCTTCCAAGGATAACCCACAATAACCATTTTTATGTGTTTTCTTAATACAGTAAAATTATTGGTTACTTACGAACCTCTTTTTAACAATACAGTATTAATCCTTATCCAAATAAATAAGTTAGATATATTATGCATGTAATATAGAACAAACTTATACATATTATAAAACAAAGTCCCCCGCCGCGTCTGTCTGTCTGTCTGTCTGTCTGTTCGCGATAAACTAGAAAAGTACTGAACGGATTTTTATGCGGTTTTCAACGATAGATAGAGCAATTCTTGAGGAAGGTTTTAGTGTATAATAAGTTTAGGTTTTGTGTAAACTGACGATATTACAGCGATATTAGTTAAACATGTCGGATAAAATTAAGCCATTCGAGAGCTTTCATCGAGAACGCTGCCAAAACCTTTCGAGTTACAACAAAACAATGTATGGCAAGTTTGTACCTCTTTAATAGATCTACAAAAAAGTCCGCGGTGGTATATGTCTATCTTCCAAGGATAACCCACAATAACCATTTTTATGTGTTTTCTTAATACAGTAAAATTATTGGTTACTTACGAACCTCTTTTTAACAATACAGTATTAATCCTTATCCAAATAAATAAGTTAGATATATTATGCATGTAATATAGAACAAATTGCCTTTTACACTACGCCAAAAATGTTAATAGGTAATGAGTTATCGTAATATTAAAATCTCCGCGCGAGAAATTAAAAATCGATGAAACGTAGCGAAGATATCGTTGGCATCTATATACTAATAGTACTATATATATACTAATTACTATGTATATACTATGTATGTACTATGTATATACTAATTGTTTGTTTGATTGTTTGTTTGAAAGCGCTAATCTCAGAAACTACTTTTTCAAATTGAAAAAATATTTTTGTGTTGAATATACCATTAATCGAGGGAGGTTTTAGGCTATATGTATATCATCACGCTGCGACCAATAGGAGCGAAGAAAAAGTCATAACTTATATCTTCTAACCACGCAGACGAAGTCGCGGGCAACAGCTATCCTTATCCTTATCCTTATCCTTATCCTTATCCTTATCCTTACATATTATAAAACAAAGTCCCCCACCGCGTCTGTCTGTCTGTCTGTCTGTCTGTTCGCGATAAACTAGAAAAGTACTGAACGGATTTTTATGCGGTTTTCAACGATAGATAGAGCAATTCTTGAGGAAGGTTTTAGTGTATAATAAGTTTAGGTTTTGTGTAAACTGACGATATTACAGCGATATTAGTTAAACATGTCGGATAAAATTAAGCCATTCGAGAGCTTTCATCGAGAACGCTGCCAAAACCTTTCGAGTTACAACAAAACAATGTATGGCAAGTTTGTACCTCTTTAATAGATCTACAAAAAAGTCCGCGGTGGTATATGTCTATCTTCCAAGGATAACCCACAATAACCATTTTTATGTGTTTTCTTAATACAGTAAAATTATTGGTTACTTACGAACCTCTTTTTAACAATACAGTATTAATCCTTATCCAAATAAATAAGTTAGATATATTATGCATGTAATATAGAACAAATTGCCTTTTACACTACGCCAAAAATGTTAATAGGTAATGAGTTATCGTAATATTAAAATCTCCGCGCGAGAAATTAAAAATCGATGAAACGTAGCGAAGATATCGTTGGCATCTATATACTAATAGTACTATATATATACTAATTACTATGTATATACTATGTATGTACTATGTATATACTAATTGTTTGTTTGATTGTTTGTTTGAAAGCGCTAATCTCAGAAACTACTTTTTCAAATTGAAAAAATATTTTTGTGTTGAATATACCATTAATCGAGGGAGGTTTTAGGCTATATGTATATCATCACGCTGCGACCAATAGGAGCGAAGAAAAAGTCATAACTTATATCTTCTAACCACGCAGACGAAGTCGCGGGCAACAGCTAGTTTTAAGTATAAACTTTAATTTGTATGTTATGCTTTCTAAAAAAAATACTTATCTGATGAGCCTTTTTGCACTTTAATCTTAGAAGTAGGTAAGCAAGAAAGGTTTTTTATTCGACTTTAAATGGAATTAAGCTTTAAAACGGTATCTAACATCCGCACTAAAATCAAGGCGACTAAAATAATAGGTATACTATAGCTAAGTTATTCATTTGTTAAGACCTATTTCCACGAATACTTAGGGACAAAATTATGTACATAAAAGACATTTAAAATTCCACGCATGTACATAATACTTTTTTCTATGAAATGTGCTGGCAATTTTATTCTCTTTGCCAGTCGCTTTAATATAGAGAAAACCCCAAATATAGATGTAACCCACACTATTGCGTGTTCAACAAACTGCCAAAGTTTTTATTGTTCTACCAAAAAGGTGAACTGTGACATTGGAAATATGTACTTGCTTTTATTATGGTCGCTATTATTTCACGTCTAATTACATGGGGTACACTTACGAGGCCATTTTTAGGTGTAGGTAAATATTGTAGGTAATATGAAAAGTCTTTATTTAAAAGTATAATTCTTTTACTAGTATACAAAAGAAATCTATAGCTGGACCGAATAAAATGATATTTTCTTTGGGTTGCGTTTGGGTGGATGGTTTAAATTAATAAATTAGCCTGAAAGAACGAACATCTTCTGAACAACTACTTTAAAAAAAAATTCTATCTTCTATTTATCTATCTATGTTAAGATATCCTCGACTTTAAAAACTATATACTTTTCTTGCCCTACTCTTTCTCCCAAAATACAAGTCAGATATTCTATTTTATTCTATAAAATACGTGTTAACATAGTTCTATTCAACACCCGGTTAGGACCGAGGAGATTTAGACTAAGATCCAGGCTTTACGTGTCTCCCAGACACGGTGGCACACCGTTAACTCACTTGCTCGCTGTGACTTCAGAGAATTTGTAATTTATTGACACGGGGCATTACTCCTAACCCTTATAGTAAGAGTATGTATATCATTCATAATGTGGTGTATATTGGCATTTCGCTTCCGCAACTTCAACAGTCTTAAATTAAAAAGTGTTGATTTGCAACCTCACGTACCACATGTATGTAAATACCTCATATTGAATTAAATCAGAATGCGTTATTTCATTAAAACAAGCTTCATCATATTCATACCATATCAATAAAAACTAAACACAGTTACTTAACTTTCAACATTAAAACTGAACTTATATTTTCCGATGCCATAACTCATTATGAGGAAACTCCGACAATTTATTACTGAGACAAAAACTGTCAGACGTTTATATGAAGTTATTTTAATGGAATTCTCATGGGTTAAACAATCTATATGAAGATAATGGCATCAAAGAGGTCACATCTGCGCCATCGTGAAATTAGGTGAAAATATATTAACCCTACGACAAAGGGTGTATCGTGAGAAAAACCATCAACGCAAATAAGGAAAGTGAAAACATTTGTTCTCGTTTACATTACACCACTTTCGACAAATGTAAGGATAGTCTGTTTACGATACACTTAAATTAGTGTATTATACGTAGGACGAATCGAGCCTAAATTTCTCACTCAAATACTTTATGTGCTCAGCTGAATGTATTTTGTCTTAATTCAATAGATACTGAAACCAAGCGCTTTCATTGCACTTTTTTTTAGAAATTCTGATTCATACATGAGTACTGAAAGATATATTACTAGCCGGAATAACAGTTCATTTTTTAAATAACTCCGCTTCGTTTATTATTCCAAACACGTCAATTGTTACAATTGTTCAAATCTGTCAAGACACGTCATTAAAAACAAATCGGGTTTTAATCATTCGAATGTTTTCCTAAACCTTAAGGAAAACATTTGAATGTTAAGTAATACTCTGTTAAATAAACCGTTTTACTCTGTGATATGGTAATAGGGTAACAACTAAGTGAAAAACATTGAAATTAATTCAACCTTCCCACAAAAAAGTGGTCCATTATTCAAACAAGTTTTCGCGTTTTGAATTAGCACTTAGTTTGAAAGGAACGAAAAAGCGAATTGAATACCGTTCAATGGCACCGATGTATGGCAAAAAAGTAATTTCTCAAGCAACAAAGTGGCCTTTTGTACTGTAGAACTGGATTCAAAGAAAGATAATAAATCAGCCCACTTAGGTACGGCGCACTATAATTACTCGGTACTCAGTTATGAAGAATGTACATATTTACCGGAACAACGAGGCGTTTGTTCGCTGCTACACTAACAGGCGCAGTTTTAATTAGTTTTATTTTACTCAAAAAATAAGAGCAGCGCACAGCGGGGACATTGCTCCCGGAAAAGCCGGGAATAAAGGAAAACGCTCCTTTTGTCTACTGCCGACGTTTCATAGGTTTAATTAGATGCACTAGGCTACGCTAACTTTGTATTTCTGAGCATTTGTAGTTTTAACGAATTGCTTCGTTCTATCTGAAGGATATTATTAAGTTTACGATGCTCATATTTGAGAAAACGCGTATATTTATCATCGAGATATCAAATATAGCGCCTCAATTAAGTACCTTTCGTAACGACGGTAGTTATACACGCAGTAATGTTCTAACAGACACGAAAATATAAAGGTTGATGCCGAAACTTGTAATAGTTCAATTTGGCTCCAAAACGGGCTTGATAGCAGTACTGTAGACTTGACACCTGACGGATGGGAGGGAGCCATTTAATACGTGGCCACCATTCTCTCTGGATAGAGTAATTCCAATGACAAAGCAGTGTTAGGGCGACGCACCTCAGGTAGTAAACGCCTACAAGATTTGATGCTCGGAGGGTGAAATTTTAAACCGGCGACTATATAGGGTGTTTCATCAACGCGAGCTAAAAGGGTGATGTTTTTGCCGCAATTAATCTTTGCGTGAGGTGTGAGACAAAGGAATTTACTTAACTAAGGGAATTTATGTAGTGGTACATATTTTCTGAGTTATTGAATTTTTTTTCATGTTTTTGTATCCTGTGTGTTATAGAAGCAAATGTAGTGATGTCCCTTTTCTTTAGTGGTATACAATTGTTAACAGCACACATTAAAAAAAATCGCATACTTTAAAATTACGTGAAAATAAAATGTAAAAGTCGCGAAACCAACAGTTTGAAAAACGTGGTTTTTTTCCTTGAAAAAACCGGAAGGAAGTTGAAAAAGCGATCTTTTGTATCTTTTGAGCTGCCCGGTATTTAGTTTTCTCATAGTTATTTATTTTGTAGGAGTTAGTTGTAAATGTTGCGTAGTCTGTTGGTGACGTGTCTTTATGTAACGAAAAGTTATTTTACCATCTTTATCGTAAAAGAAAAATTGACAACCCAAATCCACAGTTCACTCAAGGTTCAAGATATGACGCCTGATTTTTACCTCAAAACACTAGGAATAAATTAATGAATCTATCTGATAATTTTGCACCTGTATTAGTTGTTGCTTACTCATTTCAAATAATTATATGTAGCCGTTTTCGTTTACACTCTAATAATAGTGTGTAGTGCGATAAAATCTGAGTTTTAGGACTCTAAACTGGCAGATTCACAATTAGATCCAACCTGATTTACGTCCACCACTCCAAACATTCATATAAAATCGCAGACATCCATAAGCACATCCATGTTTAACTTTAGCTATGCAAGAATCTATACTAATCTATACTTAATACATAAAGCAGAAGAATTTATTTGTTTGTTTGTTTATTTGAACGCGCTAATCTCAGGAAATACTGGTCCAAATTGAAAAAATATTTTTGTGTTGAATAGACCATTATCGAGGAAGGCTTTAGGCTATAAACCATCACGAAGATACAATGAAAAATGTGAAAAAAAAACAGGGTAGGTAAAAATCATAACTTATATCTTCTACCCACGGGGACGAAGTCGCGGGGAACAGCTAGTATACAATATAGTTAGTTTTACATTTATTGACCCCTCCAAGATACCAGATAGTTATCATAGTTGGTATAATTTTTGTGTAGGTTGTAGTAGGTACTCGGTAGTTGGCGGGCATCCGAGGCACGTAGCACCTTCCTAGCTGACAGAGGGTACTCCAGTTAAACTGGTCGCAACGATAACTTGTGCCTAACTGCTCTCGCTTCAAGAGTCCGCCGTCTTGTGCCGATTGCACTTCAGATTTGGCTTTTGTGTACAACACGAGATAATGACCGTTACTTGTCCCCACTTCCCAACTGTACCCGTCTACTACAGCTGTTCCCTATGACTAAACCTCTTTTGTTATTACTTGTCTTAGCTAAGGACTTTAGTTTTATTTCAAGGAGTTTCTACACAAACAAACCTTTTCGCATTAATATTATAAGTTGTCGAAACATTGACTAGAAAGGACATAATTAAGAGTACAACGTTCGAAATCCAAACATAAACTTTTTTAAGACGAAAGAAATAATGTTGTCTTATCGTTATTGTTTTTGCAAATAAAAGAGTTTTTACTTCAACCACAAAGTTTAACTAGATTGTCGTTCGAAGCATTCGTGCTCGGTTAGCCATAAACATAATTATGACGATTTTCTATCATTTTAAAAATGGAACAGGATTATTACGTCACACATTTTATCGAATAACATTAATCGGAATTAGAATTGACGTAAGATTTATGGACTTTCATTATTGAACCAGCTAAGACCTTTCGAAATCATGAAAAATTCATTCATTGATATTTAAGTTGCGTCATGATGAATACGTATTAGCGGTCGAACCGTTTCTGACGACGAATAAACAAACCCCGACCTACATTTTCACGTCAAAAATATCTGTATATTGCATCTTTGGTGTAGATATCTTGGAAAAATGTTGAACACGTGAAAAATAGAAAAACCAAGGCGGAATAATAGTCGTAACATAGCTCTTAAAAAAACTTAAAAAGCTTTCAATTGTTCCATAATCGGTTACACAACTACAAAGCAAACGAAACAAAGCATTTTGTCTATTTGAAACAAAAGGCTGTTGTAATGCACATACAGATAGATCATGCGATGCAGTACCAACATCCCATGTTTATCCGAGTCTAAGAACAAATCTAAGTTTACATTTCTCGAGATCCAAACGTATTTGCGCTACTGATTCTTGTACACTCAACCACACAACAGAACTCAAAATCTAACATCAAAAACGACCTTATTACCTGTGTGTAAGGTTGGTTTTTGAATGATCTTATTCGCGTTATCGTGTGGTTCGTTGTACCGTCCGTCCTGTCGCGTTTCATTATTTTTATTTTGCGCAGAACAATAGTTTGTTCGTTCGGAATTTATAACTAGCGTCTAGCTAGCGAGACGATAAAAACTTTGATTTGTTTATTAACTTAAATCAACGGTTCCAATTACGAGCAAGTTTGAAGTTTCTAATTGAATACTAAGATCTGCGGGTGGTATTAAATTCATCGTAATAAAATGGAGTGCTTTAGTTTGTCCTTTCATAGATATCGTCGCTTTTACTGTCTGTGAGGAAAATTTTGTGGTTTTAAAAGATCAGATGCACGGATGCAATAACATGGTGAATATTCAAAAGACGTTTATTCACCTTCGAGGGCTTCAGTTCAAAAATTAATTATATCCGTATAGATATCTTCTAACCAAGTCGCGGGCAACAGCTAGTATTTGATAAAAGGAGATGTATTAAAAAAAGTTGAAAAACAGGAACGTCACACTTACTATCCTATCATAAAAAAATAAAACGTCATACAGTACTTGCTTAAAAAAAAACGAACTAAACATACCAAATACTAAGTACAAAATCTCATTAATAATTTGCTCTGTAAACTCAAGTAGACAAGTATCAAAGTTAATTCTGATAATCTAGTCACATTGTGAGGCACGACAATTAAGAAAGTTATGGATAATCAATTTAAAATAACATACAAAGGAATACACTAGGGGTGGGACCTTTAACCCTTATACCGAGTATCAACGATTTTACCCACAAAATTAATCGAATAAAGTGGTATACACAAGTGGCTTTTTGCAACGTTGTAATTAAACAAATTAGTTATATTTCCACGTGTTTGTAATGGAGCTACGAGTCGCTGGTAAAGCTCGAAATGCGACACATTAAAATTAAATAATTTGTTTTGTAATTAGTTAATTAGCAGTGTCTGTTTTCGCTTTACTTGAGCATTTCGGTAGAATCATATTAAAAAAAAAAAACGACTCCCACAGTAAGTAATTTCATCCTTGTGTTCGGGGGGTTTACAAACATACAACTCACATGCACATAGACACCCAGACTCAGAACAAGCATTTGAGGATCAACCAAATGCTTGTCCTACGAGGGGATCGAACCCGCGACACGACGCGCACAGTGGTTTTGGCGTGGTGACCTCAACCACTCGGCTATCCAACAATTCAGTTTATTGCCAAGTAACGGGTCTTGTTAGAAATTTGACTGGCTATGTCAAAGGTGAGTGGGTGTGTGTAATTAATAATACGTAGTGCAGTCTCCTTTGTGAGCGCTTTGACAACTTGATGGGAACGTCGAGTGGTGAAGTCTCATCGCTGCCTCAAGTCTCTTCAACAATAACAATACTTATAATAATGGCAAGTCTTACGCCACGAGATGATATCAAAAGGGAATTTGAAGGAGAGAGGCATCTCCAAGATTGGACTCAAATTACACCATGGAGTTTTGAAAACATAAGTTTAAATATACTAGTAAATTTAGTTGTTTTTCGACACTATAAACTTGAAAACGAAGCAGAAAATATATTTGGAATACAATTGTGTATACTAGACGTATCACGTGTTTCGACTCATAGTAGAGTAAAAAGTAGTATAAGCCGTCATTATGAAAGAGTATTAAAAAAAAACAAACGCATACACAAAGACCAGCGACAGGACAAGCCTTCATGGACCACACAAACGCTAAACCTATGCAGACCGGCGGGTGGGTTTGGCGTGTTGTCCTCCGCTCGGCTATCAGTACAGTCAGCATTATTATGCTATCTTCTCTTAATACTAGACATAGAGGGCCATACCTTTCATTGTACCTATTACTGCTGTAGTTAATAAAGACAAAGCTCACAACGGACACAGTTTTTATTGAGTTAGTCGTCATCTCCCACGATCAAATCTCGCACGATCGAGGGAGATGGCACAAAATAATTTAATTTATTTTTCTAGTCGTCAACTCCCACGACACTTAAAATCATTGCTGATTTGGTACAGTCAATTATAAAAGTGTTTTGGAATGTATCTTTTATGTAGCAAAATAATGAGTTTACAATAAAATAAAACAAAATTTCAATATAAATAATATATAATGTAATAATCAACAACCTAGAATAAAAGACTACTTCTTTATTAAATAATCAACATTACAACTCAACAAGCATCTAACATAAAAATCACAATAAAAAATTCTAACTTACAGGTATAGTTAGAAAATATTAATCTTCGTACACTATAACAATGAATAATATCATAAAAAAATAAAACAATCAACATTAAAAAAAATAATGAGCATTAATTGAAAATCATAAATCAGGACTTTGAATCACAGAATTTGTTACAAATGTTTGTAAGTACTAAATACAAACATAATGAATATTTTTTTAATAATGAAAAAAATCATACAGTAAGTTGTTGGATGCATAATTCTATATTTATTTTCCCGTCTCTCAATTCAGTGAGTGTTGTATTAATATGGAAGTCCAAATCACATGTTTCTTTTTTTTTCTTACTTATATTAGAATTTTTTAAATATAGCGTTTGATAATAATCATCTTCTTGTTGTAATATGGTCAGAAAATGTGCAATATTGATTGGTTTACTGTTAACTTTTTTATTCACAGTGGCATGCCAGCTCTCGACCATATTTGTGGTACGGTGTTGCATATTATTACAACTCCATTTGTTAAAAAAAAAAGAATTTTCATTCAACCATGTATCGACAAAATAATCGTTGAATTTGACGAGTTTCACATCGTTTGGACATAGAGACATAATGTATAGCCAAGCACTATCAATAGTTTCTTGTGGTGTGTGTTCGATATTCATCACTCCAGTGTTGTCAGCACAAAAGTGACTAACTTCCTTGTACGCGAACTTAGTTTTATTTATTTAATAATATTGATGGTTCCATTTATTTAAATAAATCAAAAAGCTTATTTTAAATAATTGTTATATGTAAGTTATAATTAATTATGAACATTTTACATTTTAAGCTCGATGTCTTTAGTGGCGGACTTTCCCTACTTTGTTCTTTGTGAATACTATATGGCAACATTAAGGGTACTTTTGAGTGGAGTACAAACGACGAAAATCTTTTTATTGTACGTTTTTTTCCACCGCTGCTACAGTACATTGAGCTATTTTCTAAATTCCTTATTCATTTTTTTACTATTATTGGTTTTATTTTGGTTCTTTTACACTCTGGGGCAGAAATCGGCCAAGTCCTTTAAATTCATCTCAAATATTTTTTTTTAGATTGTTTATTGTCTTAAGATTATACACTTAAAAAGTATTATTTTTTTAAACCAAGAATAATAATAAATAAAAAGTGTGATTAAAAAAAAGAATTACTTATCCTATGCTCAGTTTAGTCGAATAATAAGTACATGCTTGGCGGCATTAGCGGTATCTTTATGGCCGCCATTTTATTCGGTATTTACTTTTACACCTATTTAAATGTTGAAATTTATTTAACAACTTAAAATCGATAGACTCGATGTATTCTGTCAATCATTTTAACGCATCGAGTATTAAACGGATTCCTTTTTTGTAGACCTCTTTGCTCTTATCATAATAATCAAAATATTTAAAATAATCGATTCTGTGTGAAATATATTTTTTATTTGACTGTACTTTACACGAGAGTGGGAGTTGACGACTAGAAAAATAAATTAAATTATTTTGTGCCATCTCCCTCGATCGTGCGAGATTTGATCGTGGGAGATGACGACTAACTCTTTTTATTTAGAAACTTGTGGTAAGCCTCTCATTGTATTAACCTGTAAGATTGTGACCTTTCAGCTCCCCGGAGTAAAAACCGTAGAAAAAAGACGAAGGTCACACCTAAACAAATAAAAATGTAAACAAAATTAACCTCACATAAGTTTTTGTAAGAATTCTGTGTAGTTTGGCTTCATGTTACTTATATATAGTTACAATATTATTCTTACCTTAGAATGGTCATCTGACCTTTATAATGTAAAGGAAATCGAGAAAAAATATTGTAACTTTATGTTTTGCTTTAATAGGGTAAGTATAGTACAGATCATTTACTTATATAAGTTCTATGAAATGGTTTAATGTAATAACGTCCTGACTGATTTTCAGCCACAGCGGCTATTGATGCAAGGCGCCAGATAGCTGTGAAGGGTATATTATAGTGCTCAAGCGAGAGCGCTCTATGTTCCCTTACTCTCATATCCCGATGGGTCGAAAGTCAGACACGACCGGAGAGATATCAAGCATAGAACTCACATTTTTACGTGCCTTCTGAAAGACGGAAGTGTTTTAGTGTAGTCAAATTTTACGAAGCAACTATTGGTGATTTCGTGGAGCACAAAAGCGAACGAAGCGCTGAGAGGTACGACATTAAAAAATGCAAATATCTGTAAGGGTTATGTATCGGTAGAGGAAGAGCTTTTTCAGGTCACTGAATCTTATTTTTATACAATATGTCTTGTTTACTTATTAGGCAGCTCTTCACCATGTTCAACAAAGTCAATTTATACTAAGCACACGTGATTAACAGTTTTTTTCCACCTTACTCGCCGCTCAGTAATATTAAATCGAATAACAAACCTGCTCTTTGTTTTTCACTTCATAAATACTGAATAATACCCGGGTATTATATTTCATATAAATTTTAATACGTTACTATATTAATGAAAAAGTACTAAGGCAGTAAAAAAAAAGAATATTCGCCGAGTGTTGTTTTATACAGTTTTTGTAATTAGCCGTCTTGTCGACGCCAGCGATTCGCCACACAGAAACGCAAATAAATACAAGTGAGACTTTTAGCTGAGCTAAAGAGTTTATTATGAAATTCTAGGCTTTATAAAAACTTTAGTCGTTTTTACAGAGCCTTGAATTTCATAAATAAACTGTGTCCATTGAGAATGTTACCAAAGCTAAGAGTGACAGTGAAATGAGTAATCATTTGGAAAACAATGTCCGAAAAGGTTTAGTTTTTTGTAACAGATGTGATATCCTTGGTATTATATCACCCCAAAGGGAAAAATAGGACTTAATAGATGAGAAGTATGTATATCCATACCTTATCTTATCATTTTTTTTATGTTGAACTTTCAGCACCTGATTATCAATCAGTACAAGCAGGACTTATGGCAGTTCGGAAACATGACGAAGCTACACAATGTTACTTCCTTATTCGTTAATCGTTTATACGTCATCAAGGTTCTGCAACGCACACGATCCAATTGAAGGACAGGCTGAGCTAGAACAGGCACTGACATCCGCAATCCATTACCAGACGTTGCAGGAAACAACATAGGTCACATGATCTTATCTTACAAATAATTCAAAGTGCAATTACCTGTAAATAGAAAGCGATCAGGGTAGCTCGAAGTAACGTAACACTACAGTCAGCAACAGAAGTCAATTAAGACGATCCTTTTTTTAAAACGTCTCCTGTATTAAGGATTTTAATCCTTGTGTCGTGCTTGGTTTCAGAAACATTCAAGTCACATACACTAAAGCACACAGACTCATTACAAGCATTCGTGGATCACACAATTGCTACAGTCAGTTTATTTTTTTGTTCTAAAAATCTAATCGTGTTGCACTTAGGAAACGGTGCAAGCTCTCGGGATGTTGTCTTTTATAAAACTTAGGTCACAAAAAGCGCTAAGTACTCAGCAGCTTAATTTAAATAAACAGCGGTTACAGAAAAACTACGTGGAAATTGGATGTCATGGTATGAGCTTGTTATGCGGAGGAATGAGAATCATATGGTGAGTAAGGTGTTGAGTATGGATGTGGATGAATATAGGGGAAGAGGACGACCCGAAACGATGGATGGATTGTGGAAAAGGCGATATGGCTGCAAAGAGTGTTTTTGGTGAGATGACGTAAGATAGAAAGGTATGGAAGAAGAAGAAATGTTGCGACGACCTCAAATAATAATTGCCATAAGGGCAGGGGAATGATGATTTTATACTTTTCAGTGACGATTTCTGTTCCCGACCGTACATTCCGAATAGAAACAGGTGAGCATATGTAGTAAGTCGGTTTATTACGTCCGTCGTGTTAGGGACGGCCCGGAACGCCGGTCCGGTCCTAATTAACCGTGCTTACAGCCCGCACTATCGATATTTCTTCGTAATTGTTATCGACTAACGTTAAATGTAAACGTCTTGGCGTCGTGTAGCCGGGTAAAGTGATCCGGGCCTTGTGTACTCGTAGTACAAGTAGCTGTCATTTGGGATTTTCATTTGGCATTGTGTTTATCATTGAGCGATGTTGAGATTTTTACAGACAGTTCTTAATTAAAATCTTCTTTAAAATTTTATTTGATGACGGAGTAATTATAAATCATTCATATCAATCATTTTTAGAGTTGCGTATCGGATGGATAAAAACGCAATTACTAAATCTCTGCTGTCGGTCCGAAAGTCACCAGGCTGATCGTGATAGATAGGAAGTTGAAATTTGCATAGAAGATATATGTACCTATATATCTCTTTTTTCTGCTATAATCACAAAATAAACCTTGAGGGTGGGTAAGCAAGGCAGTTAGACATTTAGAGAACTAATTTTTATTGTAAATATGTTTTTCAATAGCTCCTACGGACCATTGAATGTCGCAAATTTCACCTGGTTTTCCCTATCGAGAGAGCGAAAAGACAAAGCCATTTATGTCATAAAATAATATGTTTACTCATTTAGTCAGGTTTTTTATTAAAAGTCAAAAAAATATATTTAATAAACACCATTCATTTAGTGTACAACCAAATTAATCATGAATAATTCTCGCCTTTAAAACCATTCAACCTACGTGGTCATTAATCTACACAAAATAAGGCAAAAGAACATAGGAATGTGCTTCAAATAGCCGTATGTTAAAACCCTTTCGAAAACAATACCTTTTTCCCTATTTCCGGTCAAGTACGCCTACTCATGTTCCAACTTCCTGCTATTTCGGGCGCACAAAGGTCAACACTTGATTTGCTATTAAAATATCTCGGAATTCAATTTTCACAAGTGCCTATTGAAATGTGGAATTGAAAACGTTTAATTATCCACGAAATGGTATTATACGAAATGACCTATGTCATTAATTATTAATTTATTTTAGCATAATCAATTAAAATATTTTTTTCAGAAGGCTGGTCTATATGTTGCCCAAAGAATTAGCATTGCCATACAACGTGGCAATGCAGCTAGCCTTCTGGGCACGTTTCCCGACTTTAGCAAGGATGAAGATGTCTTTTTTGACGTCTTTTAAAATATATATTTTTTTTCCTTTTAATTCTGATATAGTTTTAAAAATGTAAATATTAGTTTAGTTTATTTTATTGTAAAAAAATATTTTAATTGATTATGCTAAAATAAATTAATAATTAACTATGTAATTTTCAAAAAGTACTTTGGCTAGAAAACAAAATAATTACAAGTTGATAAGTTGAATTTATTTCACATACACAAGAATGGATTATATTATTGTCAATCGGATTGTAGTTAGGTGGTAGCGTAAAACTACAATAACATAATTTATACATAGTATTTATTTCTTTATCTCGGAGATGCACTTTTAGTTTTAAACGATAAGCAACGAGTATTCATGAATATTATATATATCTTTTTCCAATACTAAGACAAAAATAGTTTTTTTAAATAAAAACGCTTTAATAAGGCCTGATCTTAGTACAGCCACTTTGCGAAGTCATCTATTTAACAAATTATAATTTAACATAACAACAAATATTGTTAAAAAATGCTACCTACAACTAGCTTTACCCTTTTATTTACACATAATATTTGTTATCCCATTTATTACAACTAACTACATCTAGATATTTCACTAACTAGACATCTGTTCAACATACTACCTTACATAAGTTCACAGTAAAATAGTTCACAAAACGCACGAAGGTATTACACGTTGTATTGGATTACCGCGTTTTCGGATCCCAATTAACAAATAGGCTAACTAATCCGCTGCGGAATTCGGTCTGCATACGAATGCATTTTAAATGTGTTGTAACACACTTTTATGCTATGCTGTTACCGATTTTTTGCCCACGAAAATCAGTATTTGATAGTTTTATGACCTAGAGATGAAATATACTTTAAAATTCAAAGTATTACACACTACTAGCTGTGCCTGCAAAGGTTGTTTAGATATACAAATTTGATCTAGGAAAAAAAATAGTTTATGGAAAATAGACGTTGTCGGATTCACAGACCACAAAGTTTTATAAGAATCGGTCGAGCTGTTTCGGAGGAGTTCAGTTTCGTACACCGTAACGCGAATTTTATATATGTATTTGATTATCAGAATTACCTTATTCGTAACCTAAGTATTTTTATAAAAAAGAAAATACAATACCATTGTCATTCATGTAAAAATGATAAAAAAAAAACAAAAAGGAGAATCTAATTTTTTGTAATTAATGTCAACTTAAATCCGTACTCATTCAACAACACAATTCCATTCTAATTTCGAAACACATGTTATCATGACTAATAACATAGCTCAATCAAAAACTACCCTAAGTGAAGACCAACAACCACAATTTACGTACAATTAAAAGACCCACCGACAGTGATTTATTCAAGCTATTTCTTCAAATTACTACGTGTAATGCGGTGTTTACACGTCTCGCAATCCAACGGTACCAGTCATTGCTATCGTAACGACATCGGTCTCGTTAGCTTGCGAACAGGCCCCGGTTCCGTTCCAAACCAGTACAATTGCTAGAACGGTCCTGACCAAGCTAAGTGCTAGCTTTGGGTCACTGCGGAGTGCAGGATGATTAGAGCCTTAGATTTTTTACTATGGTAACACAAAATATAAGTTGTGTGGTTGGTTGGAATGTTTAATTAAGGTATAGGTAAGTTGTAAAGGAGACAAATTTTAATACTCCAAAATTGCAGTACTTTTTTAAAAGGTGGAATGTTATGTTACATCAAAAGTCAGCCTTCCACATGAGTGCATAAATGTCACTGGACATTTTCTACACTGTATTATACATTACTGCATACATTTTGCGCAGACCACTTTGTACTATCTTACAGGGATATGAAGTGTAATATAAAGATGAGAGATTATTTATTCTACGCTTGCATCCCCAAGTCAGCAATATGTTATACGAGAATTTATATTACTCCGTCAAATATTTTGTATTGGCAACATTGTATTCAACAGAGTATTGGCAGAATGAAGTTTGACAGACGACCTCTTTTATTGCTGTTCACGGAATTACATCCATACTAATATTATGTTTGTGTTTGTTTTCGTTTGTCTCACGCTTATACTGGCCTGTTGGTCTAGTGGTTAGTGACTCTGACTGCTATACCGGAGGTCGTGGGTTCGATTCCCACCCAGGACAAATGTTTGTGTGATGAGCACGATAATTTGTTCTGTGTCTGGGTGTAATTTATTCTATAATATGTATGTATTTAGAATTATTACTATAAGTATGTTTATCAGTTGTCCAGTACTCATAACACAAGCTCTGCTTAATTTCAGACTAGATGGCGTTGTAAAAAAAATAAAATAAAAAATAACTATTATACGATTTTGTTTACGCATTATTTTGAGTAAACTTAGATACCAAGCCCTTTAGCCGAGAGATATAATTGCAATTGTGGGCGATGATAGTAAACGCTGGAATCTTTAGTGATGACAGGTCAAACAATTGGTGTTTTAAGTGCCGGTAGCTATTGTAGAAATGTCACTTGACTGGAGGGACAAGAAAGAATAGTCTTCTTTTTATCCCGTTAACCGACTTCCACGCATAAGACGGAGGCCGTCCACGGGGGATTAAAGTTCATAATAAGTTACATTTTATTTTAAAACGTATATTGTCCCTCATTATGCTACCTTCACCGCATTGGAGTAAAAGAGACGCCGCTATATGGGGTGTATAACGCTATCACGCATCCACAAATGTTTCTTTAAGACGTGAAAGTAATATTAAAAAGCAGCAGCGCGATTTTAAACACAATGGTTTTTCGGTTTTTAAAACGATAATTCATATTTTTCATAATATCTATAACTTTCATTTAGCAAGTTTCAATACGGCTTAAATATCATAATTATTTAAATTACATCAAATAGTTCATAAATATTTCGTTGCTTTACTCTTCGAAGCGATTTATTATCGTTCATAGAAATGAATATTCAAAACTATAACGAAAACAATATGGAAGGTAGGAGTAATATAACAAAGTTCGCTCCAGTTGTAGACCTCAACAGAATATGCCCGAAACTATTCGCAAATGTGTATTTAATATGGCAATCATTTAGTAATCAATATTATCTACCAATCAAGCCTAGCATCGTGTTCAACGGAAACCATAATTCATATGATATATTTCACATATATATTACTTCAATATCGGCCTAGTCTTTTCGCAACTATGTCGGGATCGGCTTCAAATCTAACCGGATTCAGCTGAGAACCAGTGTTTTACAAAATTAAAATCATTTTTTTTTCAAATAAGTCGTTTTTCAAACACTTTCAAAACGATGCAATCATGACTCTAGTTCCACGGTTCCAAACTGTCGAGGAGAGACTGCTATCAAATAGATATTAATCACAGGTATATTACTTTAGAACGGGAATAAACAGTCCGTCTATTACTTTTATCAGTACTAAAACACTGAACCAATCTCAATGAAACTTCATGAAGATATAGTTTAAGGTCTGAAAAGGGAATCCCTATCTTTATATCAACAAAGAGCCTTAGGAATACAATACGAACTGAGCCGCGGGACACCACTAGTCTACACATATGTATCGCAATCATTTCGGGAATAGCCTCATCGCCGGCAGCCCGTTACATAAGCACACTCCTGAGACCCAACGGTGTCTACGAAAATAGCTAACTATTATACAAAATTATTCTAAATATTTTCGTCCGTTACTGTAAAAGGCGAACGACTTACAAAACGCATTGATTTTATTACAATTTTACGACCCAGTAAAATATTATACGACAGACATCATTCCGTTTATCCAACGCTCATTGATATAAAGAATAGAATACTAATATACGTGTTTATTCTTTAGTTTATTATTAAACAGTCTGCGAGACCCAAATACACAGCGTCCTAATTACTTTTTCCATATTTTTCTACTCTACTACACAACAACATGAAAGCAAAAAGCTTTTGGGCTTTCGCAGAACATAATAGAGACCTGATTTACGTAAAAAATATAACAGGTTGAGTGCTGCTATTCAATTGTGAGTGGTTTGCCCGTGTAACGCTGGAAATTTTTGTCGAGTTTCACTTCACATTCAAATAAACTACAATGCGACTTGAAGCTCCGAGGGACACACGTCACACGAACAACACATAAACCCATCTATTTGACAAGAAACCATTCCACGAATTACTCCAATTCCCGTTGATAATTCAGACACGGTTTAGATAAAACCCTCTACCAAATTTGAAATACTAACGGATCGCATTGTTTTCAAAGACAATAACCAAAGTAATAGCACTGGATACGTATATCTGAATTATCTTCAGACTTTAAAGACAATCCCGTTAACTTGAACCATTCCGCTAACCACAGAATGTAATAGAAGGGGGTGGTTGAACGAACTTTGTAAAACATTGCAAACAACGTCCACTTGGAAAATGGCCACCCATTTCTATTAGAGAAATGGCAGTACACTGCATGTCGGTACAAATAAGGTAATAAACGAGAGGGATGGATATTGTTGAGGACGCAGAGGGCATCCATCACGGGGCTGTGGTGTGCAGCTGCCGACGTGCGCAATTTAATTGATAACCCCGCCTCGCCCGCGTTCTAAACTTCAATGCTACTACAGACACCTGGGTTTGTGCCTCTAATTTATAGCACCGCTAAGCCTGTTTGATAACATCGACGAATTACATTAAACTTGTAATTGTTCTCAGTAATGGTAGACCGTGGTCCGCGTAGCTGACGTTCAAATTATAACGTTGCAGACTTTTGTTTCTTTACACGATACTGGGAAGTGAGGGTTAAAGATCGATAAGCAACTCCTACTGTATATTTGTTCATTCAAGATAATTTATTTATAAGCAAACCATAAAGCCGTTATTTTCTATTATACGAAATCTACAACTCATAATTTTAATCACCTCATCACAAAATATACATATCAGACAACAATATTAAACAACAAATACGAAATTCGGTTCAAGTAATCCATTTATTCCTTCATCATAGCGGGCTGATGCCAAAATCTTGGGAAATTAGACGTATCGTAGACGCGAAGCTACATAATACTGACAGTGTGATTTAGACAGCGAACGGGCGCCGCGAGACATGAATTCAAATAGACACGTCCCAATACAAATATCTTACGAATAGAACAATGTTCTCATATTTCAGGAGGGCCCTCGACATTCTCAAATATTTCACTGTTAGGTTATGTAACTGGAGTACGGAGTGTGTTGTAATGTGTGTTTATGGTGACGTCACGTAAGCACCTGACGATTGAGGTGGCATTTCGGTTAACTGTGCTTCGTTACGCCTCGCTTCGAATTTTTATTCCGTTTTAGTTTGGTCCCCACTTAACGTTGTCATCCGGCATTCGCTTCGGTACGCTTCGGTTCATGTGGTTTTCTATTTAACTGAGTTTTGTCGAGTAAGAAATGTTTGTTATTGGTAATTATTTTGCTTGTGCTGTTTATAAGGTTGGTATTTCCTTGTTTTTGTTTTGTAAAATATGGGATGGATACTTTAATTTTGTAAACTAGACACTGATAAATAAAATACACACTTGACTCAAATCCTGATCTAATATGGATAGGATCCATAATTGAGTGTTTTAAAATGAACAGGTACAAAAGAAAACTTTTGATTTGACAATTATTATTTTAGAAATTAATAATAAAAACAGCATACGAGATCATTTGACGAACCTCGTTTGTCAAAACCAGCGCCATAACTATTGTATTCACAATCTGCATATTTCACAAACCAAAATTCAGTTTTGCATAAAACTAGATGAAAATAATATTTTGCACGCGTTCGGTGTTTGACCATCAAAAATAAGAATTTAAAGCGTTGCGAACTAGTTATTTTTGTTTTAGATCAACGGTTTAAATTTTAAATCTATAAATAAGTTTTTTCATTAAGTTCTGAAAGGGAATAAAATTTACGAGTGACGATGTCATATCGTTTTAATTTTTTTTCGATAATTGTTTTATAATAGAACTTGAAAAACACACAAAAGAGATTTCTCTTCACATGAAATTATCCAAATACGAATTAAAAAACCCAGAAAACAATAACATATCAAAATTTCTCTCAAAATATACTTCAAACGATCACACACCCCAATAGATCCCGCTATCCATTTCACAAGCGTTCATAAACTCGAATGCTTTGAGTATGTCATAGAAGGTTGCAATAAAAATTCGACATTCGCCAATCACGTGAACATGAGAAATAAAACAAGCATTCTCTTTGCCACAAGGGGGCGCTGGGTGGGTGCAAAATACGATAACGTCAGTTGTCTAGCCGCACAGCACCATGTATGCGGGAATTTCGCTTAAATTTTTAAAGTACATTGAACTGGACCGATAGGGACAGGTGCGGTGAATTTTGCACGATTTTTGGAATAACCTCTTAAAATTTTGACGATGGACTGTAAGAGACTCGAATTTCTAAGTGAAGTTGAGCATCGTCTTATTTTAGCTGTCTTCAAAAATGCCACTGATATTTCTAAGTGATTTTTATTTACTGAGTCATTATATTATTTGAAACTTAAATGTTTTCGTCTAATAAGACGCGACTAAAAAACTTTTATTTTCAGGAGGCTTAAGAACCCTTTAAATTTCCACAGAAGCCATTTTCCTCTTGTAAGACTCCGATGTTCCTAAAAGTAATAATTAAAAAACTTAGGAAACATTAAATCTTGCACTTAAGCCTCTTTTCAACTTAACAATTTAAGTTTAATTATTTACTTCAGTTTATTATTACGTAACATTTTCAATAATCTAGAAAACTTTCAAAATTTAGTTTTCTATCTATCTGAACCAAATAAGGAAGCTTAAAAACTAGCAATGCAGATGGCGACGATCAACATTTAAGCGATCCAATGTCTACCAGCAGAGATAAATAATTGAAGCCTTCCGGCCATGTTCTAGTTTTAGGAAACTGTTTTAAAAACATACTAGGTAGGTTAGGCCGTCCCAACCAGTGTAACACGAACCCTACCTCCGACAGGCATCGCATTGATTTCAGAACTATTCGGGGATCGTTCTGACTGGACGTTCTCGAGTGAAGTGAGATTTTACATACTTTATATAGAATAGAAGCGAATCGAGAGAAGTTTAGACAACTGATAGAGCCTTAACTTTGCATGATAGTTCACAGTAGCTCACAGTAATGGAGAATTTATATTGGGAAGGGTGTTACGATAAGAACTCGATATAAAGTGATTTCTCCGACATTTGATTCGGGAAAAAAGAAAGTTTTTCCCACATCATTACGCTTTATCCAAACGTTCCAATCTTTCAATTGTGTTGGAAGTTTTGGTATTAAACAGTTTTTTGCGTGATAAATATGTGTTTAACGTAGTTTTCTGGAATCACGGTTGATTTTATCTGATCCTTCGACAGTCCAATTTAGATAGCAGTCATAATGTTGAAGGACATTTGCCTAAACGATAACAATGTAATCATCTTGAAAAGAACCCTACTACCACGCTTACTTTGACTGCTTACTGGAATTTTAGTGCTGAAGTTTTTATCTAACGACAATATTTCCAGCCCACATCACTTACTCCTTGCAAGTCTTGTAAACTAGGATCAGCAATGATAACCAAACCACCTAGCACTTAAGCTAGGTGTGTTCAAAAACTATTAGCTGTCTTGGAACTCGCATCGAAATTAGTTAGAAGTAGTAAATAGGATGAGGAAAAAGAGGATCTAACTTCTAAACTCCACATCCCAAAAATAAACTTTATGACACATAGTCCATTTGATACTATAATAGGTTGACATTTAGGGTAGCACTCCATTGCCATTGGTCAACCAGAACTGCCAGTCTCTCACTATACATCGTAAACGCTAACGTGCCATACCGGCCACTAGTAATTTCCTGGGAGCATAGTTAATTGTTTTCAGTGCTTAAATTACTGTGCTGTGACGACACATGCGAGCAGCGTTGATGATTAAATTGCTCGGTGATTTGTCAGAGATATTTATATGGTAATTGTGTGTTTAATTTTAAGCTGTGAGGTTGGTTCGTCATTCGAAAATGTTATGATGAGAGTATGCAATTTCGATATATGCGGTACTTTGTTTATTGATGATTTTATTTGTGAAACAAATTAGTAGTTAAATCACCGGTTAAATGCAAGTTGAATTAGCGACATCTATTTCTAAGGTTCCCAAGGAATGGCCTATAGAAAAAAAAAATGTGCTCCCATCAAATTGATGACCGTTTCCTAATGTCTTGATGTTTACTTTCATACTTTTTTGCCATAGCAACTGAACATACATCATCTCTGTAAATTTCAACTGCCTAGCTATCAACATTTATGAGATACTGCTTGGTGACAGACAGGCTCACAGATGCATAAACAGCGGAGCCTTAGCAATATAATCGCGTTTCAATTATCTGAACACTAAAAAATAATTCGTCACCTTACGTACATTCTGTTTGCCTCATATAATAATCTCGAATACTTTGCAGTCCACTTAAAATTGTTCTTCTTCACAAGTTTAGTTCTTCAATAGGAACGACACAAATCACGAATTTACTGCTTGATACCTCTTGTCTTAACAAGCATATGTACCTTTACCTTACTACTCATCTTACCAATAAAAAAAGAACTACAACTCTAATAAAATAACAAAAGCAGTACGCCACTTAACCCTCCCGTTGCCTGCGATGCCGGGGGCCTATCACCATGTTCTAACCCAAGACAGTTTCAACTGTGGAAGAGAGATGCCCCTATACGCTATGTAGTGCTCTATCCTGCTTCCAAATCTGCGGATTAGAGGTGATGGTAGGTCCCCTGGATTGTAGTCGGTCGAGCTCGGGTCCAAACAAATTCACAGCGACGTAGCACTAGAGGGTTCATGCAATTTAACTTTTTACTGAACAGGAACAACTTTCTCTTTGTCTCCAGTTATTCGATTAAGTGTTGAAATCATAGTTTTTGTTGAATACTGATTTTTATTTTTGCTAGTGTTGATTTTATGTTTGAGTTTAAATAATAATGAGGAATGTTTAAATTTAGTTATTATTGGTAAAGTGTTAAAGTAATTAGTATTGAACCTTTTTTCAATGGACCTTTATGGTTTAAGTAAAGTATATTTTTTGTACACTATTTAAAAGGTCTGAAATATTTCTTTGAACAAAGTAAACTTGGCCTTTAATTTGTTTTTATATCTACCAAACGTTAACATCTACATTTTATATTCGCTAAAATTATCTTGAATAATAATTAGGAAAATTATAATTATTTCGGGTCATTGACCGGTGACCTTTCTTTAACGACAATTTTTGTAGGCTCTCGGACGACCAACGGTTTTTACGACTTCAAAGGAAAAAAATACAATTTTATACAAATTGCTAAGACACTATTCAATAACGATTATTATAATTATGAAAATTGCTCACAAAACTCAATAAAGTTGATTACGAATCTTTCAAACAGAAATTGTGGAGAATTTCATTATTTTTATTTATTTTATTCGGCTTTTTGAATATCAGTTTTATTTATTAATTTACTCATGCGTTGGTCAAATTGGTTTCCCTTTGTACAATATTTTTTCAACTTATATCATTTGAAAATACAATTTGACGTGGACTTTACGTGTACAACAAAAATGTATATTATTGCTTTTATATATCCGCAGCACACGTAGAAGACTTTAAAATGTCATATTTTGATAACCGCATTGTAATTTAGACTGTATGTGTGTGTTTTTAAGTTTGGTATTGCATTGCAATGCTTTGATACCCTTGCTTGCAGATAGACTCCCGATTTACTCCACAGCTGAAACTTCTCGGGAAATCTTCAATCTACGTAATTTGCCTCACCGCTTTTATGAAATAACATTTGCATAGCTGTAAACTTGAATCGTTACTGTTTATACGGACGTTACCTTACGAAGCCATTGAAGCTATTTAGAGTTCCTTGGTCAAATAAAAAAACGTATAATGGACACTGTTCTAAAAGAGCTAAATTAGTGAATACATACAAGTACATAAGAACTAAATATATAATACATATTATAAGGTCCATTAAGACGTTAAGATGAATACTCGTGAAAAAACTAGTTTTGTGGAAAAAATTGTTATTTTACTAAATTTTTAAAGAGCTGGAGACTGACTGTACCTATCTTATGGGTGCAGGTAGTTTATTCAACAAGTGCACTCCTTGATCAGTAACAGATCTCTCAAGGAATGCTCAAGAGTATGCTCTCTTCTTAAGTCTTAAATCTGCTGTTAAAGTGCTGCAAGCATGTTAAACCAGCATTTCTCCCATGGATTCATGATTCCCTGAAAAACATACAATATTTTCCAACATAACAATATTTTTGTCGAAGCAAGCAGTTCGCATAATGGGTTCACAATATTATGAGATATTATTACACTAAATTGAATTACAACCCACATAGTTATTTGTCGTTCGCGGAACACATACGCATATAATCAATTGATAAAAATACTCGATAGTCGATACCAAAAATGATACAACCCACTCGCAGTTTACTTTACGAATTCAATTTTGATAAGCCTATGTATACACCAACGCATTCCTGGAATTTCAGCGAGTGATGACTTAAAAAAACCAAGAGAACTGCAGTTGTGGGAAACAGATGCTGCTCCATGTCTTGTAATGCGCTGTCTCTGTCTTTCACGGTGGCAGTTTTACTTTTTAGGGTTTCGAACTCAAAGGTTAAAAATGGAACTTTAGCTATTGCATCATATCTGTCCATGTGTCTGTTGATTGGCTGAATCTCAGGAACCGTCATAGCTATATATGTAGTTGTTTTTTTTACAGATGATTTATTTTCGTTGCTGCTATAACAAAAAACACCAATACTAAAGACTGTTGTTACGGTCATTTTGTTATGGATAAAAAAAAATTGCGTACACACAAATTTTGTTTTTCTCGGGTCGATTTGTTCGGAACCCTCCGTTTCGCGAAACCGACTCGCGCTTGGCCAGTATTAAGGTTTTTTTAGTTCATGCTAGGGTCCTAAAAGTTGTGTTGCCGCAAATATTTTGATAACAATCTTTACTAAAACTTATTATTGCGCAAAGCGTTCATAGTTTGTTCGAACTCAATTAAGTAAAAGTATTTTGTAACTGCAAATAACTGTTATCAACGTTCACCGTTTAATAATAATTAATTTTAAAGAAAAACCGAATCACGCAATGATTGTAACTTAAGCACATTAATACATTATTTGTATTTATTATCTCGCAAAGCGTTTGGTCGACTCTACACGTGATCAGAAGGCTGGTCTATATTTTGCCCAAAGAATTAGCATTGCCATACAACGTGGCAATGCAGCCAGCCTTCTGGGCACGTTTCCCGACTTTGGCAGGGATGAAGATGTCTTTTTTGACGCTTTGTAAATAATGTACATTTTTCTTTTTATATTGATATAGATTTAAATATTAGTTTAGTTTAATTTATTGTAAAAAAATATTTTTAATTGATTGTGTACTATTTAAGATTATTTAATTAATCAATCTTTGATTTTATATTTCTTAGTTGATGGTATACTTGAGTGGGTGAAGGTCGTTGTTTAGCAATTTTGATAATGACTTCGCGAACTTGATGTGGATAAAACTGGTACTTTGAACTAACATATATATTACCGACATTTAGTTTTTATACTAAAAGATAAATTTGAGAGAGGAGAGCGGTGTGTTGAATACGAAAAAATCATAGCGGTAAATAATATATTATGTACATCGTGTAATGATCATATTGCGATGAAAATCACTATAAAGTAAAAATAACAAATGTTTATCTCGCTCTTTCAATACTTTTTCTCTTTTCCTCTTATGATGGTAAATCAGTGCCTCCTAATACAGTACAGTAATTAATGTTCTTAAGGGAATCGTAACGAGATCGGTGGTCTGAGTATATCGTTGTTAGAGACTTGGTCCTATTAATTCTCTTAATTTAAACACTTACGCTTACTTTGCTTTCTACAATGTGTAACAGATTTTTGTTTTAATGTATAGAAAGCATTTCATGTTGTTTTTTAATAAAAAGTAATAAAAAGCTTGATAGTAACTGTCGTGAGAATGATTCATTATTAAATGATGTAACGGTTTACTCACGCGTATTTATCGCTGCTCATGATTAAGGACTCCGGTTGGGTCCGAAACTAGTCGGGCTACCCCGATAAATACGCGTGAGTAAACCGTTACATCATTTAATAATAAAAAGCTTAAGTATCGTCATCCAATAAACAACAGAAAAAATATTTCTGTTGGCTGAAGGCTGTTAAATAATCATTATATTCTGTTTTGTATTATAGCAGTAGCATCGACCATGAAGAAATCCACACCGTTTTTGAGACAATATGTAATGACAGATGGACAAACAGCGGAGTCTTAGTAAAAAAATTAAAAAAAAACAAAAGATATTATTGCAAGTAGGCCGCTTCTGACACTTCTAAAACGTTTCAAAAATGTTTCTAGTTGTGCAAATGCAAAATGTCATTCCTATGGAGGAGAACCAATAAGTACCCAACAAGTCAATAAGTTAAATTTAAAATAAAATATCCAGTATTATCATTTTACTCTTCGCCTACGGGTCCCTAAAAAGGACTAGAGAGAAAATTAATACGTGAGACAATGTGACATTCAAACATGAAAACGCGCGAAACAAAAAATAAATGTCACCGAAGCAATAGCAGGTCAAGGACAAGAAAACTCATATAAGTCAGACGAGAAAGTAAATAAATCAAAAGAACTTTATGCGTCCAATATTAAATGAAAACATGGCGTGATTCATTACATATTGTTTGTTTAGGTTCTGATATACCTAATTATTCTGCGTCATAATATACACTGCTTAAGAACGACTATTTAAAGTATCGTTTTGAAAATCCTAAGTGTTGGTGCAAAAAGTGTGTTTTTCGTGCATGGAATTATGTAGTTATTTTCATTATAAAGCTCTTAACTTAATTTTCGTAGCAAACGTAGCATTTCGCATTATTCGTAGCACTTGTAAGATTCGTAGCTTAAGGCTATAAGAAGATACGTATAGGCGAGTATAGCTACGGAATACGAAATATTCAGAACATGAACGAAAATCAAAGAGCGTGTAACTTATATGCATGCATTACCATACGTTGAAGACGTATCGTACGAAATAACAATTAAGATCAATCCCTTTCAATTATTCATATCGGAGACTTTATAAGGGAAGCTGGAAGTAGGTCGGTAATCAATTTAAGGGCTTCTCAGAAACCGGGAAACTTTCCCCGGCACGTGGCTGTACCAATCGTCGCTAACTACTGCGCCAAATTGTCTTGCCGAGTGCTGTCTACCTCGTTAGTGTTTTAAGCAGAAACTACTAATTGAATACAATTCGTTTATATACCAAAAGTCGACTTTTACTCTCAACTGTATGACAAAAATTGTCGTTTCATATGATTCTTTAACGAAAGCAAAAAATGTTTATTAACAAAATGCAATTTAAAATTCCGCCTAGATGAAGAATGCTTTAAATTGTTAGTTCGGAAATGAAAAATAACGTATCGCGGCGTAAACAAAAAAGTTTGAAGAAAATAAAAATAAAACTACCCAGAAAACTAAGTTTAGAAAACTGGAAATGTTTACCCAAAACTTTCCACTGCAAACTAGCTAATCTAAAATTATTTAACAAAAGCCTCCACTCGTTAAAGTTCCAGACTTATGCGTTTAAAGTTTGGGGCTCCGAAATTCCTTGAAATTCGAAGCGGAGCCAAGTTTACATCCCAATTACTTCTCAAGGCAACGTGTCAAGGAAATTTAGCAAACAGAAGCTTGAGAATAGAATCTACGTGTACCAAAAATGCAAAGAAAATTACCTACAGACCTCTGGGGAAACGAAGTGAAGAATTATTTCCGCCTTTGTTACTCAATCAGCTCTCTAAATAAGAAAATGCAGCCAGATAAGAACTGGATTTAACTCGAACGGGTTTAAAAAGACCAGGAACTGTTAACTAAATAAATAAGGAGTAAAGTATTTATTGGTTTCAATGAGTTGCAGTTCGAAGCAGGTTTTCTTACTGAAAATAGGTTTAACCTGTGTGCACGAACTTGTTTAAAAGCTTTGAGATGGGTGTATTGGTGAATATCATTTACTTTGAAATGGATAAAAATAGAGTACCCTTCTATAGTACTGATGTAAACGATAGATATGTCCCTGTTATTTGATATTAATTTTAAATAAGAATTCAAAGAATTGGTTATAAACCTATTATCCCTACAAAAATGAACCCACACAAAACTTTTTAAAACAATAAATGGTGTGACTTGTACAAAAAAGCCTCCAACCGACGTCTAATTTTGACATACAAGTAAGTCAACAAAAAACGGTCAACACAATTAAAAAAGGCCCAAAACCACGTCATTTCGTCCCACTTCATAAACCACTCAAACTCCTCAATAACTGAACGTTGAACTGAATAAACAGGACATAACTAACGTTTACGTTAACGTTAATAATATTATGCGTTTGTGTTTAAACTTTGATACTTGGTACGTCCAAGTTGTGACACACTCCCGGCTCGTCGTATTCAAATATAACGTTAAGGTAATGAAGTTACTCTTAGAAGTGTATCCTCTTTGTATTATATAGAATTGTTAAAACCACGTTATTGATGGTTAGTAATGTAGCTAGTTTGCATTGAAAGAGATAGGACATGATTTGCAGAGCTTTAGATCTTTTTTTACAGTTTTTCAGGTGTTTAGATCTGCTTAAAACATTTAATTTACTAGAACAAACTTAGTAGGTACATAATAGATAGGGTGTGGCATCGTTTGCCAAATTGAGTATAAGGATGGTAATTTGCCATCTTCTCACGTCCCACAATTGACTGTAGACCACATCGATCGAAAAATATACCATTTCTATTTGGTAAATACCAACTTTAAAATGGGAGCGACAAAACAAGTTATAAGCTTAGGCTTGAAATTTAAAATTCGGCCTACTTATTGGACAAACCACCCACCGAAGACCTGAACCTTCTACCAAAGGCCAGTCCAGAAAAGGCACTGCATTTATTTACTCATTATGGCAAACCCCTGAGTTTGTTTTGACGTTTCATCTCAGAGTAACTAGGAAATGTCGCCTCCAACTAGCTTTAAAAGTGACATTTAAATGTGGCGACGTCTATCCTTTTTGCAACATAAATTATTTCATTTCATCTAATATAATTTTAGAGTATATTTTTAATCAAAACTCAAATATGTGTAATGATGCAACAAACTTTCTCGTGTGTTGAAAGCTTATCCTATGGCTCAGTGAATCTTGTTTTCAAACAACTCTGCCAGTGTATTTATTTGATACAAACATTGTTTATGCTTCCAGGACGTTCCGTGTGTTAATTAAAATATACAACATGACCGAGTTTGTCGGACCCGGTAGGCAGAACATGGACCGGTTATTATGATATATAAAGGGGAGGTATAGAAAATAGGCTTGGCTTTGTGACTTTGTTGACTGAAAATCCTTGTAGTAAAATTGAATGTACGTGAGGAACATAGTGTCTGAAGGAATTATATTAACTTACGAGTATTAAGGGTTCCGTACAAATACAATACAAAGAAATTTATAACCGTAACAACCGTCACTGAACCTCGAACCGAATTTTTTGTTTTGTTGTAATAGCGGCAACGGAAGACATAATACAAGAAAATTAGCTAATCAGCAATCATGGTTCATGAGATACAGCCTGGTCATGGACGGGCGGACGAGTGGAGCATCAGTAATAGAGGTCCATTTCACCCTAAAAAGCGTCGCTTACGATTGTAGAAAACTAAATATTAATAAAAACTAAAGAAACTAATTAAGTACGAATAGGAAGACTCTTGTTGACCTACATAAAAAAGTACATCAAATTGGAAAGAAATTAATTCATATTATTACGAACGCACAAAGCTTTTCACAATGAACCGGTTATGTTAAATTTAACATTGTTATCTCACACATAAAGTTTCGATAGCTTCGATCGACATCAACAGTGCAGTCCCTCGTATATCATGTTAACGAATATTTACTTGTTCATATTTCCGTAGCGTGACGTCCGAATTCCACTCAAATTGTATTATCGACAACATAAATATACACATGACATACAAATAATACTACAGAGGAACATAAAATTGTCAATAATATCGAAAAAACAATTTATAGACTCTCGGGGAAGAACTGGGTCTGTTTTGAGCATTTTAATCGTTTTAATTACTGACCAAAACGTAGGTTCCAAAACGAATAGTGCAGCGTATTTTTAGAGATAGAAGTTGGTCCTACAGAGAGGGATAAAAGCGTCATCCATGTTGTTATTCAGACACTGAATAAACGAAAAGCACGAGGATTGAGGACGGCAGCTGTATCGCGCAGAAATATCGCCAAGCGGGCCAGGCAAACGGTATAAAGTTTACATTTAAATAATGCTGACAAATCGACTAACTTCCTCAAAAAGATATAAATAAAGTGAGAAATAAGAAAGAATAGAACAAAAGAATGTCGTTTATCATAAAGAGGGAGTTTTTGGAAGTCGCGAATTTATTTGCGGGTTTAAAAATATCAGACTGAAACAAATTTCATGCCGTTAAAGTTTACCTAAGAGAGGTATTGGATGGCCGAAATAAGGTGTCTATTTTCTACCAGATTAGATAAAAGCAATTAAAACGAGTTATTATTTTCAAATGACAATTAAGTAGGTAGTTAATATGTGTCTATTAAGTTTTAGTTGAATTGGGTTTTAACTGTTCACTTCCAATAGCAAATATTAAATTGCTGTGTTTTTTTATACAATTAACAATTAGAGCATTTAAGAAAGAAGGCATGATATTATGAAAAATCTACAATAGGTTTAGCAATTCATTTCCCCTCATACCGTTGTAAGGAATTAGAAATATCGAATCAACTCCGGATCTTCTTTAAGCTTAGGGTGGGCAGCTCTAATTTGTGATTCAACCCGCGGCGCCCGACACTCGCAGCTACCCTGAATATTTGCAATTAGATTACACTCTGTACAGCAGCGAGATTTAAATTATCAGACATATGGCCAGAGGACTTACCAACGAACCTTGACGTAATAATATTGATGTTTGGAAAAGAGAGACAGCACGCTACGTGTTCTAAAGCATCTTCTCTCTTCCACAATTACATGATAAGTTTAGGAGATGGTGGTACGCCCCAAGATTACTACACTTTCAAACCGACGTGTGACTGCATAGGAATTATGCATCTGCAGGTTAATGTCAAAGCGTTTTATGTATGCCTTGCTGTGGTTATGCCAATATATGATAAGGCTTGCAAAGACGGTTTTTAATTTTAATATTAAGGGTTTGTTTACTTTTAGTTTTAATTGCTTAGTAAGGAAATTATACTTATGTAGAAAGTTATCAATTTTTAGGGTAAAAATTATACCTAAAATGGGATTTGCCAGATTTTTGGCTTGGAAAAACCGACACGTGAAATTTCGCTAATGGAATTTGTCTCAGTCTTAGAAAAATACTACTCAATTCATGATTTACCTACACAAAAAATTGTCTGCATTTTCGTCTATTTCGTCTTTCGTCTATTCTTGCTTCCAAAAAAGACTTTCCCTAAAAAGGAAATTATTGTCAAAATATTCCTTCTTTTAGAATGTTTCATTGAGATAACTTGATAAAAGAAACAGATAGTGGCGCCCTGCGTGCGTATTGTGCAAATATTAGAGATCGCACTTACGATAGCAAAATACGGAACTCACATACATGCGAACTAACATATGTATGTGTACAATATGTCCATATGTAGCTGTCTACGAGCTTAAATTAAGTCATATACAAAGGTGTATGATAAAACACACTTATAATAAATCTTACTCAAGTATCAATATTTTTACTAAGTATATCTAAGTCATAAATGGCCAAAATAATAACTCAATGTGTCCCATTGGGTAAAAAAGATAAGACATCTTGCGCCAAGCCATTGACGCCTATATACGTTATAAGCCTAGGCGCTAATGGCTTAATGCAATAGGCTCCTACATTAAAATCTGGTACTTCGTAACCCTGACAGAAAAGTCGGAAAATAGTTTTCTTTGCACTGTATAAAACAACTAAAACGCCTGACTGTATAGCCAATTCAAGCTATGAAATTATTTTTTTAAGATTCCCAACCTAATGAATTTCATACTTGTGTCGCGGTTTCACTTACATTCAAGTCACATGCAGAAATACAATCTACATGGTAAGGCCAACTTCATTATTTTATGTTTGTCTGTTTGCCACATCATAAAAACTCACGAACTTTACGAACCTGCAGTTTACCGAACTTGCAAGTTGCAAGCAGAGCCCGACAGCAATTATTTTACCCTATCAAAACAAAATGTCGTCTTTTCACAGATGTCTTTTGTTTTGTAGTTATCAAGTCAAGCTATGCCTATTTGCATACTGGACACTATTACCTTTTTTTTCTTAGTGAAACGCTAATGACTTCAACCCACGTCGAGGGCACGACGTGGGGATATGTCGGACTTCCACCGACTAAAAACATCCCGGGCCTCTTCTACTGCTTTAGAAAGAATCACGGGATCGCTCGCGCATACTCTGCGCGACTCTGTCTGACTCTAGTCCTTTGGACTCCTTCTCAAGGAATGAGTGTAAAAAGCCCACCCATCACTCCTCATAAGAACGGGTGCGCAGGACGACGCGCCCGTCTCCTTCTTGGCCTGCTAGCTGATCGAGAATAAGAATCACTTACCTACAGTATTTATTCAATCCAAAGCTTTAATCTGTATTGTGCAAATGTTGTAATAGCAAAAATACAGATATTCAAAACACTGAACGAATTATCTGTATTGCAGAATTTCTGTTACGTTGCTTTTGCTAGCAAGATTTTTGTTGACTATAAACTATAAAGATATATACTATAAAGGGTGAATCGTGAGGCAATGATACATGAGCAACGTTACTCATTATCAGAAAACAATTAAGTACAAGCGAACGAATCATCATTAACAGATTTCTGTGCAGTTCTGTTTGTTTCTGAATGATGGTGATCCGTTAATTACATAATGGATATTGGCTGTTTATTATTTCGTAAAGTATTATCACAGAACGTATATAGTTTAGTTGGATATGAGCTGTAAATATACTTAAAAACATAAAACACTTATTTTGGTTCATATTGAAAGGGTGGTTTAAATACGTAAATTGAACTATCAAAAATATTACGCTGTGTAACAATATTATTGCTCATTTACCTAACCTTAGGGATAAGTAAATGAGCAATAAAATTAAGGTATGTTTTATCTAACCTTAAGATTTGATAAAAAAATACAATTCAAAATGACTGTTCACAGTGCCTTGACAAAACAAAGGCCTTCCGAGTCCAATAATACAATAAAATATCTTTAAAACACATTTGGGCGTAGCTAGTAGATATAAATTAGCCCCATTCCCGTGAAAAGGAGTAACTTAAAAAGTTGAACAAAAACACCTTCTAGGTGCAGTTAGTGCTATAGAGGGCCATAGAGGTTGCGGTAATAGTGCCACCACTTCAGACATGATATACTTACCTCATATTTTATGACCAGGCTATTGAAATCGATGCACACAGTAAAATAGAACATGTGGACAGCGGTTCTAGGGTATTTTGATTTTAAGAGGGGGGTGGAGGGGGGGGTTTGATGGATTATTTTATCCCGATATTCCCACGGAAACGGGAATCACGGAGTCCTAAGCAGTAAACAAGTAGCCGAGTAGCTAAACCAAGAAAGATACATTATAATTAAGCCAAATTCATGACATCATAGCTTTTATTAGGAAACAGGCTGTCTTGAGAATGAAATGGGAATTAAAAATATGATGAAAAAAATTACCTTGAGATTCTCCACATTTTTTTACACTTGAGTAAAAAAAAAATCTTCAACTCCAAACTATAGATTCTCCTGAATACTTCTTCTATTCCAAAAAGAGTGATTGATATGATACTTACTGGTTTCATCAACTCAAACTTAAAGGAAAACTGCAAAAGAAATGTAAAATTAACGTTGAAAGCTTGGCATAATTAATCGCTAGTGTAATTAATATTTAATCCGCATACCTTAGCGTAATGAGCTTGCTATGATAACATCTTATTACTTAATTTACTCTCTGAAAGGAATACTGGGGGTCTACCACGACATCTCAAATCATGGCCGTTGCATTTTTAAGAGCGAGACAGCAAACTAGACACTATAGCTGTGTCTCTCTTCCTCCACTGTAGATGCCTTTAGATATTAATAGAAAATTAGAAATACGACTTTCCGTAATTCTGATATTTCCTTATTTATCACGCAATCTAATCTTCAGTCGTATAATTATTATTTATGAGGCGAAAGACTTATGTCGGAGTCTGTCTATAAGAAAAATGCTGACAAAAGCATTGGGCTGAACATTGGTCGGCGTTGTCAGTGACCTACTTTTAGACCGTCATGCATAGCAATGTCAATGATGCGTTTTTGTTATTGGTTTAGATAATGGACTGATTAATCTCATTTTTTAAATGTCTCAATGGCGGCGTAATTCAACAGTAGTTCAGCTGTCAACGAGATCTTATAATTTTATTGCCTTTTTCAGTTTTTTTACAGTCAGTTGAGAAATTATATTATTGTTTTTTTTTTTTATATACTATATAACATACCTATACATATTATTCTTCGAACGTATATGAGTACGAAGGTAGATACGTCTTATAATATGTAGTCAAAACAAAACTTATTTTTCAAATTTCAATCGCCGTTTATTCTTTTCAATGATTTACAAAAATATACTTTAATGAGTTGTTATAAATACTATTATAACAATCTGTGGTCACGTGGCTGCGTTAGTCTGTATCTAAGGCTAAAATGAGCAGGAAAAGTTTTTTGTAACAAGCGATATAATAATATGGTAGTTACTAGGGTGTTGGTATTTTTTTGGTTAGAACTGCAATCTTTAATGAGTTTTGCCGTATAAGCCGGACGAGCCGTACGTGTCGTAAGACTTCTTATCTTGGGAGGAAGTTATGGTTCTATGTATTTGATAACTCATTAGCACGTATGGACATATTCAGGGAGTTTTTTGAATAACTATAAACTACATCGGGCGATTTTTTTTGCTTTTGCTTGATAGCTCATAACAAGAGGCTTACAGAATGTACTAATTTATTGTTACAAAAAAATAGAACAGATATAAAAAAATATCTTTATTCTTCGGAATAATAGATTAGCGCGATTACCAATCGCTTTTTTATTCTACATACCTACATAGATGAACCTATGGATTAGTGCGATAAAGCTGAATACCCAAAGTGACTCTGTGAAATAACTGGCCATGTATCAGAAAAAAAAACGAACATCTAAAAAGGTACGGAAAACATAGTTCCCAGTTTCCCACCATAGAGGACAGATAATATTGCCATATAACAAAATTACCTTTACTACCGCAAAACTTTCAAGCCCTAAAGGGCCCGAAGCCTCTCATACGAGTGGGTTTCTAATAAAATTAGTTTGCCCCTTTCCCACACAAGTTTATACATTAACAGTACAAGCTGAATAAATTATAAGCCTTTTAAACATACATTAAAGTGGGCGTTAAATAAAGTAAGTGGCTATAACTGGCTAAATCCGCTTTGTCTTCACTTTCCTGGCTGCAGTTAATCTGACATTGTAAGGCAACATGTGTAGTTTACGTAGTGTTCTATTAGTAATTGAATTGTTGTGAATTGGATACGGAACCTGATGGTGTTTTGATCTAGATACCTTATTTTCTTTTTGAACGGCTACAGAAAAGGAGGTTCTTAATGTATTTTTTTTTTGTTTATTCTAAACCGTTTAATTCTAAATGTTGAAAACATGGTGTGTTTTTCTTTATTTAATTTCATAGCTTTTTTAAAACCTTATATTCTAAGGAGGCATTTCAAACCTTAATTGTATAAAAATAAAGTTGAGAACAAAGTCGCTGTTGACAATAACGTCTTGCAATGCAGCTACGATTTAAATCAGGATATTTATCGACTACAAGATTTAACCGCGGCTCTGGTCGTGACATGTCTGGTAACGTCTAGTTTTCCACGCGGGGAATAAATCCTTAGTAAGAATCCGACGCATTCTAGTTGCGCGGGAAAATTCTACAAAGTACCTTCAGATGCCACGAGATTTACCGGCAAATATTTCACAATTTTAGACTTTGTTTTATAATAGAGTATTACATCAAAGGAATTTTGGAAGAATGTCATCTACAATATTCTTTTTTGGACACTATATTATATGGTACGTACTTAATATCATACAGAGAAGAGTACAATGGCGGTCTTATCACTATCAGGCAACCTTTGGATGGACAAGAAAGATAGACATACAGAGATAGGCGACTGGTGCACAAATTTAACTACATACGCTTAATCACTGATATACAACATAGCTACTTCTGAGATAGGAAATGTCCTTAACATTGTCTCTCTTTATTAAATGATGTAACGGTTTACTCACGTGTATTTATCGGGGTAGCCCCGATTGTCTCTTCCCCGATTGTCGCTCTTGTTCCCATGACCAGGAGTCCACTTAAAGTGGACGGTGCACTTCTGGACGTGTGATAACGCGTTACACGATGTAGACCCGTGTCACAGCTGCGATGAGCTGGTAGCTGATAACTTTAATAGCTGGTGGTAGGACGTCTGGTGTTGAGACATGGGTAGCCCATTAGGAAAGACATGATCTGAATAAGATGATGTCTAATAGAACTGGGTCACGGTTAATGTTGTCGATCAAATTCATTTAAAATAAGTAAGAATTTATTTGCAAAATGTTTATTTTCAGCCTACACTAAAAACAGTAATTAATTTTTCGCTCAAAATAAATTAAATACTCTACATCTCAAATTCTCCGAAATACGTAGGCGAAATCATCGCGATACGTATATTTTAATCCAATACAGTTTTATTTAATTTTATGTGTTGCCGGACTAAATAAATGGATATTTTCAGCGGCAAAATATCAATTGAAAATCGGACAATCTATTCAAGTTTGAAAGTAATGAGTCATGATGACTTCTAAAAAGTATTTGTATCAAAGATTAAGTGTTTTGATACCATATTAAACCTATTACAATAAAACATACCGCACGAAAAATGTCAAGCTATCTTTGGACATATTATCTTAGCTTACGTGACACGAAAAAGATGAGAGCTTCAAACACACATGTCAACACTTCATGTTTAGACCTTAAAAATCAGGTGTGTCAACGATTTTTCTGTCAAACTAACAAGCCTACATTACTTATACTAAGACAAAACTAATCGGCTCTGGGTCCCTAGACTTACTCAAATGAACTAGAATTAGAAACATTCAGACATTTCCTCCACACGCCCACGTAACAAATCTACTTATTATACATTTATGTATGTAAAAACCTCAAGAAATTCGTCTTTCACTTACCATTATTCATTTTACACATCTTTTGTTTTCCAAAGTACGTTCTTGTTTATCGAGAGTTACAAAAAAGTAATGCTTGTAAATCTTCCACGCAATATAGGTAAGTACGCCCACCCTATTACCTCATAAATTCCTTTCTATTTATCACATACATATGTATATTTATGGTAACGATACTTTGAGCCTCAACGAAGTGAACACTGCGTGATAATTATTACTGGCATAGCTGAGCAAGTTTGCTGCTTCAATTTTATACTTTACAATAATAGGATGATGATTTATTTTTGTTGGTGCATGTTCCATGAGGCCCAGAACAGAGAATCTTGACAGGGTTTGGGGGACTCCCTTGCCCAGCACTGGGACACAGTGGGCTAGATAAATAAAAATAAAGCCAAAAAATTTATGTGACGAACTAAAGAACGAGAAGAAAATCGATTTTGAGTTTAACATTTTTTTTTTACTTTTGTATTTAGTTAGGCAGTTAAAGGAAGCATCGAGGGACTTATCACAACCTAAATTTACTTTTTACACAATATCTTTTTACTTATCCCAATTAATTTCCCGAACATCAAAGGCATTTAATCCAACAATGTTCCCGTTTTAAGCAAACGTTGACCTTTTGATCAAAAGACAAAAAAAGCACAAAAATAAACTTTTTTTTTCGGCGAGCGCGCCTATATTCAGAAATCGTTTGATTATTTTGGTCTGCCCTCTCCCGTACAGATTCAAAGCGTTTTTAAGGTCATACGCTCATTAGCACAGGGGCCAAACGAAAACCGGCCTATTCTTATTAAATTCATACGGCGGAATGCAGTCCAAATTGAGTACAAAAGTAAAAAAAAATGCCCAAAATATCCTTTTGTGAAATTTCATAAACTTGAAAATACTTGCAAGGATTTTAACGAGAAACGAATTCATCAACAATGTAAAAACATTCGGGTCCTATTACGTTAGGTTGAAAGGGTTTTCTTTATATTTTTGACCGTATTCTTAACAAGTCACCCGTGAGAGGCGTCAACACGCCACCATTAACGCATTGTTTGAATAAATTAGGTAATTGACCTTTACTCTTTTCGGGAATTTAACTTAAAAAGAGATTGTTTGACAATAAGTAAGATTCTTTAAGTTCTGTTAACATTTAATTTGTTGAATTAAAAACCTCTTCTATTTAAGTCTACCTCATTTTATAATCGATTCTTATTTTAACCTTTTGTCTCGGCGCCTACTGTTTTAAGCCGCTTAGTACTTGTCGATAAAATATAGTCTTTATAAGGAAGTGTTATCAGTTGACCGACTTACAATGTCGTTTTCATTTCCATAAAATGAATTTGGTATTGGTTAGGGGCTCAGGCGTGAAATCGTGACAGACCAACACACATTCGCCTTTACAGTATTATTTAAAACAGTTGGAAGTTGTATTACCGTGGAAGGTTTAACAAAAAAGAATATTCTGTTTTGAAATTTCTATTGGAACTTAATGAAACAAACAGAATAATACATACTTAAATGATGCAAGGGCCTAAGCATGCGTATTTATCGGGATCCCCCGATTATTTCAGCCATAACCGTAGTCCTTAATCATGATCTAACGCCTTAACGCAGGCCTGAATTGACTTCTCCTATTAGTCGCGAAGACTAGTCGGGAAATCTCGATAATAGGGATGACGACAATTTTTTTTGCAGTGTATGTCTTGTAGTTTTTTGTATAATAATGGATATTTTTTTTTTTATTTGTCTCGCAAACATAAATAGACAAAATTACAGCGAATGAAACTTACGCGTGACGTCACGATTGAGTATAAATTTTACTCGATCGTTACGTCACAAGTCCCCTCTCCTAAACTTTAAAGCGGTTAATCATGGTCAATTCTAGTTTTTCAGAAAAACTAAAAAATACGTGTCTCATACTTTTCAATTATCTTACTGAGGGACTAATGAGATTTTTTCTTTTTATACCCAGTCATCATCCCTATTGATAAACTGATTCCAAAAGAACAACAAAATCGAATAAATGTAAGAATCACTTTATACTGTGTTTGAATTGTATTAAAACAAATGTGTTAATAATCGAAAAGCTTTTGTAGGATCTAAATCCAACCCTAGTATCGACAGTCGGGATTAAATGGATTAAAGTGGGTTCCAAGCACCGGAATATTATATGAGCTCCCTAAGATTTAATATAGCTATTCTAGTTGTGTAAAGTTTGTGAGTCTGTGGCGTTGTAGAGGGTATTACTCTGGATCTACTGAACCAATTTTGAAAATTCTTTTACAAATAGAAAGACCCGTTTCTGGTGAGTGTTATGGTATGGTTCTACATGTATAATATTGGGTAACAAAGAGCAGAAGCTAGTTATTTTTCTTTAACTATTTAAAGAAACAAAGTAGATGTTTTTTTATTCTTTAAATGCCTATTATGTAGGTATACAATGTGGATTCAGATTCATTCACCCAGTATAAATTCCCTTTGTCTTATCTGCGATTTTGAAATCTATTACGATTCAGTTCAAATGTTAATTTGTCAAAATTAATGTGATATATTAGTATAATTACATAAGTGTAGTAAATCTTGCTTTTCTACGTGAGTTTATTTCCAAGCTATAATTTTGCGGTTGTCTTGCGGTTCTATAGGTAGATTTGTTTGAAAAGTTCGATCAGAACATAGTTAGCCAAGACCAATGTAACTAGTACGAAAAAAAACATTGACAGAGAACCAGCCCACCTTAGACTTTTTAAAGAGTTTTAGCAGAGTCCTACAAGCAGTTTAAACAGGATGAACATACATAACAAAACTCCAACAAGACTCCTTCAACTAACAAAGATGAATTTAAAATATAGACAAATTATTTTAGTCTTACTAAAATAGGCTTTACTCTTGTTAACTCCCTCCAGACTATAAAACGAGAGGAGAACAGTGTCCGTCATACATACATTTAAGAATAGATGTTGCTAATAATAACTTGCAGTGTTTTGATTTTTCTTATAATATGACAGATATGAAAACGTCAAGAGACGTATTTATTTAGCCATAGGCATCCTGTTCATAATAAATTATTATTAGTTTAAGTTCTGTTTAGAAACCTAATATCTGATATTTCAAAGGTTGCATACCGCTACACAAACTTTTTATTCAAACATCTTGAAATGTGTTTTAAATTCAAAAGCATTTATTCCTGTATATAAAATAGCTTGCCATATAAACATTTTAGAAAAAAAAGTCACCGCATCGTATTCTAAAATCAAAAACCTCACAAAAAAACAAAATTGAAATCCAGCAACATTTCTGCAGTTGAAACCTCATTTCTCAATCCAAGCACCATTCCTACTAACTAGTTCCCAGTTTACAGCACTATCATCAATCGGTACGGGACCTAAAGTACTCAAAGCAAGATACCTAGGCTTAATTACACACGTGTAGGTCCAAACGAGTGTCGGCTTAATTAAGCGAAGTTCGTTCAAGTTGTTATAGTTCTTATAATGACCGTGTGTTTGGAGCTCATTGCATGACTATGGAAATTATGGAAAGCACGCAATCTAAAAGCCTTTGTTTGTTCACGTTTCGTTTCTTAGTTTTCGAGTAATTTATTTGATGGACTATAAATACATTTTGTTGCTGACTCTTTGGTGCGTTTTTAAATAACAGGCTGTTGGTAGCGTCGTGTTTCCGATTCGTTCGTTACGAACGGCTGTAAGTGTTAGTAATGATGCGACAAGCCGCGTCAAAGGGCGATAATTCGCGATAAATTAAGACACTATTTAAAGTAAAACTTTAGTACCACGACACTTTCGTTTAAAACAGTTTTCGGTAAAAAAATGTTTAAAATAAAATTATATTAAGTACCTACCTACTTCAAAAGTGTTTAAGGACTGTATGAATTTTATTCTAACTATAATGCTTTTAGATTTTATACGTATTAATAAAAGACAATATTAGCACAATGTTTATCATTACCAGATGTTTTTATTAACCCAATTATAGGACCCCACGGCTGGTTAAAAGCCGTGCCTCCTTCATCCAAACTTGTCTAGCTCTAGACTGTAAGTCAAACTGTAAGACTGAAATAAAGACAAAGACAAATAAAATTCCAAAAATAATTAGTTACCCATTAGGATTACGACCGTATCAACCTGTTTTGTTTGTCGTTAAGGCGGCAACCGATAAATATAATGTGAGAAAATTTCAAACTTCCTATCTATCGCGCTTCATGAGATAGGTACAGACTGTTGACAGACGAACGGACAGAAGACAGACAGCGACACCTTAGTAATAATATCGCAATAACAACGTGTCACCTACTAAAATAAGCTTGAAATAAACAATAAACCTTTACATAAAACAGTACATAGTCGATTATGTAAATAGTACATCCATAACAAGCCGGACAGTGATTGTATGCAGAAGAGTTAATTAACGAAGTGATCCAATTATCGAATCTCTCGGACGAGGGCCGCCCGACCGTAATAAAATAATGGTAATAAAATAATTGTATTTATTTTATTACCAGTAACACGATTCTATTATATTATGATAATATGAGTATTCGTTATTATTTTGCTTATTGTGTTTTGTTTTTTTTTTGGCAATTGTAGTTTATTTGTTTTGTTGCTGGTATTCACAAGTTAACTATAAAAACTCTTCAGCATTAAGGAATTTAATTGCTGTGTCGTGGGGTTCACAAACATTTAGTCAGTTTGGCGTAGTGACTTTTATATGCCTACAAATAAAATTGTCTGATTCATACACATAGGAACATAATTATAGTATAATCTAATACACATTACAAAGCAGAACTTTTCCGTCCGTTGTTTAAATTTAAAGGCTTGCATTCAACCTCAACAATATAGATAATCATTGTTTATTTTGACAAAGTTCTGAAACTGCTGAGTCTCAATCACTGGATATTCTTGCTAGGCTTGCTCGAGGCTTACTTTATGCCATAATAAAACAAACAAGATTTTTGCCAATATACATTTATGTTAACAAAGTTACGGTTTCTGGACCATTTCAGGTCCCCAGAGACGAACTCTTCTCATTAACAATGCAAAAAATGTATAACAAACTCTTTTCCCAACGTCTTCTTTGTCTTCCTGCTCCATTGAAAGTTTGACAGCTCAGGGGTGATCCCATAACCCATCGGCTGACATAAATTTGAAACTTAATCCTGCCTTTCCGCTGTTAAGAATTTGTGGATTAAGTTGAGATATAATTTAGGTTTAGAGATGAAAATTGGACAATATTGTTGTAGGATTAGCAACTGAAAACAATCCCAACTTAGTGCTAACTTGTACACTATCCTCTGTAAACACAGCCTTCCAAATTAGTAGTATTTGTATTACATACACAAGTTGCCGCAAAAAAATATGTAGCAGTAAGTTACGTCGGTCAACTGGAACAGGCTTGATAGGACAAACCCCAAGAGATCGACATAGTCAACAGTATTTCTAAGCTTCATGTAGGCAACATTACCGTTTATAGAACCTACACAGAACCCAGCTGAATTAGGGAAGTGGGACTAATTTAAAACGTTACGCACCGCCATGATAAAACGACGCTATTATCAAAAGGGTTGCGTTTGAAAAAGATATACCAGCAAGATATTGCCGTGACGAAGTTAATGTAGTCAATTCAACTCATATTTGCGCGCGGCGGCATGTGTGCGTAGCTCTTGTTGATGCCCTGATGTATGTGCCACTGTCGCACAAACTAATGCGCCCCTAATTAACAGTCGCTTTCTATCGCACGCACACGTAGCGCCGCGCGCACAAATGATTTGAACTATTTGTAATCGTATCGTGGATTTCTGGATGACACTGGCATAGTAACAAGTAACATAATACCTATTAGATACCTATTGTAATTATAAGCAATGTGTTTAGAAAAACCAACGAGAATGTTTAATACCGCGTACCAAGTTGAAATGTAATGAATGTTTTATATAAAAGCTATTTTGTTACTGACTGAGGAGTGTGCTTACATGTCGCTTCTTAACAGTAAAAACATTTTTAGGTGGTTGGAAATATATGTACTTACATCAGTTGTATGTGAAGTATGTGCATGGAAATAATCATATTTTCCCACTGCTAGTAATAATTTTCGACCATTGATGATTTTTGGTTTAACTTTATCCATACGTTACATATACATATTATGATATCTCTGACCCATAAACTTTAAAATAAAATTTCATTTAATTCAAGTCAACTAGGTAAGAATCCCAAGAACTATATTCTGAAGTAATGACTATCATTCCACTACAGTGCAGAAGTTATGGAGCATTTACGGGATCTCTTTAGCTCGTAACTTGCAACTAAGTTTAATATCCGGCTTCATAAAGACCTGGGGTCCTGGTGATCTGTTACTCTGAGTGGCTACCGACTTCTTTATAATGTGCTAAAAGTTAAATGTGACCCTTTTGAAATGTTGGTTTTAATAACGCTGGTTTTTCATTTCGGCCAAAGGACATTTCTACAATTAATAGGATGACCTCAAAATGCTCAAATGTATGAAGATGACAGTTCAAAGTCAGGTGATTTATAGAAACGTAATGTCATTTCCGTTCATATGAACTTTGTTGACGATAAAGACTATATCTATACTATATATGTCATTTGACTAGAAAGGCGGTTGTTGTTTTCAAATAAAAATCTTGTTAAATAACACTTTTAGTACTTTTTCATGACTTGAGTTGATAAGATTGTTAACTTTCACTGTATGCCTGTTCATTATTTAATATTTTTTAACATAGCATTTTTATTAACTATGTAAAATTGGTTTCTTTTACATTGTAAATAAATAAATACCTTTTACAAAGGGATATAATAAAAAAGTTACACAGCTTCATTCGTAAAAAAGGATTTCTTTAATTCGATACCCTACAAAGGTACCAATTAATGCAAGTACCAATGCGTAGAGCAATACCCAATTTTAAATTTTCTCCCAATGTTACTAGTTTGCAATCCGCAGTCTAATCCAAAGCATCAGGTAATGGCCTATGTTCGCCACTAGGATACGTAAATGTTAGAGAGTGCCAAACTACTAATTGAAATCACGTTACATAGTGACGCACGGTATCACACGTTTTGGCACGTTGCCAGTATTTTCTCTCACACGACTTTTACGACTATTGTACTGTAGAAAACCCACAATATGCACTAGAAAAACTCCATTTGAGAAACTCCATTTCTGACGCATAAAAAACTTGAATTTATGAGGAAACTCTTATTATGAGAAACAAAGAATTTTCTCGAAGTTTAATCACATTAAGCCAGACGCCGTTGTTTATTACGCTGTAATTAATATCGGACTCGTAATAAGCCAAGCATTAATTGAAACCATTGAATAATGAATTTACGGAGGTAGCGACAGCGGTCAAGTTTTAATACAGTACTAAGTAAATAAGTATAAAAAGAACTCGGTCCCGGCTCCTTTAATAGGATTGCAGTTAAGCCTTTACCGTTGCTAATACAATTTTAGTTTGAAAGATCTTATTGAAAAGGTTAATAGATACAGAAGTAATTGATATTTACATTTTCCTTTTATAACGTTTTTGTCCCATGGGTAAATGTTAAGAAAAAAAATTAAATTAATTATTGAATGGTTTTCTGTTATAATTATTTTTTGTTCGATGAAAACTGGTTTTCTTGGTACTTCCAATTTATAAATTCGGCTAGTTTATTGGAAAATGGATCCTTAAATTAGGATAAAAACTTAACTATCCCTTTACAAATCGATCGTTCAAGGTTTCCATTAAATTAGGTACTTACCGTGGGTACCTGTGTCCGCTTGAATTGACCTGTATCACCTCATGCCCAACGAGCCGAGAGAACTCTGGCATTGAACGAGGGGCATTGTAAACAATGCTTTTATTTATAGCCCTCTCCATGCTGGAAGTGGGATCCGAAGGTCGACATCTCGAAGACTGAATATTATGAAGTAGTCAGTTATAAGAAAACAGGTTTATTTAGACGATATCAAGAGAAAAGTAATGGAACTTAACTGGAACAGGGTAGAACACTTAGCCAGATGTGATGAAGGAAGATGTAGAGACCAAGATTTGGACGATAATATCGCGATAGACCGAGCGTGGTATGGGCAGACGGTACTAAAAATATAGCAGGAAAATTATGTAAGTGAAGTGCAAGAGGTAGAGGAGAATTTTATGACTGGAAGCTAATGTCCAGCAGTGGTATATTCAGGGCTAATAATCGTGATAATGATTAAGCCGATTTTTATATGCCACAAAAATGAATGAAATACTAATGTATTTGAGCTAAACCAACTACTATTCGAAACAAGAAATAGCATCCTTTATGTCGGGATGTTATTAAACCGGAAAATATAGGTGACTCTAGAATAGTTCTTTACCACCCCCGCTTTATGCTATTATTATGGTATCCAATTTCACTTCATAGGCACTTTAAGTTTTAGAAATCCTGGGTTAAAATAGTAATGCTTAAAATGGAATTCGTTTTCTCTTAAAGTCTTCAGCAGATATTAGATCCTATAAACCCAGTTTTTTTCTGTTATGGTACTGTTTTGTTTATCTCACAAACATGATAAGATCAACTTCCCAAACACGATTACACGATATGAACAGACAAAGCCATACACGCCTCATCAATCAGCGTTGCAAATGTCGGGGATTTTGGGGATAAATACAATACAAAGTGGGATTTAATGCCACAACGCCCACATCCCACCATTCGCCCGCTCTGAACATGGTGCAGGATATATAGACGACATAATCCCCTATCTTGTATCGAATACAAATAACAGGCTATATGCGTTAAACAGGGAATTTTCCTTTACCGCAACACATTATTATGAACATGCCGTTGAATTGCCTTTTTTCCCGTTTCCATTTCTATGTATAAGTAAATTGTCGTGGTCCAGCTATTCAATGCACATGTTAGCTGGTTTGAACTCAAGGAAGTAGTACTAATGTGCTATTAAGATCTTTCTAAATTGAGGACGAATGCAGATGAACGTTTCTTTCTTATTTAAAGAAAACCCGTATTTTATACTAAAGAGTTTAATTTTGCACCCGTAAGTTAGCCAGTACGGTGATCAGGGTTCTGTTTTCTCCTTTCTTCTCTTTTCTTTCCTAGGTCGTAGGCAATGTCCTCTCCATGAGAGGGAGGGAAAACAATATAGAAGCAAGATAGCATTACAGCAAAGATTCTTAAACTAAAAACTTAATAAATGGAAGAGCAAACGTAAAAGTTTTATTTCAAAAATAAACTTGAGATAATTTCACAAAGGGACATAAAAATTCTACAAGTCAAACGTAATATGCACGCCACTCAGACGCGATGAATTCGTCACTTGGGAGAAGTAAGATAATAGTGTTTTGAAGCAATAAAACTGTATTGTTTTTATTGATTGGTGAGTATAAGTTCTTCAATCAATTACACATAAAACGCCTACTTAGTACAAAGATACTTGTGTCTTCACGCCTTTACTAGAAGGCACACCAACCCCTATGTTATGAAAGAGAGAAAGCGCTCTACGCTGTATAGTGCTGTCCTATTCACACAACAGCAACAATCTTATTTTGAGTAGCGGATGCTCCATTCCCAGGTTAAATTGGTCTATCCGACTATAATATCTTCAATGCTATTCCCTGAATAGAAGCAAATATGAACACAAACAAGTTACCCTTGGGACAGGTGAATTCCACCGGAAAGTGAAGTGAAATGAAACGTCATAAAATTTAATGTAGCGTAATATGCGATGCGATCGTTTTACCGTAATTGTATAGGCTATAAAACATGCGTATCAACTTATTTATGTATCTTTCCTCAGGTTAACAGTGAATGAAACATCTGGCCGTCATTTTAGAAGAATTTATCTAAAGTCATTAAGCACTAGATGGCTGAAGGCTGTTTTAGAGTATTTGGACACTCAAAACAATTGGTCCAAAAACTGAGAAAATTTTAGTCGCGAACAGTTTGCGAAATTAAATTCAAACGTAAATGTGAATGTCCCTTGCCTAATTGTCTGATCGTAGCAACCACAAAACAACGAGTTGTTTGTTTAATTCCTGTGTCTGACCCTGTACCATGAACTCTTAATGCAGAACAGGGACTATTACATAAGCGAGAGAGCATCACGTTTTGCATAGCGGCGTCTCGCTTCGCACATAAGTAATACTTAAAATAAATGTACATAGTAACTGCTTTATTTTGTCTTCGTCATGGTTTATTATACCTGGAAGAATCCAATTAACGGAAGTTTTGGTAAGAGCCGAGAGCTCAACTTTCATTTTAGGACATTTATAAATAAGTTGATTATAATACACGGCTCTTTTTATATTTTTAGTACCACTTTTGTTACCGACTTGGGGTTTTGGAGTTCCGACCCAAACGGTGAAAACGGAACCCTGTTACTAAGGCTCCTCTATCTGTCCGTCTCGTATCAGGCTGTTTCTCAAGAACCATGATAACGAGACAATTAAAATTTTCACAGATTTGATTGTTTTCGATTGTGCAGCAAGTGCGACTCACCATTGACCTGATTTTCATTTATGTTGTGAAAATCTATAGGATTATGACAGTTCCTCCAGAAGATATGATATATTATGAAAGCTATCTGCTTGAAGAAGGAGCTCGTGGCTAAGCTATAACCGCATAAGTGGATCGATCACAGGTTAAGCTATGCTTGACGCGGTTGGTCCGTAGATGGGTGACCATCTTTGTCATAACGAGTTCCTCCGTGTTTCGGAAGGCACGTTAAATTGTGGGTCCCGGCTGTCATTTCTACATCTTTGACAGTTGTTACAGGTAGTCAGTAGCTTGAAAAGTCTGACAATCAGTCTAACCAAGGGGTATCGTGTTGCCCATGTAACTGGGTTGAGGAGGTCAGATAGGCAGTCGCTCCTTGTAAAACACTGGTACTTAGCTGAAACCGGTTAGACTGGTAGCCGACCCCAACATAGTTGGGAAAAGGCTAGGCCAATGATCTGCTTGAAGGTGTTAGAATATTAAAATCTCCATTCTGATAAAAGTTTAAGAAACGCATATTTTGTCAGGTATTCGTGCCAAATTTCATCAAAATCCGTTCAGTCATTTTTGAGTGTCGTGTATAGAGGTGTGGAGTTTGTTACGCCGTCCCTTCATTTCAGTCAGCTAGATCACTTGGAGAGCGGGGAAGGGCGATACGAGGTGATGCGATGACTATATTTATTTTTGTGACGATCAAAAAGTGCAACTTTTTTCACAATCTTGATGCCTTTACTGATTGAGAATCTAGATTATAGGCATTTCTTGAAGGATTAATAGTTTCTGTTCGATTTTCAGTATAAATACTGGTATTCTAGTTAACGTAATGCGCACTATTATAGGGTTCCACGAAGCAAACACTATTGATTTCGAACATTTGCTTTAATTTGTTCGTAAGAAAAACTACTTTGTTCAAGCTTTATTCGAATAGGCTCTTCGTACTCTATAATTGAGGCGTTTAGTGGACGTACATACTTGAGGAAATTATAGATTAAAGTTATATCATTTGTGGCAATTTATAGCATTGTTGTGCATTGGTACTGATTATTTATAGAGTCAAACTTACCTAGAACACACATAAAGACTTTTTACACGAATACTTTGATAATATATATATAATATATTTTCTTTCCGTCGTTTTATTGCGCAGTTGCTATGGCCACTCTTGAGCTCCAGCATCAAATCAGTTAATTATTATCATTATTTCTTTGCCAATGAATATACCTCAAAAGCGTACGAAGTTCGTCATTATGATAACGGATAAAATGATAAATAAAACTTAACTATAGCATACAAAAACAAAATAGCTTTATACAACATTCATGTTCAACATCAAAAGCATAAAAACTGTAATGACGCCAGCCAACCTAGTCTGAGACACCATTAGTGGCATAAACCGTAATCTCAGATATAAGGAAGCTGTGCAACTAATGCACCGCCCCACTTTACTCCGAACGGACGTATCTGCGGCAGACGTAATAGCCGACATGCTTAGCGGAAAGTAAACTGGGCCATTAGCACGCTGTTGCACACAAAATCTTTACGTTTAAACGCTTTTCTTGTCTTAATAGTTCATTGTTCTGTGTTTGCACAATATTATATCCCGTATTTATTAATAAATTATTTTGAAACATTAGGCATCTCATCTTAACCTTTTTATAATCAAATCTAGCATAGCGTTGAATTACTTCAATGTATAAAAATAGATAGGCCGACCGTCAACTGCATTTTTATCCTAGCATTCATAGACTCCACATGAAATTAAATTAACTCATTGTCACATTTTAGTAGTATCTTCTTATATATTTATGTATTTATAAATATAAATGTTTGTTAGCCTCGCTAAAGCTCAAGAACGGCCGAACCAATTTGGCTCATTTAAATATTCGTGCATGCAGGGAAGATTTAAAAGGTGATAAAATATGAAAAGGTGGCAAAAAACGACGATGAGTCAAAGTGACGATTTACGTAAAATGGAACGCGACGTGCTGTCAATTTCAAACTGACATTCAAGTGATTCTACCAACTTGTCAACCTGATTGTGAAAATAACAAAACAGGAGCAGTATTTGCAAATAACTAATACGAAACTTATAAATACACTATTAATACGAAAGCAAAATATACCAAAAATGGTACGAAGACAGCGTGAACAGAGCACCACAGAGGATGAAATAGTAATTGGTAAATAATCTTAATTTAGTTTTGTTGAAATTGCCAAATAGCAAAGTTTTAATACAATGATAATTTGTAGACACGCCACCGCTGAAAAAACATAAAAGGCACAAGCACAAAAAGCATAAGAAGAGAAAAATAGAAAATGAGTACGATAGCGAGTCGTCGATCGACGTATCGTACGAGGACGCGGTCGACAAGTCTTACAAGATGAAGGTGAAGGGCAGAGACGTGCCGGGGACCTCAGCTGCGGACTTACTGAAAGCACAAACCATGAAGTCGTCTTCTGACTCGCGGAGGTCCATACCTGGGTCTTCGTCGAGTACGCCGCCAAAGGCTCCGTCATCCAAGAAAAAGAAGAAAGGCAGGGACAGTGGGACGTCGAGCGAAGAGGAAAGATGGCTGGATGCTATAAAATCAGGAAAACTGGAAGAGGTGGGTTACATTTTATAACCTTTGCTTGTGTATTAAAAATAGTAAACTTAATGATTTTGTGACAAAAACTTAATAAACTTTTGTCTGAAATGAGTTACTGTTAAATTTTGGCTTACTCAATCCAATCTACCTTAATGTGTTCCAGGTGGACGAAGAACTAAAGAAAATAAAACCAAAAGATCCTAAGATGATGACAGCTAGACAAAGAGCCATGTATGAACGAGGTACCGACAAGGAGACCAGCCCTGGAGGCGAAGTACTCTTGGCCTTACCATCAGGATACAAAGAGAAAGTTATGACAGAGGAAGCCATACAGAAAGCTGCTCTCAAGTCACAGAAACGCAAGCAATTGGCTGATGAGAAAAGGGAAAAAGATAAAAAGAAAACTATGGACAGACTTCTAAAGAAACAAGAATCTAAAAATTTAAAGTACATGTCTAAAGGGAAACCCACAAAGAAACTTGAGCCTATGATTGTTTATAAGAACAGTAACAAAGAAATCTCACTATCCTTGCCTCCAGGAGTGCCTTTTCCACTGGAGACAAAGGCCCCCATTGATCCACCCAAGCCAGTTAAGTGTGGAGCTAACGGATGTGACAATTTGAAAAAATATAACTGTTCCAAAACTGGGATACCTTTATGTAGCTTGGAGTGTTATAAAACAAATTTAATAGCAACACAATAAAGTATTTTAAAGTCTGATTGTGGTCTTCAACCTTTTATTTATCAATCATGAGACAATCATCTTTTATAATGTGTAATATTATAAAAATAGGATTTGCTCCATGGAGTCACTGGAATATGCTTTCAATGAAATTCTTTTGGTATGTTAGAGGGAAAATTTAATGTTTTAAAGTTTTGTATGGAAACTTTGGAAAGGAAGAACTAAAACAGGAGCACCTATCACCATCTTTTGTTCAGCTATCGTATTAGTGAATCACGCAATACATTTCTGAAGTACAAAGCATTCTTCATAGATGGCGCCCTAAGTGCTACGCAACATTGTCAATAGCCATGTCTATTGTATAGTTAATCAACAAATTGTTAATATTTTCTAAATCTACGCATTACATTAGTCCTGGGAAACAATTTACAAATAAAACGAATTAAGACAGCTAAACAGTGAGCATATTATATTTTGCAAGGATATAACAAGTTATAAGTGTAATAAATTTTACAATAATAATTTAAATGGCTTCTCTGTCATAATGAAACCAGTCTTGCGATGTACTAGGAAGGAATCCATGCTCAAACTTATTTTGTACAGTGACCAATTTAATTAGCCTCTCATGTTATCTTGCTTATTAATATAACTACATTTTATAATACGAAATTTCATTGTCTTTGCAGTCTGACACTAATAACTTGTAAAATATTTAATATATGCACTGTATGGAAAGTGCATGTCACATTAGAAAAGTACGACACCCACATCTTCACAATAAATACACTTAGTACATCCGCGGCTACCCACATTTGGCGCTTCATTCACGAGGCAACCGTGTATAAACGACTTACGAGTTGCGTTCCCTCGTTAACAAAGAGCTTTATTTGTACGCCATTTATTTATAAAGACATGTGCTATGCACTATTACCTAACATTTCATTACAAAGTCAAATGGAACAATAAATATCAGACTAGACTGTGCTTAATAATCTGAATAACCTCTCAATACCATTCCATACACTTTTGCATCAATATTCTCAGACAACTAAATCACATTAGCTAAATAATTTGGCAAAATCTTAAACACCATAACACTCAGAATACAACAGTGTAAGAATTTGTCGAATATATTATTTATATCCTATTCAAGACTACATAATTATATGCCATATTTACAGGTATATAAATCCCATTATGTGGCACTAATAATAAAGTTGTTAAAGTGCAGTAATCTATTATTGATATGATTCATTTGCAATAATTGAATAACACCCACCAAATTTACACCTTTACACCAGAATGAAGGCAGAAACAAATCTTATAAACAATAGTTTGTATTAAATTATGAGCTTCATCCACTAGAGATGCATCAGGAACAAGATTCTAATACTAAACAACATTGATTTGGCAAATCACTTGAGCTGTGTAAGTGTGACAATAAGCGTAAAATTACATTTTAACATTAGAATTACGACATAGATGTACTGCAAGATTGTACACATTGTTTCACATAGAATCTTAGATAGTACATTTCACTATTCTACACTTTTATAAACATATCATGCAACACTAATCAATGTACATTTTTATTTCCACCATACATCCATACACCTGCCACTTGGCATGATCATGTCAGCATTTACATTACATTTAACAATTTTACACATGAACAACAAATACTGAAGAATTCATCAAATACATAGTATGAATCGTATACTAGACATCAACCACAATTTTAATTTTACACAAGGTCTCACACACCTCTTGGGGTATGGACAGGATCAAGAATCTAAGTTATGTTTGCTGCAACTTTACTTGCACTTTTAAATTGTCTCATATTTACTTCACCTGTCATAATATACTCACTATACACAGAACAGACACAGATAGTATTAGCAGAAAGTTGTCCATAGTATGATCTGACTATAATCATAAATGCCTCATGCCATTATCATTTGTTCACATTAAAGAGAGCCTTAGAAAGAGGTCTGAATGGCCAATGAAGGACACAGCTCAGTAAAGTCTACAGACCGAAGCAAGGCAGCCAGCAAAATGGCAAAAAGTAGCCAGCCTGGTATCAGACATTAGTCCGTTTCGAGCTTCGAAGGCGCGCCAAGCCCGACTGTAACCGCTAAGATTGATTATTCTGCTTATTGGACCTCAGGCGCGCGAGTCCCGACCGCTCCTCCTCCTCATCACTAGTGCAGGAGAGTCCACCAACAGCGCCGCGGGATGATGTTGCCTGTATTAAATCTTGATCAGGACCATTTCTGCTCTCATATAATAAAATTCCAAGAGTCTCTTCATATATTCTAGCTTCTGGGAATTCAACTTTTGTATGCTTTTTGTCAGTAGCATACACAATGGAGGTGCAGCAAACTTCTGCACATTTCTTGCCATGTCCAAAGAATGACCAGCAACAGATTTCATTGGAACCTATCACATCCTTTATGAAGAGCACACGGCCACTAAAGCGCAGAGATAGTTTGTCAAACAATTCTATGTTCTTCAACAGGTTATCATCAGATGTACTTGTGTAGGAATATTTGTTATTGTGCCTGTTTATTAGAAGCTTTACTACAGGCTGAAACAAAAGATTTCATTGTTAATTATTTCTATGCAATAAAAATCAAGGTATTTTAAATTATTTAGCATTGAATGATTAAAAATGTTTCATGATTAGATAGTGGCAGTAATTTAATACTATTTTCTGTAAATCAAGACTCTGAAGGTCTGAGTTTACAAAATAATTAGATCATACCTTTGAGGTTGACATTATGAGCAATTGTTCTTCTTTATGGGAAGTAATCAAGGGAACTCTGCAGATAGGTTCCGCTTCTCTTTCCTTCTTAGCTAATGCTTGTTGGCAGGAATCAGTCAGTTCCTCTATGAGGAAGTATTTAGCTTCCGCAAGGAGTTCCATTATTTCACGATAACTGTCTGGCAGTGCCACTGTACCATCGCGCAGGTAATTTAGTATTGTGCCGAAATGCTTTCCGCAACGATCAATGAGTATCCAACCTTTAGGAAAAATGCAATATTTAAGTTATGTTTCTATAGTACACAGATTATGTTAATAAGTAAGTGATAACAAGTAAATATCACAGTCGTAGTAGGTACCTTCCGAATCTGTGAGTACTTCCATCCTGCCACTGAACATCGTCCTAAGCATGTTATCGCTTTTGGTAAGCGTGCCAATAGTTGTGTAGAATAGCGTCCCGCCCACATTCAACTTAACATACTGCGAAGGGCTACCTTTAATCAACGTTTTGTGATCGCCCGACATTTTAACAATCAGATTTATACGATGGTTCAACAGGATTCCCTAAACAACCAATGCACAAGATTCTTTCAAATCTAATCGAAATACCAAATATTTCGATTTATGCTAGCATTTTTACACATTTCACTACATATTCAAAATATAATGTAAATCAGTTCAGCAGACAAAATATTGAAAAGTATAGTCTCAATACACCATCCACTGCCAGTAGAATTTATTTACTGTATTGGGGTTGCCATATTTAATTTTAGTTTTCGTTCTAAAGCAGCAAGGAAAACAAATCGATAAACCATTAATTTATTTAAAGCTCTATTATCGCTATTTTCTAATTCGTTCAATTCTCATTGTGAACTATCGTAAATAATCCCAAGATTATATAAAAATATAAATATAATTAAATGATCTCATAAAATATTTTACAAATAGAGATCGGATGGAGAATTAAATAAAAATAAAGTGCGTGATCTAAATTAGGCTAAGTAGTAAAAGAGCCCTAGTTCTTTGAAAAGTGCTTGCTGGCGACTTTTATTTTATGACCTTGCAAAATTCTTAAGCAATAGACTAAAGAGAAAAAAGTGCAGGATTTGGAGTTCTAATTATTTCGAGCTGACATCAAGAATGTTTTAAACTCACTTTATTTAATTATATATGTTTTTCATTTATTCATATTTGTTTAAATTCCAAAACGGGAGTAAAACAATCTTATATTTTTTCTACAAACAATTACATTACATTATATTCAAGACTAAAATAAAATCACAAGCATATTATTCATTTTCAAATGTCTTTAACACAAAATAATTTATTGTTGCGCTGTAAGAGTGCTTAATTCTACTGCTTCCTCCTTTGTCCTAACATCTCTTCGCTGCTCTCGATGACCAAAACGTTGGGCTTCTTCCAGTGTCTCGGGTAATTTTGCATTCAGTGTTTCGGGTAAAAAGTACGACGACAGTATACCACCAATAATAGTCGTTGCTATCAGTATAATACTTGGATAACGAGCGTCAATACGGCGTCCCTGAAATTTTGTTGATTATTAAAGGGTAGGTACCTAAATATTTTCATTTTAATGGCGAGTTACTTTTCGTTATTTCGTATTCTGATGATATTATGGTTATTCCTGTGTTAGAGGCAAATTAGAATAGATAGATAGTTGCCTGTCCTTCTTTATAAAAGGTCAAAATATCGTACCATACCAAACGATGAATCGTTTATCGGTGACCGCGATCGATGATGAAATGAAAATCGATATCAAAGTAATCGATCGATAGGGGAGGGTCGATAGAGAGATAGATCGATTGATGGATCTTAGAAAATTAATAATCCTGACAAACTTACCAAATGTAAAATGTAGGGCGCTGACATGCCAGCAACACCGCTCATAACATTTCCTAGAGACATCCCGAGTTGTCTAAGACATGTAGGGTAGAGCTCCATATTGAACAACGATATTGCATAATATGTTACCGTAATCGTTATTCGAATTGTTATCCATAAAACTGAGATGAGTATATCATTTTTCAAGAAGTCTATGTCACCTGAAAGAAGAAGTTATTTTTTTTTTCTAATAGATCAATTAGGATACTTAGATATACTATGTGTAAATGTTTTGAGTTTTTTTAACTTTATTAATAATTACATTAAAAATACACAAACGTCCTATTTTCTGCAAAACTACTTAGGTATGTTACTTTTTAACAGTGTAGGTATCTAATTACATAATATTCGCCTATACTTACTCATCTCACTAAAAGCTAAAATGATCCAAATGACAGTTATCAAGGCGGATGACAGGGCTCCCGTATATCTTCTGCCAATGCGGTCAGCAAGCCATGCTGCTACAAAATAGCCAGGTATCTCAGCTAAAGATTGCCACGCAAAACCAAGAAATGGATTCCCAGCAGACTTTTCAGCAGAACTGATTATTGCTACGTTGTAGTTTACAGATACAGATATCCTGTAACGAAAAAAAGGTATGGGATACAGTTTTAATTTATGTCGTAAATATTGAAATGAGTGGTAAAAATATTTGAGGTAAGAAAAATAAATAGTTAGAATGCTAGGTGTTTTTGCACTTCGAATTAACAAGCAAGAAAATAGAGGATGTACAATATCCCTGGATGGGAAAAGATTTCCCGCTCTCTCATATCCTCCCGCCGTTTTTCAAAGTGGAGGAATTGAGGTATCCTCTGGGCAGAAAAAAACATTGAATTAATTTTGTGAGGACTTAAGATATAATAAAGTTATAAAATCAATACCACAGCAATAGTTGTAAGATAGTGTTAGTGGCCATCCTCCGGCCCGCGAATACTGCTAGAGGACTGACTACCTCACTTTTACTGCTTATATCCGGTTCATTTAATAATATTTCCACTTCCGTTTCCGGTTTCAATTTGGTACCGTTAGCTTTTTCCATTCTTTTCAGTGTTTGGACGCATTTTTTAGGTTGTTTTGTTATCCAAAGCCATTGTGGAGATTCAATCATCTTCCTAGAAAAAAGTTTGTTTGAAAAATTAAATATACATTATTAATGATAAAAAAAATACAAGAATACAACAAAAATGTACCCACGCAGAAAACAATAAAAAGGGCAACTGTGTTGCAATCGTAATTAATAAAAATGGTTTCCATTTTTTAAACCACCAGTAAATTAATGGCATAACGCTCAGTCCGAAACTAAACGCTACTAATCTTAATTTCGTTATTGTGGCTCGTCGTTTAGCGGATGATATTTCTATTGATATCACAGATGCGCTTTGCACAGCCGTCCATGATGGAAAAGAGGCTATCACACAGCCGACCACAAATATGGCAGATGAAGAGCTGCCTAATACCGATGTAAATCGTCCGATTATAAGCATGGTTAATGAAATAATATACGAGGGCTTACGACCGTACCTGAAAACAAAAATGTTTTTTTTTTTTAATTCAATCATTGGCAATTAAAACCAAATATAAAAAAATTGTATAGTAAAGATAAAAATCTTCATTTGTGTGTTGCAAGAGATTGGACTGTCTGTAATTACATTACATATTTTATAGGCTAATACGTATCTAGGTCGGTAGGCAATGACTAGTATCTATCTATGTTGTCGGAACGTGTCGATAAAATCTAATTAATTAGATAATTAGAAAAAATGAATGTATGTACTTAGTTATTTGCATTTAACTTACACATCACCGAACCATCCGAAAAATAAAGATCCGGTTATCTCACTTATTCTGCTGTAAGCAAAAACATTTGCTACATGTATTTCGTTCTCACAAACCCAATTATTTTCAGACGGGATAGTTGTTTCAAACCAAGTTTTATCATATTCGTAAACATCACAACCTACAACAAATATATGTAAGTAAGTATTATTCTTCAGAAGTATTTCTTTTTTAAACAAATCGTACAGACCTTTCGTTTTGTTATTCTCCTCACTTGTGTAAATTAAACAGTCACTTAATTTACTTTTCCCTGTGGCGTCTTCTATTCTGAAAATTACCGCAAGTTAGAGATAAGTATGTAAACTATGTAACAAGAAGCTAGGTTATTTTAACAACTTACTGTCAGAATTATAGCTTACGTCGGTATGTATTTGAATTTCCACAAGTTTTCGCTGATATTTTCAGGCTTTTTTGGAACTTTACACGTATGTGGAATTATAGTTAATGCTAATATCATATTGTTGTAGGCCATTACCCATAACCCCGAGAACAAAATGTTATACATTAGGTCAAACTTAACTTGAAACGAACCATCGTGGCCCACTTCCGAAAGAGCGCGATCGTAAAAAGAATCCATATTTTTTACGAACACTTCACCATTAAACGTTGAAATTAACGAGTGCTATATCAAAACAAGTGCGCTAAGACTCAGTATATGCGAGTAAATGATAAAAGGTCGATGATCAATATTATTTACTTACTACTATTCCAGTTAAATGTGTTATCTTTAATGCTCTGTTAGCTTATTTATCGAATATCTTTAATCATTATTGATATAAACTAAGTTAACAACTTATCAATATTAGTCTAAGCGTCCAGACATATTTCTTACCTAAACATTGTTAATTTGTATTTATTTTTTCCAAAGTATGTTATTGTTTAACCAATAGATTAGCTAGCGTTTATCAGTTACAAGTAAAAATAATGTTACGTCTCTTCGTTTGTTTACTTTATGACGACGAAAAAACTATATGTGAAGGTATCTAAATCTCGGTCAAAGTTCGTTATGTTCAAAAATTACGTAATAGACTGAGTTCAAGTAATTAAGGAAGTCGCCATTACCGCACAATTCACGAAGTTGTTAGATAGTGTTACCTACAAGTGATTGTACGTATAGTCAAGTGTTTGAGCACCAAACCCACTGTGCAATGTATCGCAGGTTCGATCCCTACGCAGCACAAGTCGTGGTGCGATCAAAGAATTTTGTCTTGAGTGTAGGTATTTTTCTGCTTGTGACTTGAATCTTTGTGAAATAGTGGTTTCTTAGGTTTACGCGAATGTTAGACATTGAAATGAAACTACTTTTACGGATTTTATCGCGGTTTAATTTTAGATTTTAGTTCCCGACGTTTCGAAACCTTTGCAGGTATCATGGTCACGGGCAGACAAAATATCTAAAATTAAACCGCGATAAAATCCGTAAAAGTAGTTTCATTTCAATATCTTTGTGAAACTCATGTGACGCAAAGTTTTTAAGAGATTTATTCTATGTAGGAGAAAAGGAGGTAGTAGAATAAGTACTAGAATAGTACTTCAAAAGGGACATAATTCATGGACGTGACATTGATTTGTCCCAGAGCGGTATGACAGTGACATCGTAGTCTGAACAACGGAATATTTTGAAATCCGTAAACAATATGTGGTGAACTGGTGATCGAGGGTCACAATTTATTGGTCTTTGCATGCATTCAGTGTCCGACAGTTGTTGGCTAGAATTTCGTAACCACATCCGCGAAACGATATGCTAATAATATAAAATACACAGTCTCTGTAATTGATACAGCGCTTAAATATAATATTCCAAAATTTATATTTTGTAAAACTTGGTTGTTATAAACCATAGACATCAGGTTTAGATATAGATTCGTATTTTCTTACTCTGGCAACCTTATTGTTCGGCGGGTTGACTGACTCTGTCTGCTTAGCTTGCCGCCTGCGCGATTTTTGGGGTTTTCGCGCCTCAATTATTTATTTTATGTAATTATAATTCATGTTAATAACATTCCAATATGGGTGCATATTTGTCTGAGCCCGTTACTGAAAAAGTGTCCAGCGATGAAGCTAACAATAAACTTGAGTGCGGCGCAAGCTCCATGCAGGGATGGCGTGTCAATCAAGAGGTACTATAAAGTTTCGTTAACGCTTGTATATTTCAGTATTTAGGAATGCTGTTTACTACAGGTTTGTAGTTTCCGACACTGTTATCTAACAACTGGCTATTGGCTAGTAGTTACAGTGTGAGATTAACCAAATGTGGTTAGAAGTCAGTTTGAAATTTCTAGGCATCATAATCATGTCCAATGTCCAATGCGCGGCTTAATTTCGTAAATACTTTAACCTCACAGTAAACACGTCGATAATCTGGGTATTCTTTCGTGGATGGTCGCGCGCGAAGTGATTACTCTAGCTTAGGCATGTAGAAATGTATGCATCGTAATTGCTGTTATATCCGGTACATTTTACATATCTTTGTATACTTTGAAAGTAGAATACCAACAAAAGATTTATGTTAACCAATGGTTTTCTGTTGCTTCCAGGATGCACACAACACAATTCTTGAGTATGACGCCAACACATCGTTCTTCGGCGTGTATGATGGTCATGGGGGAGCAGAAGTGGCCACATATTGTTCGCAAAACCTGCCGAACTTCATCAAAAACACAGAAGCATACAAAAGTGGGCAGTTAACAAAAGCATTAGAAGATGCCTTCCTCGAGTTTGATGCTACAATTGCCACAAAAGAAGTCATGGACATCTTAAAACAACTAGCTGGTGAGATGGTCATAAAGTTATTTATAACAATCTCTCATAATTATAAAATTAAAGCAAGCTAAAAGTCCCCATTTTCATAAAATATAAATATAACAACATTTTAGTAAAGGTAACCTAGAAAAGTAATAGTTATGTTTTGCTATCATTAGAGGTTATGATATTGTGAAAAGATAACACTATGAATAAACAACACAGAATAAAATGTCTTAATAAAAAAAACAGTAGTATACTAATAACAACATCATTTATAAACTAATTTTACAAGGTATCATGTGTGTCCTGGTAGTAATATTTAGTATGTATTTACCTATAAGCACTTGAAATGAGACAGTATGGCAGAGGTCAAATGTTTGCATAATGACTTATTACCCACTTTACCCAGTAACTTGAAGCTTCCTATATTATTTAAATAATAGTAATTTAACTATGCTAAAATATTTGATTTCTGACTACGTCCCAGTAATGTTTTTGGTATCATATAGTAGTATTATATATTTGTTCTGTCCTGCTAGTTAGTTTGTGTTTGTTTGATGTGTTTTGGGGTCTTATCAGATTCAATGAACCACTGTACTGAATTAAATGTATGTGCACATGAAAAACAGTATTTTTTTGTGTGGATATCTGATATTTATCAAGACATTTAAACTTTTACATACAATTGTGGTACATAATCCAGACATAATGCCTTGCGGCAGTATCTACCTGTGAACCTTGGCGTTCGAGCTGTTAAAAACACATGTGTCACATTAACATGCTCAATTCATAAGCTCTTTATATTCTTAAAGTATTGATCTTTATAGTCATATCAATATGTTTGTAGGCCGCCAAGAAATTAAATTTCTAAGGTTTATTTTATTAGCCATTTAAAAAGGTTGAGGTCAAAACTTTAACAATAAATACCTTATTAACTTGTTATACGTTGAAATTTTTCATTAAATAATTTAACATACATCTGAACTTCTACTGTTTTTTGAACAATATTTCCCTAAATACAAATTAGTACTATCCATAGATTCTTAAGAATCAATTGGTATGCTACATTCAATATAGTTGTTCATTGTTTGTTATGTATTTTTAGATATCAACAACATGTTGAACATGCATGTATACACTAGTTTTCCCTTTATTTATAGAAAGTTTTGTATATTTCTCTAGCCCGAACCAAATAATCTTTTTAATATATTTTTAAAGCTGTTAGTATGTAAATAAAGGGTAAATACATTGATTCAAATTTTTACATATGGCTTAGCATGGTAGTATGTGTCTGTATGTTTAAATTTGTCTTTATGTCAAATATTTTAGGTGAAATAAATCCACCAGGTCAAAGTGATAATGAAGAAGATTCAGAAGACGACAATGTGAGCAACTTGTATCAAGAAGCTAGACTTCCATTACAGGTAAATATAAATTTTCGTATATTTTCTTTCTTCCGCCCTCTTTACAAATTACTATGAGTTGATGCAATTTTTTCTCCTATACATCTTGAAGTCATCTCCGCATTCACTTATCAGCATCCATCACTATCTACTTATATCAAACTACCCACATGAAAATGCCAGTGCTGGGTCATAATTTTTTTAATCAGCTTCAACAAGAACAAAAACCATTTCTTTTTTTCGTGGCTTGGTCCTCAAAAGTACCAATTTTGAACAAAACAAGTAAAGAGTACTTCGTTTGAAGGTCCAGTCATTACCATCTTACCCAACCATCTATTCTGCTGCATCTAGCGAAACTGGACCCATGGCATTTCAGGCTCATTGCATTCCATATTTTGCATGAAGTCATTTGTGAAGTTCTAATATTATGAATCCTGTTACTGTATCTCTTAGTTTAGTCAATGTGATGTGTTGTGATAGGAAAAACAATTTTTCATCTACAGCTTAGTATAGATAAAGCAACATACTACTTATTGTATCTTTCTGTTATCCTATTTGCATCTTGTTTAATCTCTATGGATAATTATCATTTAATCATTTACTAAGTGAGGTCTACTTTAACGCTTCTGGGTATTAACCGCAGCTAGACACGTCTAAAATGCGAATCGCGACAAGCTCGTTTCACCTTAACTAATCACATTCATTTTGTAGATTACGTTAACATGCCATTGGTAGTTGATAATGAAATATGACTTATATTTTTATGGAGAATTCTTTATTATTTCCTAAAGTTAAAAAATGGTTATAAGGGCATAGGAACATCACTCCAATAGCAATCCCTAAGCATATGTCTTATGTAATGACTAGCTGTTGCCCGCGACTTCGTCTCCGTGGGTAGAAGATATAAATTATGATTTATACCTACCTGCCCTGTTTTTTTTTTCACATTTTCCATTGTATCTATGTTTCTATTAGTCGCAGCGTGATGGTTGATATCCTAAAGCCTCCCTCGATGAATGGTCTATTCAACACAAAAAGAATTTTTCAATTTGGACCAGTAGTTCCTGAGATTAGCGCGTTCAAACAAACAAACAAACAAACTCTTCAGCTTTATATATTAGTATAGATATGAATAATATTAGATCAGTTTTGGACAAGTTTTTTTGGGTAGCTGTTTTCGCACTTATATTAGCTTTAATCTAAAGAAAGCTCTTTTAATTATATCAATATTTTACAATTTATTTTCAGGAGGTGCTGGCGAAATACGAGAACAAACTGGGTACAATTCATCGCGCACGTCTTGGTGATAGCGCCACGCCGTTGTCTCCCTGTCTTCGCGCCAAGAAGACTGATGAAGCCGGTGGTTCAGGTATAGAATTAAATTACTATTTTCCATTTTGATAAGTTAGCAAATCAACACTATGTAATTAAATTTCTGATAACTACTACTTTAGTACTTCAACTTAACTTAATTGTACTTCTTGCTTATTATTTTTCAAATTAATTACATTTTGTAAACATTATTGTAAACAAATTTTGTAATTTCACTTAACATCTTAAAGGTTCCCAAGCTGGTGCCTCAAGCTCCAGTTCTGGTATCGCGTTTGCGGCTGGCTCGAGCTCTGAACAACCAAGTGGAGAGGCTTCTTCCAGCAAGAATGGCATGTCATCAACTCAAGAGCCAGCTGAAGCCAGCACAGCTGATGAAGACACAGGAGGCGTATCCTCAACTAACAATGAAGAGGACAAGGATGTGAATGGCGAAGTAAGTTACTATTTTATTGTTTTTATTGGATTAAGTGGATAGTTATCATATAACATCATTATAACCTAATAATCATCATAATTAGGACCCTAAAATAGATTGGGACATACTGACAAAGTAATATTACATTTGTAGGTGTCGACAAGTGAACCTGCTGAGAAGGTGAAGGAACCTGTCGTAGAAGAAAAGAAAGAAAGCTCAACTGTTCCCGACAGCTCTGAAGACAACTGTCTACAGCCAGAACAGAGTGAAGATGCCAAGAGCACCGTAGCTGCGGGTAATGGTGCTGCTTCCGAGGTCTGCAATGGAGAAGTAACAGACTCCAAACAAGTTGATGGGGAAGAGAGCAATATCACATCGTCCAATGGTTCTGCAACACCAGCCAAGTCAGGAAAAGCTAAGGGTATGTGTTTGTACTATGGTATGGTAACAAAGTTAATGAAAATGATGAAATGGAATATCAAAACTTACACACATACTGTGTTATCTGTTCCTTAAATCATGATTATTCTATGTGTAGATAAAACTGCAGCAGTATCAAGTTCAGAAGCCAAACCCAGTGGACGGCCCAAGGACGCTAAGATCAGACGTGCTGCCGCTGCGGTGTACGAGTCTCTGCTGCGTCACGCTGCCGATGAAGACGATGACGAGAGCGACTCCAACGACGAAACCTTCGAGGGAGGCGAGATCAACTCCTCCGACGAAGAAAATGTTAATGGCGTTGAGGAGTCCTCAAATGATGGTGAGTGATGTTTAAACAATAATGCCGTATATGTTACACAGCAAGCTTTGCCATCACTGCTTTTCTGCATGACTTAAACAGGACACATAGGATACAACTCTCCTAATGTAAACTGCCAAAAGAAATGACAGTTCTATGAGCTCATTTTTAACCTATTTACAGGTGATGGTGAGGAAGATGAAGACGAAGAAGATATAGAGGCTGAATCAAGTGATGACGATGGGGAAGAAGATATTTCTATGACTGAGGAGCCTGGCAATGATAGTGGTTGCACAGCCGTTGTAGCTCTGCTCAGAGGTAAGGCTGTTTAAACGTTAGGCCAAAGATTATTACGACTTAATTATTGTTTTTGTTATTTAACCATTTCATTCTTACAGGTAATGAACTGTATGTTGCGAACGCCGGAGACTCGCGTTGCATAATTTGCAGAGAAAGCAAGGCTATAGACATGTCAATAGATCACAAACCAGAGGACAGTCCGGAGCTCGAAAGAATCACGAAGGCGGGAGGTAAAGTCTCAAATGACGGTCGCATCAACGGTGGTCTCAACTTGTCCCGTGCAATCGGCGACCACTCGTACAAACAGAATAAGGAGCTCGGTGCTAAAGAGCAAATGATCACCGCATTTCCTGATGTTAAGACATTAACGATTGACCCAGAAAAGGATCAGTTCATGGTGCTAGCCTGCGACGGTATTTGGAACTTTATGACTAGTCAAGACGTTTGCGACTTTATTCTACCGAGGTTAGCCGAAGGTCGGGAGAGGTTGTCGCAGATTTGTGAGGAGGTGAGCGTCGTTTAATTCTTTCGTGATTTTTTTTTCGGTTTAGAAGTTGGCATGTAATTAATTAATTTATTATCTTCTACAGATGTTTGACCACTGCTTAGCTCCAAGCACGGTGGGCGATGGAACTGGGTGCGATAATATGACAGCTATTATTGTACGATTTAAAAATGGGTTAATTAGTGAAGTGGGGCAGCACTCAAATAATGCTGAGGGATCTAAGAAACGTGTTGCTGAAGAAGAACCTAGCCAGGAGGAGCAACAAGAGACCAAAAGGCAAAAGATTGATGATCCTCTCTCAAGTTCAGTAGTGACGTCGAGTGTCTAACCCTCCCAAACATTATAGACAAAAGTGTTCAAGTCACACATAGTATTTGTGAAATGTATGGTGGATACGTTGTAATTTAAATTATGATAATACGACAGGAAGTCACACAAGGGTTTCTTCAAGCATATTCTTTAATTGGTAATAATTTATCATTTACACTGAGCAATATTTTGCTATGAAAATCTCCCTCGGATCTTAAATATTTGGTCTTGTCGACATTGCCTTATCTGGCTTTACTAGAGACAGTCATTAAAGAATAGTTGTGTTGTGAAAACTCGGTGAGTAGGCATGTAGAGGTATAGACAAAGCATAGAAAACAAGAAGTCAAGCACATGATCTTGGTGACGTAGTGTTTATAAATAAAAAAGGACCATCGCAGCACGCCAGTCAACTAGACACAATAGCGCCTCTAACATAATCCAAGCATTTATACATTAAATGATAGTTTCTTGCAATTGATAATGTGACTGATATGTACACTTACTACTGATGTACTAATCGCGATAATAGGAAAGTGATTGAAACTTGGTGATCATGCATATTATGCTGTCACAAGTAAAAAGAAGATACATGATGGAGGATGGAGGGGGAGAAATAATGATAATTTCCAGAACTGATTGTTGACGATAGCAACTAGTTAGTAAGCTAAGCTGTAAGTGTAAGTTACAGATTTATTATGTACGATCTAATTACTTTAAGTCCCACAATTTATTACAGAGTAAAGATTATTCTTGTTTTTTGTTGCTTGAACTGGCATTTTTTGTTTTCTTTTTTTATGAAAGTCAATATAGACAAGTAGTATTTCAATGTTTGCTTATTGATAAATTTGTGAGTAGTGAGGCTTGCGTCGCAGTATTTTTAGACGGCAGCGTTGACTCTAGTAAACTGAACTCACAGAAAGTAGCAGAATAAAAATTTGTGCCACTATTTATTGATTTTCATAATTTTTTGTAAAAGGTATTTTGTTATAATGACGTGGTTAAAATGTGTATTTTGACTAAGATATTTAATTGACTAATAATTCGAGGTTGGCTCGTGAAATCTCAAATATTGGCTGTTCGCAGTTAGGATACTAGCCCTAAATGGCCATATTTGGGGATTGGTATAAATATGTGAAATTATGACATTGGCATGTTCCTACGTAAAATTGAATGTTATTAAATTTGGAATCAAGGGAATGTATGTATATTTCAATTATTTAACTGTGTTACTCTGTAGTAATAAGTAGTTATATTTTTGTAATCACAGGTATTGTATAATAAACTTAATTCCTACTAAGTTTTGTGATTAGGTTATGACTCCCACATTGACTTATTTCAGTAGAAATTAATTGAAAAATCAACTGCAAAATAAATTCAATAACCCCAACATAGCAATAACAATGACGATTTACAGTCTGTGTTAATTTATGTGTGTTTCAGCAAAAAATACATTTTTACCGACTGAGACATTTGTTTCATTTCACCATCCATTACAATAGATATCAGAGTTTCAATAAAATAAAAATACCAAGTAAAAATAGAAAATTGTTTTAATTATTATGCTCCCAAATGATGGATAATTGTTTTTTTTTTAAGTTCTTTAGCTTGTAACATACCTCTAAACCAATTCAGTAGTGAGAATTTAGTCAAATTTTACATGTCTACAAATACTTCAAGAGACAGAAAGACAGACAAAGATTTCGCACGCCTGCACTGGAACTAGACTTATCAGTAAACACAGTTCGATTTACATTACTTGTGATTCATTCACACAACTAAAGATTGAGACGTTTGTACAATCATTTTGTGATACTTATGGCAAAAGAACAATGAATATGCGATGTTTACATAGGGTGACGTCCTGAACAATGACAGCTGATTGGAGCTGAAAGCAGGACAAAGCTTGTGAAACTTCTTATCTGATCTGCGTTAAATATTCAATAGTTTCCATCTGCGTAGCTTCAAGAATTTGGAGCGCATCATACTCACTATCCAGCTGTTCCAAAACCATTGTCTTGTCGTTGATTTCGGCCTAAAAAGAAGGAACAAAGAAATGCACATAATATATCCAAAAATATTATAGATCATTGCTAAAACTAAGCACGGAAATAAATGGAATCCTCGCCGCCGATCAGCCGTGTTCTACAGTTAGCAAGACATTTCAATGAATTAGCAGTGAACGCATCAACTTACTTGCAGTTTAGCTTGCTCAGATTCCTTCTCTTTCGAAACTGATTTCAAAAGATTCATCGAACCTATTGCTGCCATTTTCTTCTTTTCTACGTTATCACCGAGCTCTTTTAGCACCTCCAATAACGTGTTAATAATCTTCCCGAAGTCTTGAATTTCTGTTAACATTTAAGAAATTACAAATTCAAACTTGTATAATTAATCTCTTTTATGTAATTTACCCGTAAGGTACCTACCTAACTAGGCATCAGTGGTAAGATCAAAAGCTCAGTATAAACCAAAGGGTTTGGGCTAAAAAAATGATTAATCAGTCGAATTTATTATGCACATGCAAATGGATGGGTCGGGACCTAATTTTAAATGTTAAAATCACTTGACTAAATAAATTTGATCAAAATTATAAAACAAAATACAACTGACTTGTATCGTAGCCCTTGCAAGTATCTTTCAGGTCCTCAGTTTCTTTGAGGACGCTAGTTTCTATCACTCTGATTTTGTTAATATCATCGTAATACAAATGAACCTTTTGTAATTCTTCTGCCATTATTATTATTTATAACTCTGAATTGTAGCACCCAACTATTGAATTTCGTTTGAACTGTGATTACCTATTGTTGATTTTTTCATAACGTTGCTTAGCAACAAGCACTTCAAACTCCTTTTTCTCGAAATTTGTGTTATGCCACGATTCTTGTAACAAAAATATGATGGTATGAAGCTTATCTGATGATAGCTCCACTATAGACACTGCATCCTCGAGTCTGGTCTTGTTCGATTCGTTTGATGAAAAAAGTGATACCAAAAATACAAAAGTAAAAGCTTATTAAAATGGTTACTAGTGGTGGGCTCCCTTTACCGCACGTAGGCTCCAATTTGGCCCATTGCGCATCGGGTAGTTTTGGGAAGCTGTCAGTCCAGGAATCCCTACTCCCTCCAGAATTGCAGAAGTCTCCTGGGACGTTCCAGGCCTCGAAGCTCGGTGTACCGAGAATACCGACCCGGTAGTTTGTGACCCCCGAGCATTCCACAAGCACGTGATCCCAAAAAGTAGTATAGTAATATAGTATGGTAGTAGTAATACAATATGTGGTGCGTGAACCGCTGATTCTTCATGTTGCAGACAGCCCCTACATAGTGAACTATCTGTTACATTGATGGTGAAAAGATGGTTGTTAAAATGGTCTTTAACAGTTCATTATTACTGACTCTCGAAGTATTGGCTTAAGGTTTAGTAGGCTATTTATCTTTTTTGTATTATAACTATATCTTGGTATCTCTCTGATGCTAGATTTGGTGATAAAGAACGTTTTTAATAATTTCCGCTATAGGTGATTCATCTTTGATAACAAAAAAACCTCTTCCTCCATAATTTTCATCTTAGTGTCTATGGCAGATTAGGGGGTATGTTATTAAGGGAGAGTGTCATATTTGTAGGGTATGATTATCTTTTCATTGCAAGTCCATTCATTCAAAAGCGTATTTCTATATTGGTACTAATGTTTCACAGGTAATTGCATTTTACACAGATTTACTTTGATTCATTCTACTCCTGAACTCTGTTTAAGTGAAATTTTGATGGTTTTGTGGTCTTATTCCTGCTGGTAATATTTTTGACACTTAAAGATGTCCATTGGTATGACTTCTATTTTACTTGGTATCTTTAACTGGGTATGACCCGGGATTGATTTGCCTCTCATAATGTGTAATGCTATACCTTTGTCTAGAGCGCATTGCATATTATTATCGTTGTCGTTAATTTTATTAGTATTATTATATCTAGCAATACAATGGCATTGCGGGTGATGAGGTTATTTTATTTTTACTTATACTGTACTACTTGAAGAATGAAATTTTCGTGCTGGTAATAAGTACATTACTGTCACTGTCAGCTGCACTACATAGTAAATGTATTGTTCTTCGTGTTTTGAAAAACAAACTTTATTTGTTAAGGGTTACGTTTCATAATCAATTCAAAGAAAACAAGATTTAACATTGATATATTTTTGTTTTGTGCGAAGATAGTTATTCATTTGCATTTTGTAAAATAATAATAATTGAAACGGTGCTTCAATGGTGTGGTAAATATGGAGGGACTGACACAAAATGAGAAAATTATATGGTCATGTTGGAAAGAGAAATCTCCTAGAGATGTGGTCAGGGAGGCTGCTGCCAAAGGGACTCACATTGAGCTGGCTATCAGCTATCTTATGGACAAAAATGGATGGAATGAGTCTACTGCCCGAGATTGGTTTCTGGCCGAGGTGAATGACCTTTATATTTACGTTTTACATGTTATCTTACATCTGTTACTAGAAGATATCATATTTAAAAATAGTAGTCCTATAGAAGTATCATTGCAAGGCTATTATACAGCACTATCACACTCTTTGTTTCTAAATAGTTGATTATAGGTACTATTCTTTCCAATTGAATCTATTATTAACTATATTGAGGCACACCTTGATTTAAGGCTGAATGTTATTGGTATAAACAAATTAAGTCTTCATTGAACTCCTCAGGTCAAAGCCTGGACTGTCCAGCTCTTATCAAGAAAGCAAATCTTCAAAGTTCTGCACATACTAAATAAAGTTAAGATAAACCCAGAACAGCATTTAATGTCTCTTGCTGAAGACTCCGCTCAAATAGAATACAGAGATTTCATTGTAGAGCAGATCGAAAAGTTAGCAAAGGACATGAACAGTGAGAGCTTATCGAAATGGCAAAACTTTAAAAGACATTGGAACCTTCTGCGGTACCTAGAAAAGTCTTTTGAGTGTGACGGTACTTTCAAGCAGAACAAAGTGTTTGGGACGGGGAAGGAGCGGATTGTTGTTAACGAGAGTGAAATAAAAGCTTTGACCATTGAGAAAATTGAGAAATATCCACAACAATGGAAGAGCAGAATTGCCACTGCACTGTTTTTTAATTCATTTGGTAAGTAAAACTAAGTTTTGTTCTCCTATTTCTTTGTAACAAGTTTTTAGAGTTATCAAGCAACATGTTAACAGATTTTTTTTTTTGCCATTTTAAGCAATATGCCTGATTTTGATGCATCAGAAAACATCTTTCTCTTTTCATTATTCATATTGAACACAATGCAAACCAAGTTCCAATAAAATAACTTCAGAAATTTTAATGATAGAGTAATTGGTTGACAGACACAAGAGTTTCCGTCACATATCTAATATAAGTATTGTTGTAGATAATTGTTCACAGTTCAACCTTACAAAACATGAACTACATAGGTAAATATAAGTGCAACTCGGATTCATATAGGCATGTGATAAGAACAGAATTATTTGTGTGAACAAATAATTTATGTTAATTAGTTAATAGTGTTGTTCATAGATTGCTAATATTGGTTTGGTTAGTGTGTTTGTGATCAACAAATTTATCATGTCCAGTTACTATGTACTTAGGTTTGAATTGTTACTAGTCTTTTTTTTAAATTTTTACTTTGTGTTTTGCATTTTGGACCTTATCTCAGAAGCATAAAAGCTAAAATCAAATTGCAGGCATTTTGTATTGAGCTACTGTTGATTTGAAACTAATGATATACATTTTTTTTCAGAATTTTCTCTACTAGATTTCTCAGCACCATTTGAAATGTGGAACTATCTAGTAGAGAACAATAAAGCTATGATCTTAGTCCGCTGGATCAACGTGCAGACTTCCGAGGTAGTCCGCGATATGAACGCCCGATACAACTTCTTTAACAACGACGGTTTCGTGAAAAAGCTCCTGAACGTCGACACTATAGGTTTCGACACACACGTGTTGGAAAACCTCGACGGTATATTCCGTAAGTGGTCGGTCACTAATGAAATGATCGAGAACATTGCCAAAAGCAACTGCTTTGATTACACCAAACTTTGCATTTACGACACTTTGTCCTCATACGGCATTGTAAATGAGACCGAACGAAACAATCTCTATTTAATTCTCTCAAGATTGTCACGCACTCAAAATTTGAAGCTAATTGACGATATTTTTACTGAATCTTGTTCTACTATCAGTAGGGAGCATTTTTATGTCGAGCTAGCAAAATACTGCGTCAAGAATAAGCTGTACAAAGTATTGACTTTATGCGTTGAAGGTAATATATTAGATACAGATTTATCTGACGTGGAAAAAGAGGCTAAAGATTGTATAGAACTGTGGTTGCTATTCAAGAGCATTGAACAGACATCCGACAGACAAAGTCACGTACTGCCAGTTTACAAAACTTGCGTTCAAATTGCCAACGAAAACATAGATGACTATGTTTCCTCTAACCCACACTTAGTCCTCGGAATGATACTTCTTGAAGATACTAAACAGCTATTTGATATATTCTCCAAAGAAGATTTTTTACAGTTCAAGGACTTTAAATTGCCAAACCAAATATATAAGGATAAGCTTCCACATTTGTATAATGTATATAAAAAGTACTCTGATGTTAACCAAACATATGAGGCAAAAGATGTGAATGTTTATCAGTTGTTATCTGGATACCGAGGTCTAGATGTGTCCAAGATATTTGAATTTCAACTGGTGAACCAGAATACTAACAGTTTGATTACTGATAAACCGGACAGACGCAGCTTGGGTAGCCTGCTGTCAAGCGACGTTGATGTTAAAGCGGCCAGTATAAAAGCTTTAACGCAAAGAGCTATGGAGATGCCCGACTTCGCCGACGAAAAGTTAATGAAAAAGTATGGCTATGTGGCTAAGCTGAACCATGTTTACTACTTAAAACAATATCGACCATGCAATGCAAGTCAAGCGTTTGTCTCTCAACAGTACCAAATGTACAATCGCTTGCAGGAGAAGAGTGTGAAGAGTGCTTGCTGCGAAGCTCATGCGTTAGCTTTACACAACTGGTTCGACGGAGCTATGACGGCTTGCACAGTATCTTTCATCGCTATGATAGGATGTAACCCGACCAGATGCAGGGTTCATATTTCAGCTGCAAAAATGATCAGACATCACATGATGGAATACAGAGGGTATCCCGAAGAAAAGGCAAACAAAATGGTTAACGAATACATGTCGAAATTAGTTCAGAGCAATGACGAGGCCGCTAAAGAGATGTTGCGTTACTTGGAAGAGATAACGTTAAGTAAACTGGCTGAAAGTCAGAAGTTGGACGGGAAAGTCGATATGTCGCTGGTTCTGTATGAATCTCAGACGATGGTGAAGTTTGCTACGTTGCACCACCTGCCTCTACCGGAGCAGCAGCTAAGGGAGTTCGTGAAGGCTAACTCTTGGTTTAACTTTCTCCTTTTCGGCGACGTGTTCCGATACCCTCTCAGTCAGATGTTGCAGCTATCTCAGGAGTTCGAGAAGAAGTCGTATGCGGAACACTTGAAGCATATTATGTTGCACAGGAGCTCTGAAGACGTGTTTGAAAAGGATACGAAACTGAGTTCCAGTAACGGCCAACGCCGAGCTTCAAGGATGAACTCCATGGAAGTTGTGAGTGTAATTATGTATTTTTGTTGCGTACAATTCTGAATCATGACGTATTTATGTATTTTTTCGTTCTTTTTTGTTAGAGTCCAACCCAAGGATGTAGTTTTGAATTCCCTACGAGTGCATACATGGGTCGTGAGCTCTGGGAAGTGGCGGCCGCTTGTCATGGCCCCGAGGACCCGCCTGCTGCTCTACTTAGGGCCGCAGATATATGCAGGGAACCTCTTCTCGTTCTTATTGCTAGTTGTTATGAGGTAAGCTTAAAAAGAAAATAATAATAAATCCGACTACGAAACTAGGCATCTTCAAATTTTTTCTCATATACTAAGTGAATATGTGTGTATGAATATACGAGTATTTTATTTGCAGCCAAATGCAGTGGATGTCCTATGGCCTCAATGGATCTTATCATCGTTGTCTCCCAGCGCCCGATCTCAAGACGTACTGCAGCAGTTGATGACACAACAGCACGCGGCCGCTGAGCAGTTCCAAAAAGTTGCCGAGTTGTGTTTATTAAAAGGATATATAACTACGCTGCATGAAGCCATGCTTATCTTTATGCCGGTAAGTTATACATGTTATAGTCTTTCTTTCTTGAACTTAAATGGTTGGTAAGAAGAACTTTCATTATACAATGTCTGACAAGTAATTAGGGTTACAAAAAAGTCAAATCAATTTGTACGCACTTTTGATGTGTTAGTCTAATTATCCCAAATTAGCCTTTTGGTACCTTTGAAGTCAAATAATCAAACACTTCTGACAAGTTCAAATCTTTCCTTCTAATCTAATCTTGACTTTACAGGAGAGCCCTCTTACTCTTTTCACATCGTTCCTCCACCGATGCATCCGCCATCACACTTTCGATGCCGAAACGAACAAACTTCTAACCAGCTTCCTGCAACAATCGCAAAGGAAGTACAGCGTTGGTGGTAGTGCTACGCCTTGGCAACTGTCTAAGGAGGCCTTACAGAAGGTAGCTGTGGCGCTCGTCAAAATCGCTTTGACACATAATTTCGATAGCGCCTATCATCAGAGGGAGTTCCTCAAATGCTTAGCTGTGAATCAGTTCGAGAAAGGATTAATGGGTAAGTATTTTACGAAAGTTAAACAGACTTCATTTTCTTTGGATTATGATTTTCTCATTTCTACTTTCCGTTTCCAGTCCCGTCACCAAAGTTTTCCACGTTGTACGAAATTCTTCAAATCTCAATGGAAACGTCATTAGCCGTCAACATCTCCAAGATGCTTCAAGATGACTCCCAAAAATACTTAGAAGAATGCGTAGAGATGTACACAATCAACAAAAATTACGACGTAGCGTTAAAAATTGCAAAGTTATCCGGCGTTTCATTGCTTAGCTTCAATAGTATCTTGATAGTGGAATGGTCGTGTAAATATGAGAATTTAGTTGCAAAAGATGATATGATAGATGAAAGAGCTATAACATTCTTTATAGCAGAGTGTAGCGAAGCCTTTAAGAAGGCGGCGGTCTCATTCGCAGAAGCGACAGAGTTCCTTGTGTCACACGTTAAACATATCTCGGATACGTCTCAAAAATTCTACGCATACAGAATAATAATGAGTTGGTTCGAAGAAAACTTGGAATACGGAAGAAGACGGGAAGAGATTGAACACCTCATGTGGGACGCGTACTTCAAAAGCGAATCTCAAAGTAGCATCTTCCTAAACAGTTACCAAAGCACTTTGCACTTTATTATGAACGGACAGAAGGATCCTAATATTTCGAGTAAAATTGGGCAGGCGAACGCAGAAAAACCATTCTCTATGATGCTAGATGAGATAGAAATAGAATCAGATGTTAGTAACATAGAAAAAGTGGTTCTTTTAGAGGAGCCTGAAGCTATTGACTGTTGGAGACGAGTTATGAACCAATTGCTATCATTGAAACTTTTGGTAGACGCTTTCAGGCTTTCAGCTTTATTTAAGAGCCCACCGGAATATAGGTACAGACCTCCAGCTTGTCCGGTACAGATTGTGAGGACTTGTTTGAAGCTGGCTGAGGGAACGTGCTCGCCGTACGAATTGCCGCAAGAATTGAGGCTCGTTATATCCTCTCCTATGCTGCAAAATAAATTGTCCAGTAAGTATTGCTTTATTCAAAATCATAGCTATACACTCGCCTTATTAATTTTAATTTTATACCAGTATGTCCTAGTGTTAGACATACTGAAAATGAAAATATGAACGCAGGACCTCTTTCTTATGATCATTTTCTTTTATCTGGGTTGATATAGGACCCATTCAATTTGTGCTAAGCAAAGGAATATATAAATTAAGAATTACATATGTTTGTATAAAACTACCACTCTAATGGGAAAATTTTCAGTATCAGGTATATCAGACGCCAGTTTTGAAGAATTGGTGGTGATTCAAGAAAAGCAAGAGAATATACCTGAAAGCGCCCACCTAGCAGCTCGCGAGGAAGCAGACAGGCTGTCAGCATTAGACGCACTCGCTGTTAGGAGTGGCCTGACGCTTGCTAAGCAAGTAAGGAATTAATCAGAAATACTATTAGACCTTGGGGTTAAACACCATCTTTAAGTAACTCTATGCCGTATAGTTTCCCATCTCTTCCATCCATAACCGCAAAAATATCTAGGGATCGTAATAATGTTATGTTCGAAATATGGTGTTATTTTTTTTTTACTTTTCTCTAGGTAGCCAGTTACTTCCGTATAGCGCTACAAATTGGTTGGGACTACACGTCGGTCTTGAAGTATCAGAACCGCGCGGTTGATTTCATCAACTTAGTCAGTGGACGAGCCAGAATGTCACTCGCCAATCTTGTATTCAAGACATTTAATATTCCATCGAAGCAGGTAACACAATATTAATCCCCCGAGTCTTATGTTACTTTGAAAGGTTTTTCGAATATTTTTATAACCTTTCAGGTAGCTGAATACCTCTGCAAAGAAATAGTTGCAGCTATAATATCTCCTCACCTGGTGAAAACATCAACCTTCAAGCAGAAGGAACATTTCCAATACACTCTCTGGGGTTACGCTCTGAACGCGGACATAGAAATGTTTCTGAACATGCGTCCGGACGCCTGCAGTCACATCGGACGACTGATCCTCGACCACCTAATGGCCTTCCAGAAGATCTACAAATGTTCGGGGAATTCGAAACAACCCGACAATTTACTCGACGACAGCGGTTTGGATGTCGAGAATTTAATTGATGAGGAATATCAGAATGTTGAAGGTGATGAAGCGGAATCCGTTCTTACTGAGGAAGGGACTATTATGTCTGCTGAAACTGAGTCCGTGTACTCAGTGTCCACCGTCTACACAGCCGGGAATAAAATGACGAGAGATTCCAGAAGAAATCTGTTTGATGTCATCAATAAGAATAATGTTCATATACGGTATGAGGTTAAGTCGAATATCAGGAAGATAACTAAAGGCGCGAAATTGTCAACCAAACAGGTAAGACCCTAGCGCCCACTTTGCCATCTTTGATAAAAAAAACTTGTTTTCAGAATCATGGATAGCTAGGTTTCTTATGTATTTAGAATACATTTTGCGCTCTTGCAATCCAAGCGAAGTATTTATTGTAAAGCAAAATATTTTAGCCATTATATTATATTTTATTGGACGATAGTTACCAATATAGTTTTATTTGACTGCACGGATAGCCGAGTGGCTGAGGTCACCACGCCAAACCCACAGAGCGTGACGCGTAGGACAAGCGTTTGTGTGATCCGCGAATGCTTGTCCTGAGTCTGGGTGTCTTTGTACATGTGACTTGAATGTTTGTGAAACCCCTCGCGATACAAGAATTTTAATTCCTTAGTGCGGGAGTCGTTTTCTTTTTCAAATATAAATTTCAAATTACCAGGTGAACATAATCTGCCTGGAGTTGCTAGTTGTCGCTCACGAGTGTTTCGCTTGCGCGTGCGACACGGAGGGCGTGGCCACGGCGCTGCGGTCCGCGCAGGCGCTGGCGGCGCGCCTGCTGGCCGCCAGGTCGTGGAGGCTCATGGTGCGTCTGCTGACCGGCCTGGCGCGGTATACCGAGTGCGCTTATGTGTTTCAAGTGAGTATTTATATAGGCTACTGGGTCCTAATGCTAGGCAAAGACATCCACCAAATTCTACCACGATTCTTTGTCCTTTCCCCTTGGAACCAGCCGTAAGCGTTAAGAGCGCCTCGCTACCGCTTCCTAGGCCGCCAACAGCGATGCTGACCATCCGTTACCTCCCATTAGAATTTATATTACGGAAAGTTTATCTTTAAAATTTAAGTTGCTTAGAGAGAAAATTACTTTAAGTTTTATTTGTTGTTCGTTTACCTAAGGTTTGGACTTTGCGTTAAAAATACGTTTGTTTGCCACAATGTCACCTAGCTATTTAAGGATCGCTAGACTTGAGAAAGGTTGAAAAAGACAAAGGAAAAGATTTTGAATATTGCGTATAGAAAAAAAGGGACTGGTAGTCCCTTTTTTAGCTGGTGGTAGCTCAGTAAAATAATAAATATTCTTATATAATTTTGGACGTTTTTCAATCAACTACGATGTTCCAGGCGTTACGTGACAACCATCAATTCGAGTTCCTTCTCGGCCAATTCGACTACATGCTTGGTCAGCAAGTTGATAAGATCGCTGAGTTCAAACAAGGCTTACTGGACTTCCTGAAGACCCACTGTCCTGGCGACACAGACACCTACATAATGGTCGCCTTGCATTTCAACATGTATGCTGAAGCCGCTAATGTCAAGAGGAAACAGGCGCTGAATTTGATTGATGATCTGGAGAAAATGGCGCTCGATGCTGCGAAGGTATGTGTGGAATGTGACTAGGAAAGTAACTTGTAAGTTTGTGCGGTAGTCAGTCGATTAATAAATTAAAAAGTGTGTTTTTTCACACCTTGGTTAGAGTTTTAAGGAAAAAAAATCTTACACAAAAGGTGTAATCTAAGAAATATCGAAGTCTTTATCTTTATTTCGGTACGTATCCAATTGGTGAATATTGATGATGCCAAACCGAAGACCTTAGTAGAATACTATGACTTTTGCGTTCCAGGCCACATCAAAAAAACCGTTCCAACCACCCACCTGGCTACAGATCCACGACAACGTATCTACACGTTCCCTCCTAGACACAGCGTTAATACATTGCACGGACGCAGCCGAGCTCTACCTTCAGGGCGGTTGTACCGGCTTCGCGGGGGAGATGGCAGCACTGGCGCAGCAGATAGCCCTGCAGATATCACTGTTGAATGCCTCGCCTACGAGACTGATATTAAATAGGAGTACAGAGCAAATGTATAGACTTGTCAGTGAATATCTGAGGTGAGGATTAGTTGATGGTGTTCTTTTTATAATGCTCTAGATTAGTTTTCCCTTACAAACTACTAGGTATCCTTTGTATTAATGGATGAGGTCCCCTGGATGTCCTATAACTTAACCTATAACCTTACGTTTTTAATCTTTAACAATAATAAAATTAGATACAGTAGTACGTGCCCCTGCGTGTTATCCCCTATGATTAGAAATCATTAACACTTTAAAACAATGTCAGGGGTTTTAAACTTTGTATGAAAGATTGCAACGCATTGCCATATACCGACACAAAAACGCGGATGACGTAACACTACCCATTCCCTCCCCGCCCTTCCGATAATGTGAGTGTCCATGAGGATTCCCCCGCCTTACCAAAAAAGGGGTTTTAAACTTCCCAATACATTTTCTTACTCTTTGAAAAAATTGTTTTCTAGTTTCATGGAAGGCCTAGTCCTGCTAGCGGGTCGCGGCGGCGAGGCGTGGCGCGAGCTGTCCTACCGCCGCACGCTCACCAACGACCAGGCCTACCTGCGCGACATGGCTATGTATAGACCTGATGTAGCACATGACTTCCTAAATAGGTAAATTTAATTGCAATTTTTTATTGTTTATTTATTATACTCTTGAAATTTTCACAGATAATGTATGTTGGCACCGAGATACATATAGCTATGGTTGGAACACTTGGTACCATAAAAAAATTGATTGAATGGATTTTGTTTTCACATTTGTTTTTCTCCGTCCAATTTTAAACGAATCCTCAGTGATAACTAGCAAATAACCAGTTTAATTACGTATGAAGAATTCTCGAGGGCCAGCTTTATGGTTTTATATTTCATTGTCATCCTCAGGACTTTTGATCTTTGTACTAGTCTAATTAGCTAAGTAATTATTTCAGATACAAGACGGAACGCAACAAAACAACAGTGTCACAGGCGGCCATGACAGAGTTACGCAACCTCTGTAGATGATACAAACCTCTGTGAGACAGATCTCAGCTGTTTTAATGCTCATTCGTAATTATTATTACTATATTTCATGTATTTTATACTAAAGGGCAAGTTGCCTAGGCTATATAGCTCTGGTACCCTAAATGTACGACCTTTTTCATATATTTCAGGGCGTGGCTTGGACATGTAAATGAAAACAAAAATTAATTTATTTGTCCAAGGTTGTCAGGTGGCACTTTTCGAAGTGAACTGAAGATTTCTGTCTTTCATTATTTCTGTATGATTTATTGAAATATGCGTACGTACTTGTCGCTGTGCAGGTGTGGTCATAGGTCTCAAGTTCCATGTCATACATGATCATCTTTCTCCTAGTCTTAAATGGGTGTGCCCGAAAGCTGATTTTATTTTGTAATTGATAAAATGATAAGTGACACGTAGAAGTTACATGACTTTTGAAAAACAACTCGTTTCTGTGCTGAGTTTTCCATGGAATTTCAAAAAAGAGATAGCAGGCCGATTTGGACATCTGCCTTAAAACAGCAGCGAAATTACACCAATTTATCGATAAAGAGGATCTTTGCCCAACAGAGGGATAATTAGTAAATAAGTTTGTATAATAATGTACCAAATATAATATCTTACTAAATTGCTTCAATGCGTATTTAATTTTGTTATTTTCATTTTAAATTTTATTCTATGTAATTTAAATCGATCGCTGTGATAATTATTTGAATTGACTGATGAATTTAAGTGTATTTTTCTATCATGTTTAAAATGTAATAAATATACCTACCTATTATGGCTTATCTTACTGTATTCTTTTATTAATTTATACTGACGATATTCGTCGCGCAGTTGATATTCGCGGTCTTGCATTTGTAGAAAAAAAAAAAATGTCATAATTGGCGTTATTGGCAGTATTAAATTCTAAGCGAAGTCGACTTGACATTCGTAGTAAAGTGCACTTGACATAAGTAGCAGAAGATAAGATGACGTCACGTGATAGTATTCCAGTACTATAAAATAAACCAGTCCCCGTGGAAGAGTGGATATTTCCATTGACGGCGACGCTGACATTGATGATACAAAAAAACCCAACATCATACTTAAAATAGATTTTATTTATAAATTAAAACAAAACCCAACACAAGACATTGGCTATACTCTATTACATAAGGTGAAAGAGATTATAAAGCCCTAATTTAGGGTACAAGTGAAAAGAACCTCAGTCCTTCTAATACTTGAACATTCACGCGATCCAGTACCAACATTGTGTAAACTATAAAAATACAAAGAATACAATAATTAAGTAACTTATCAACGGTACTGAACGCCAAAACAACATTATATACAAACATACGGTCAATATAATATATTATTTATAGCTATAAACAACTTGTCACAATAATTTGAGATTTTCATTAAACAATAAAAAAACGGGAAATGGGCTAGAGTTGTTGAAAACTATTAAGGCTGTGAGTAAACAGCAACTCTCTCCGGTATCGGTTTATTTTCTCTGCGCGCACCAACTTCTACAAATTCAGAGCGCACGCTTTATTTGCATTTTACTAACACTATAAATGGAAATTCATCGTATTGACCGTGACTGTTCCGCCTCGTACTGTATTTCTAAATATAGTGTAGAAAAAAAATGCTTATGAGAATATGAATAGCGTCATTTTAATCCAATTCCATTCATTCATCGGCCATTGTGAATAGTAGAATTGGGGCCCAGAACTCTTGTAACTGTGGAAGAAAGACGTGGCTCTACGTTTTGTAGCTCGCTTCTGTAATAATACTTCAGTTGCTTGTAAAGATGCTGCTTATGAAGGCAGCTGTTGCAGCGAAAGTGTATATAACAATATTTTTTATAGAAAACAATTTTCGTTGACTTTATAGTCCAAGTTTTTTATGTCCTGTAACGATAACATCTTGATGCCTTTAAACTTTTAGTATATTTTCAATTATCAAAAAACTTTAACTTAAAAATAAACCATAAAAAAGGATATAATTGTTACAGTTTCACCTCATAGCCCAAAACAATAAAAACTTAAACAAATCACATCTGTAGCGTGTAAACGACGGACTGAGGGCTACAGAATACAATTGGAATGTAAATTATTCGAAGTAAATGCTTTATTTACAAAAAATATCATCTAGAAAACGTTCAGAGTATATCTTTATCAAGTCACAATAATTTTGTTCCCGAAGTTAAAGTATGTAGGTATGTACACGAAATTTAAACTGTTATATCTATATTCTAGTGAACGTAGGTCCCTACGACGAACAAATTATTTTTATGAGGCCTAATTATGATTTAATAAACATTGGAGATGCATTTTTATAAACTTTGAAAAATGGTAATCTTTTGTACATTTTAAATTTCTTTGTTTTCGTCATCAACGGGTCCTGCTCTGACAAAGAGTTATGCAGTTGTGGAAGGGAGACGCAACGATTAGCTGTGTGTCGTGCCGTCTCGCTTCTACAAGTGCTCATAGGTCGCGGAAGGCCCCAATAATTTGACTTAGACAAAGATCTTTCTCTTTCGTATTTTTTAAATATTTCTTTTAACTTTATTTATGAAACGGATACAACGTTTAATAATTGTAACTATATGATAGTTTATCAAAAAATATAAAAAAAAAACAAATTGATCTACGATTATTTTACAAAAATACATCTTTACATTTATATAATCTAGGTTATTCCTAACTGGTGTTTAGGGCATTGGTGTATGGAAGCAATGAAAATAATTTATACTTATATGTACTTACATTAATGTAACTAGGTATTATGCAATGTAGATAATTTATTACATAATTGACTTCGGTAACATTGTAAGCTACATCTACGGCCTAGTTATTGTACTTAGTGGTAGATTTTGCAAGTCTTAATTAAATAACGAGGCTAAACAACAATTAGTTTAATAGTGCTAATAATAATGCGTAGACAGGTAATTGTTTTATGACCATTGCTCTCTTAAACTGCTATGTATGTTACCATGTAGGTAATGAACACGCAATGGAAATTGAATTTCATTTTTGTGTAACACGTCAATGAAAGAATGCAATATTTTAATACAGGCAGTAGAAATAAACAAAAAAAATATTATACCGGATAATTTAAAAATAGAATATTCAACATTGCTTTATGCATTGAGCAGTGTAAGTTATTGCTCTGAAGCAAAATGACTGAAATTCTTTGAAAAATATTTCATTATAAAGGAATTAACGATTCTTAAGGATGATATGTTACATTGGGACGAGGTACAGTTCCCTAGGGGCTCTGGTATACATGACGTCACAGTCTCCCTGGACAAATGATAGTCCGGGACTGATAAGTCCAACAGAATATTTAAGGACTTTGAGTACTCCTTACACTTTGTCATTGACAAATAATTTGTTTGTAGTAGAATAAACGTAAAAAAGTAGCAGGAATTTGTCGATTTAGCCAACATTTTTCTTTTGAATGTGTCAGAATGGCATAAAAGGGTGACTTTTGTCCGAAATGTTACCGCGGCTCCTGTAGACAATTGTGGACAAAAACCCAAAACGGGAGTATTTTGATGATTTCCAGTGCGGAAAAAGGGGGACTTTTAATGCTGCAGTATCTCACGTGACTTATGAAAAACTTATGCCATTTCTCCATGTTATTTAGCAAGCTTCAGAATTGTCACTTGACACAGGGAAGGTTCAATCAAATGCTTAATAATGCTTAATAAAATAACGCTGAGTCGGTCGCGTGACGTATGTATGTCAGAGCTTTGTATATCAGAAACCTAAAATATATTCTTATTCTATGTCTATTATGTACAAAATAATATAACACTTGCATATATCCACAAACATATCTCCTTACTTAATATTTTCATACTAACATCATCACAGTCTGCTCACAGGTCCTTAACTAATCTACAAGATAATTTTGACACTGGTCTATCTAGTCAATTTAATATCAATTTTATTGAAATTCTGAGTAATTTAGAGTTATGTACAAAAGTCGTAGAAATAGTCACCTGAGTCACGTCGGCTTAGGAACAATAAAATAAAATCACAATGTCATGATTCAGCTCGGATAAACGATAAAAATTCAACAAAAAAATATAAAAATCTTTCTCTTAAAATAGGATTTGTAAATTCTCTATACAATAAAGTTGTTCAAAATTCATAGACAACCGTAGGACAACCTTATTTTTAATGCATTGGTTTTCTGTTCTGTTTTTAAAAACCGTGTGGTTTAATTTTAGAATGTTATCTAGAAACTTTTATTTTTAAGATTTTTTGGCAACGAAGAGGTGTTCAGTGATACAAAAAGTTGTCATTGTGTTAAAATGTTAAAACAAGAATACCAAATAGAGACAAAATCTTAATATGTTCAACGAGCTGTCAAGTCATTTCATTGATTGCAACAATGCGCAGTTGCAGGCAATTATTTAGGCAAGTTACGTTCCAAAAAACTAGATTATTAGTAAAATATGTAATATTCTTACACATTTAGTCCACGATTCTGATCAGTCATTCCAAGTGTCTTTATTCATTAAATTACTTTTGTTCTCTTATTAATTAGAATTTGAAGATACCTAAATGTTTTGACACCCTTATATTTTACCTAATGTCTTGAGAAGTTACCAATACATTTAAAGTCAAGCTGTTGAGGCTGTGCGAGCGAGACAGCGCACTAAACGGCGTAGAGCGGTCTCTCTCTTGCACAGGGCCAACGGTTTTACTTTGATGTGTGGTGGTATATCCTTTACTTGAAATATAAGAAGTTTTAATAGTTTAAAAGTTTTGAACTTCATACTAAAATAACAACTAAAACTAATATACCTTATCCTTTTTGAGAGGTTGACCCTAAATCTTTTATCTTTTGAGTATTAACAATTCTCTTCTATTATTATGCCGATACACATTAAACACAATTAAAAAGGGACACTTAAAAGCAATATAACTTAAATGTCTGTGTGGTCATGGTATCTTTGAGCCATCATACACTTATCATAAATTGTCTTTTCATTCATAAAATTCTAAACTTCTCCAAGTGTAGTTGAAAACGCACCTTATTGTTATTCACATAAGTGCTATATTCCTTTGAACTACGTCTGTTCAATTTCCTCCGCAGTTGGTTCATTTGTTTCCATTGTCTATTTATATGCATGTTTAGACTGTGTGTGTGACAGTGTAGCGGTGTCGTTCGTCGAGCACGGTCCGTATGGTGCGGTGTACGTTCTCGGGGAGGTGGTCCAGTAACATGCGCGGCATGACCTGCAACTCCATGAAGTCTTCAGGACACGCCCACCGCATCTCGTACGTGGGCTCCGTGGTGCGCACTTTCCTGTAATTTTTGTTTGATTAGTTGCTGTTTTGTGAGCCCGATATCGAATAAAGAACTTGTCTTGTTAAGTTTAGAGTACATTTTCATTTCTTTTATTTTCATTAAAATAAAAACAACTCCCGTACTAATGAATTTTTTATCCTTGAATCGCGAGGTGTTTCACAAAAATACAATTCACAAGCACGAAGTTCGGTCTGTAATAATCTGTTAAAATATCATGGTTTATCATCGAAATGATAAGCTTTTTACTGTATAACGGAAAGTCATTAGATTAGAGAAAGCTTTGTAAAATGTGGATCTTTAGCTACTGCTAGCTGAAAATTGCTGATAATAAAATATCCTTTCGTAAACAATCGTCATTTTCAACCAAATGCTGACCTACTGAGAGCCTGTATGCTAGGGCAAGGTCCTCCAAAAAAGTTATGAATTAAAACATAAATTACCTTTCTTCATCTGCTCCATCACTGATCAGACATAAGTGAAAACGTGTGAACAAACATTAACTATAGTGAAAACAGTGTTTAAGAAGCTTCAGCGATTAGTCTGTGCTAATATAGGTATCAGAATTGTATACAAAAAGTGTTAGCGTACACAGCGTGCTTAAGTACAAGGTTTAACAGAAAAATAAACATGAAAATTTCCAAAAGAAAATTGGCATTATTGTACCAAATTACCCTAAGGCGAAGAAGAGGATTTCTATATAAGAAACAGCTTAGGTTGTATTACCATTACGTCATGTGCAATATTATTACAGTTTTTGTTCAAAAATTGTTCTGAATTTTCAAATCAATATTGCTTCTAGAATATATAAATTTATACACACTTATACAGCAAGGTGATGTGTCGCAAGTTACTGTTTACCCTTTTTAAACTATGAATAATAGCTTACTTTTCGATTCCCATGCGCTTTCGTCGCACGATGTGTAATATCCTCCCCGCTGTGAACAGTCTCGCTGAAGAGAACCTCCTCGCAAACACGTCTCGGGAAACTAAGGCGGCTTCCTACAATATGTGGTATAAAAATGTTATTTACGATGCAACATTATTATAAAGACATTTTTCAATAGAATGGGCAAATTTGAACGGGAGGTCAGTGAACTCGGTTGGTAAATTGACTGGTGTTTTGAGCCCATAATCGTCGGTTCTCGAGTTCTGTCTGAGGTTTAAATTTCCCCCAACACTATTTTTTTTTAATTAAATGCAAAAATTTAAAAAAGCTAAGAGTGACCAGCCTCATTGAGTAATATGAATATCAAGGTAAGGTTTTCTAGTTCCAGTTTTTTATTTTAATGTCTAAGGTCTAAGGGTAACACATTTCTTTTCTAATTGAACATTTAAAGAAATCATAAATATCCTTATAATAAGCCCTGATTAGCTTTCACCAAACACGTATGTTGTTAAATTCAAGTTTCAAATATTATAAAAAAACAGCATATATAGCATAAAGTAAATATAAAAGTGTAGGTAAAACACAAGTCCTTTACTAAATGAAACAGCAAATATTTGAACAAGTGCTAAAAAAATGAAAAATAAAATGATTAAATTTTGAACAAACTTTTCAAATCTTTTTTTAACTAATTAATATTCGGTTTCTCAGTAGGTATAATGGAGAAATATGAAAATGGAAAATTCATTGTTTTATTGTTAAGTCGGCAATTGTTAATTTTAGTCACAGACCCAAGTATATAAAGGAATAGATTATTGAGAAACGAACAACGAAATTGAAGACATTTTTTAATAACTTTGTCAACCAGGCCAATTGTATTTGCGTTTCAAATACCGATGCAAAAATTAATGAAAAAATAAATATATAGAAACCTTACCACAGCACGTAAAAAATAAATGCAAAGCTCACAGAAGCGGCACACTCTAGTAAAAAGGTTTTAACTGACAGCACTCACGGTCGAGACGCTATGCACCAATAGCGCATCGGCCGAGTCGTCGGAATGCTGGGCCTCCAGCTGCTCCGGCCGCCGCCATGTGGACTCCAGGTCCCGGGCCGGCACCCCGAACAGCGCGTAGCCGAAACCGTTCAACATTATCCGGTACTAGAACAGAAAAAAACTTGGGTAAGTAAGTAGAAAAGGATGTTATGGATATGGAATTTTAGCCATCAATATTGAATCAATATTGTAATTGTGGGGTTCTAGTGATTATTCTGTGGTGTAACTGAAAAGCTGGACACCAAAATGAAAGCAGTGGCTAGGCCTATCAGAAAAGAAACATGTGATATTTTAATTTGTTGGAGATTTCTTGGCGAAGTAACTTCAAAGCAATTTCTCAAAATTATGTTTGAGCTACACATAATTTTGAGTTTCTCCTTAGAGGTTGCTTTTGCATATTAGTAAGCTTTCAGGAAAGGCCTCATTACAGTTTATTTATGACCACTCTTGCTAACTGCAGTTTCATCTCAATTTTCTTTTACCGCCTGAAATTTTGACCGTTGGTCAGTGACTTTCAATAAATATAACCTACCTTTGGTAACTTGGTAGCGTGTATCGTCTGAATGATCTTGGTACGGAGGTTCTCGATGCTGTGCACCGAGAGTCGCATCACCAGGTCATCACCGACGCCCACCGTCATCACGAAGGTTTCTGTGAACCGCGCTGCTTCCCGGCTTATGAGACCAGCTGGAACAGACATGTGGAATTAAGCTTTATTTATATGAATCATGCCGTTTTTAAGTAAAACTATTTTTATGATCTTTGTCACCATGGTTTTACTAAGGGTTCATAAAACAAAAAAGACGAAATAGCGAAAAAAATCTTTATTGACGGTAAATAAGGTACTTAGTTCAGAATTTAAAGAAACTGAGCATTTTTGATCGACTATAAAATCTTTGTGATCAAACATCATCTTGTAGTTTCTAAGAATCTTAGAAGCACTTAAAAAGCTTGAAAATTGAATAAAGCTGATGTTAGTCGCTGAACTCCCAACAGGCTTTTAAAGGAATCAAATTCGAATTTCTATAAGACATTCCTAAAATTGTTTATCCATTAATGGACTGAGTTTCGCCTATACCTCAAGTTTAAATAGTCATTCGTCGAAAAGCGGAGAACGAGCTTTCTCAAAATAAATTAATATAACGAGTATATATTTTATATTTACCTGGAGTTGAAAATGCGAAAACTTTAAGGTGTGGATACCTCGGTCTTAACTTTAAAGCTACTAATACTGCTACTCCAGCGCCGAGACTGTGACCTGGAAAACAAAAGAGGTTTATAATTGCTCATTTATATCCTCTGGAGTAATTCTGTAAACATATATTGTACCTACAGCTACATAGTTTAAAGAGCGGAGATTATACCTGTGAGTATGAGGTCATAATGTGGGAACTGCTGAAAGGCTCTGTCCAACACCGGCAGCAGTCGTTTTAGCATCTTAGCGGCACCCATCGACATACCCTTGTGGGCCGCCGTGTCTTCTGGTAAACCTGACGGATTGAATGGTTTTTAATCAAGTTACTTGGCGGAGAATAAAAGTATTGCTGATTTAAAAAAGGAATTTAGCTTTTCAAGGGTAGTTGGACATAGGCCCAAAAGATCTGGTCCTCCGTCTTCTGCATCAAGTCCAGCAGTGGAGCTCGAAATGATAGATTGTATCCTCATAAAATTTCAAGATTAAAATTTTTAAGAGTAATGAACTCACCCTCTGCTTCAAATCGTTCTGATCCAGCGGTGAAATCCGTGAAGATGTCCCTCAATGAGATGGAACCTCTCACAGCGACCACTATACTTTCCCGCTCATGGTCAGCAATCACGCAGAATGGCAACTAAACAGGAAAAGAAGTTTCTATAAATGCAATTTAAAAAATAACCTGAAGTTGTGAATTAAAAAAATAGAGGAGAATTGGTCGGTGATACGACGTAATTTCTCATCAGGATTTTTAAATTTTTGGACACTTGATTAATGGATTAATTGTTGTATATAATTTCATTTCCATATTATTGAGCTCAGATCAGATGATAACGAAACCTACTTCGGTTTCGTTATCATCTGATAAAGTGGTACTTAAAAAGGCGTAATTATTGAAAAGGGGTTTTGAATCAAATTCTGTGTTCATATTTTATTTGTGTTTTACAGAACAAAAACACAGGAGTTAATTTAAGGTTCCTTTGATTAACTTGACAAATACTGTGATAGGTACCGAAAAAGAAGTTAGCAAAAACATTCTTGTTCTTATTTATTTTCGTATGTGTGGTACCTTGTGTCACGGTCACCTATTACTGCTAGTCACGTCATAGGCGATGACTTCACGTCGCATAAGAATCGGGGAATGAATCACGTTATATTTACATAGATCGCTATTTATAATCCTACGATACTAGGAAATTGTCTCGTGCGCCAATGTAATGTTGTCACATTTTTTTAGTAAATAAATAATCATTTTTAAATTTTCTTTTTTTTCAATATAAAGTATTGAGAAAAAGTATTCTGAGAAAATTGATCGTTCTTAAACTTTAATACAGTTTTGGCATCAAGCACTTTTATCCAAATAATATTTCTTAAAAAAAACTACAGAGTAATTTTTTTTTAATTACTTTTGTAGTTGCCTTTTACACTTTGAAATTCCTTTAACCCAATAACGTTTAGTTTTTGACTAGATCTCGACAAAGTAACTAAACTAAGTTGCATCGCTTCCACTCAACTAAATTACATTTGAGGAGCTTTCAACTTTCAGTCCTTGATCAAATTAAGAGAATTGCGGTCAACATGATCATGTTGTAATGTAATTTCTTTTATTCGGCGTATGTTTCACCTCCAAAATTGACAATCATTTATCGAAATATTAGAAATTCTCATTAATTTAACAAAAATTAATGAGAATTCAAATTACTTTTTTTCTTATAAATTATAATTAATAAATTGTTACTCTTACAGTGAGTAATAATATTAAGTGTATGTAGGTAGATCTTTTTTACAATATTTATAGTCTTAAGTATGTGTATAAGAATTTGTATATAAATACGTGGGAAACGATTTATCCCTTTCCTATTTAGATAAATGATCACTAATTTTAAGACGCAAAAACAACTGGTTTATGTGTTGTTGTTTAAAAAAAAAAAAGCCTTCACGAAAACATTAATACAAGAAAGATGTAAAATCTTTCACCACTAATACGCGGCATTTAAACTTTCCAACGCCTTTCAAGATTAAAGGGCCTACTTCAAAGTAAAGGGATGGAAAGAAGTCTGTAGACATGGAACGTAGACGAGTGGAAGGAAGTGCCACAACAAGACGGCCAAAGCCTCTAAATAAACTTGACAGATATCAAATATCAAACAAGTTACACTTGAAAAGTCTTTTTCTTTCTACCATTGATTTTGAGTGTCGAAACCGTAAACCGTTTTTTGTCTTTTTCTTAAATACACAACAAAAAGCAACGAGATTTTGATAGCAGATCAGCTAGATTGATCGTCATCCTACAGCAACGCACTTAGCATAGCATTTCCTTCGACTTCTATTTTCTTTTGTAACTATAAAGAACGTACTTCAAAGACTCGGTTGTTGAAAGAAGCGAAGATGATATCGTCGGCGGCAAGCTTCGACATATACTTGACGCCCGCAAAGTTGCACATGCAGCAGTTGTCATCCGTCACTATGGAGTTCTTTGGTCTGTGGACAATAAGAAAATGTTATGACACCGTATATGAAAAAGGTGGCTTTGCGGATCCCAGCGCATTAAGGAATTTAATTTGTATCGCATTAGGTTTCACGAACTTTCAAGTTAAATGCACAAGACAAGCATTCGTGGATCCTACAAATTCTTGATCTATGCAGGAATCGAAAGCAATAATGGCAAATATATTTTCGTCCGTCGTTAGTGTGAAGAAAGAGAGCAAGATGAGCTCGTGGCTAAGCTATGACCGCATAAGTGAAACGCTCACAGGTTAAGCTATGCTTGACGCGGTTGGTCCGAAGATGGCTGACCATCTGTGTCATAGCGAGTTCCTCCGTGTTTCGGAAGGCACGTTAAATTGTGGGTCCCGGCTGTTACTCCTACATCTTTGACAGTCGTTACAGGTAGTCAGTACCTTGAAAAGTCTGACAACCAGTCTAACCAAGGGGTATCGTGTTGCCCAGGTAACTGGGTTGAGGAGGTCAGATAGGCAGTCGCTCCTTGTAAAACACTGGTACTCAGCTGAAACCGGTTAGACTGGTAGCCGACCCCAACATAGTTGGGAAAAGGCTAGGCCAATGATGTTAGTGTGAAGAAAAAATTAAAATGGACTCTAGACTATTATATATTTTGTCACATTTAAATTTAATATAAAATATGGGCCAAGGTTGGGAGCAAATTGAGCGTTTAGCCTAAACTACTTTACAAAAATATCCCAACAAAAATATTTATTTTATTTACCAAATGCTTACAAAAAATGCGTTTGCGCCGAAAAGTTTCTAAACTCTTGTGTAATCTTTTGATAAATGAGTCCAATTTGTCTACTTTGACGAAGACAAAAATGTCTAACAGATTTTCAGGACTTCAGTTAATTAATATACAACATGACCTTGTGAAGACATCTAGCCTACTTCACTTCTTAACATAGTAATATTATGGCGGTTGTGTTAGCGAGATGCTGCTCTACTGTGTGTATATCACTGTCACGCTCCCACAAAGCTCTACATCCGCAATGATATCACTGCTGTGCTGTTAGAAATGGCAGTAGGTCCAGTCTGTCAGTTCAAAGTTATTTGTATTTGACTTTAAAAGATTAAAAATAATATCCCAACCCTTCCCTATCTCCTTACATTCCCTTTCCCCTTTCCTTTGTAACACGTTAATGCAGTTATTGACAACATTTTGTGTACGAGGAATTTGTGTCATTTTTAGGGAAGAATTCGTTTCACTTAATTGTGGTCAGTCTTTTTGACGTAAAAAACGTTCTAAAACGTGCGGTGCCTTTGTTTGTCAAATTGCATGTAAAGTATTTGTAACAGATTTCGTGGTAAATTTCAGGAAATGTAAGTATGTAGTTAAATTTCATTCATGGATGTTTCCTCGTATAGTTCGAAACTTCGCCTATCAAAAGAGGTTAGAGTTTAATCATAGATTTGCTGCCTTTCTACTCTTGGCGTAATAATCGATCAGGTAGTTTATAGCCGGCCTATTTCTAGATCATCTATATAACATCCTAAAAATAACTATTATCTTGTTAGAAATAAAAAGATTAAAATACAGGATGTTTTGAAAAATGTGTTCGATTAATTAAGGGGATTATAGTTTAGCGTCAAATCATTAAAAACTTTCGTTTATCTACTGAAAAAAAGTTTTTTTCAGGATTAATTTAATCATTTCAAAAAAATATCGCACAAATTACCTATGATAGCACTGAAAACTGAAAAACCATTGGTCCGATACGTACAACTTGCTTGCTAAAACATCCTGACGACCTCCGTGGTCGAGTGGCATGAGTACCGGTTTCAAGGTGTCTCTAGCTCTGAGGTCCCGGGTCCGATGCCCGGTCGGGTCAATGTAATAATTCACAATTTTACATTGTCTCGGGTCTGGGTGTTTGTGGTACCTTCGTTGTATCTGAATTCCATAACACAAGTGCTTTAGCAACTTACTTTGGGTTCAGAACAATGTACGTGATGTAGTCCGCATTTAGAAAAAAAAAATCAGCCTTCCCCTAAAGCGACACTACTTTAAGTATAGCATATCAAATAATTATCATCCAAATGAATAAATTTGTGCAACTCCACACATCACTTAATAACTTGCAATACCAGCCAAAGCTGAATCATCGGTTGCATCAGCCCGTGGTCTGATTCTAGAAAGTCAATACTTATCTGCTGATTACGAAGTCCTAAGAAATTGTATAACCTAAGAATGAATTTATTTGATCTACTTTTGTGTATCTCATTTTCATAGCTAATTGAGGTGACATGTTTTGGATTCGTGTCAAATGTAGACTTACATTTTAACCGGCTTTAAAATGGAGGCGCTGCTCAATTCGCCTTAAAGTCAGTTGTAACTGCTTATTTACTTATGCAGGACAACACAACGTTTGTCAAAACATTTGATTCAGACTCAACACTCTACCGATTAATTCCTGGGAACTTCTCAATAAATATGTTTAAATAAAAAACGATTTTTTATGCAATTTATGACTTTAAAAAAATAAATAAATATTGCAATTTTAAGCGTATTTCGCTCTTTGGTAACTTGGCAAGGGACCATTGACAGTGTTACCAACGGTGAACTGCGTTTGAGTTAATTAATTGGTCAATTACAACAGTTTCTAAGCATGATCTAATTTAAATCGATATCTCAAAATTACCATGAACACCTGTGCAATAGCAAGCATTAATATTCATCACTTAGTTCTGACTCATGGTACCTATTCCAGTGATCTTAGATATACAGTGAAACAATGGAACGTGATCACCATGGAATATCTCTACTAATGTATAAAGCTGAAGAGTTTGTTTGTTTGTTTGAACGCGGTAATCTCAGGAACTACAGGTCCAAATTGAAAAAATCTTTTTGTGTTGAATAGATCATTCATCGAGGAAGGCTTTAGGCTATGATCATCACGCTACGACTAATAGGAGCGAAGATACAATGGAAAATGTGGAAAAAAACAGGGCAGGTATAAATCATAACTTATATCTTCTACCCACGGGGACGAAGTCGCGGGCAACAGCTAGTCAATGATAAAATTACAAGTACAAAGTATCAGAAAATGTATTATTGCGGTATCTTCCGCATGCTTTAAAGTTTAAGATATTTGACTAAAAATATCTCATTAGTTACTTACCTACGTATTTTTGTTTAATCAATAATGAAATTTTAAAGCTAGTGTAACGTATGGAAATGGTCTAGAAACGTCACTTGTCGGTAAAAAATATCTACCGATAAGTGACGTCACAAGAGAATTTAATTTTCTGCATCATCTCATTTCTTGTTCACAAGATAAAAGAAAAAATTACGAGCTCGATATTTTTGTTTAATCTACTTTAAGGAGTGATTTGACTTTTCAATAAAATACCTAGTCAAAGTCGAAAAATACCGTCCAAATGAAGTGGACACGAATTAAAAGTAAACTAATTAAAAAATAATTAAGTATTAAAACAAAAGAACCGGTCGCGCTGGAGAGATTATGGAGAGGCCTATGTCCAGCAGTGGACTGCTATAGGCTGAGATGATGATGATGATGATGAAAACAGAAGAACGCCTGCCATAAAATACCTAATTAAAACAAACTCAGTTCACTTCATAATGTCTTTACAATACGTGTGACAGGTAATTTGTTATTATGTTAATTTACAAAACAAAGTTTTCTACGTGTGTAAATAATGTTACTTGTACGAGTTGACTGAGACCAATTCGTGAGACATTTCAATTATTTATTTGTTGTTTCCGTACAAGCCTTTTTTGGTTCTTTGCTATTAAAGATTTTACTCTAAAAATTTGTTTAAAATAATATAAATAGTTGTTTAATAAGGCACAATAAAAAAATATTAAAAAAAGAAAAAGCATGGATGTTCCTTCCCAAGATTTTTAAAAATTTCACATCTGTTTTTGTTTTGTTTCATAATGACCTAACCTTGTTATACAACCGCTGTTTAATTATAACAAACGACTTATTATACAGCAAATGAGGAGCTTTATAGAGAAAGCATTGGATAAGCTATGATCATAATGTAATTATTTGGTTTAACTTGAAAGGCCCTGTTTGGGGTCTTGCCAAATATCAGTTCATTTTCGACGGATTCGTAACATCGATTTGTGAACGTGATGTAAAATTATAATAAAGTTTACTTATTTTAGTGCGTTTACTATGTTTTTTTTAAGCTAGAATACCAAGCTATTGTTATTGTGGAAGAGAGACGGGGCTACACTTAAGATAGTGGTGTTTCACTTTTAGACAGCGTCAGTCTTGTCCTGTGACCAAGTAAGATTGAAAACCAAACCGAATTTGTCTGAAATTGATATTGATACCAGGATTATACCTGGTATCAGTTTAAAAACTGTTAAAAATATTTTCTTTCTGGTAGTTTGTATCCGTGCATCTGTGTATATTTGTTACCTCTTCAGGGCTAAACGGATTGACCCATTTCCATGAAATTTATTGTGGAAGCTTACTTCGTCCGTATGTTTAAGCGTTGAGTTATACACCCTGGAGAGAAAGGTCTTTTGAGCAACAAGAGCCTGTAATGTCCCACGGCTGGGCAAAAATCACTTCCTATTTAAGAAGGTACGAATGTGAACAAAACACACCTGTTCCACAAACTCTCAATTCAACAAAATGTTTGCTGAAATTGAATTGTCAAACCTTTGAATGAAAGCTGAGAACGATTTAATTAGCCGCTGAGCCGGTGGGTTCCGTATCGTATTTGACATGGTAATTGCTTAATTAATGATCAAAGGACCAGCTGTCGTGACTTAATTGACACCTAGAATTAGTGTCAGATGATCTGACAGTCCTACACTTTAATGTATGGAAATTTGCGACTGACATTATGACAGCAGCGCAGTTTGATCTATTTGCATTCGTTGTAAATTGATTTTGTTATAGATATCATTTATAAAAGATATGGAAGCTTTATTTTTATAAAAGGAACGTGAAATTTAGTTTTTAAATTGTGTCTAGTATAAATGATTAAGGAAAACAGTAATGCAAAAACGGATACGTTTTAAAATAAAGTTATTTTACCGATTGTGAAGTTGGCATACGCTGTACTAGAAATTATAAACAAAAACTAAAAACTAATAAAATTGAATTCTAATGAACTTTATTCAGTGTTTAAATTAAAATTCACATTTTAATTGCGATCGAAAATGTCGCAAATGTTTATGTATAGACAGTCGGCACTAAGCTTTCGTAAATTGAAATGTCAAATGAAATTTACTTACAAATGGCCACACAGACACAAACAAAACAACTTCTATACTTAATAATAACATTTATTTTACACTACTACTCATTTAACAAGTAATTTTCCAAAATGGTGTTGGTAAAAAAATGTCGGCGTTGAAATTCAGTGCATTCAATTGATTCAATGTGGAACTTTGAATACATCAATAAAATACAAGCCTATATTTTTCCAAATATATATTTAGAGCTTCTATGGACGTAATAGATCTACCTATTTTTTAATTTACTTGGCTCCACCAGTACTTGAACATTAAACGTATGAAGGTCTAAACTAAATGCAAAATATCCCGAATTTTCGCTAAAGAACGTGAAATATTCCAGAAAATAAACTTGAACGTCTCGTCACGGCTGGTTGTCCATAATAGAGCACTTGTTTGTAGGGAATGTCGGGCGTGGCGACGGTGACATGTTAGCAAACGAATACCTCGCAAATTAGTCGTGCGTTTTAATGATACATTAGGAAATAAGGAATCTCATGTGGTCGTTACGCAAGGTAATGAAATGGCAGTCAAGCTGATGATTAAGGAAGGTACAATTTTTTTTTGAGAAAGAACGACTCCAAGGCGTCGGCAAGGATTTTTTGATAGGGAAATACAAACAGATATGAAATCTTCAGAGGATAATTTATTCAGGTCGGTTACGACTTAAAATCAAAAGCCCCAAATATTAACTGAACGTTTTCAGTATTATTCAGTCACTATTTCACTGCCAATATTTAACACACATGACTTGTGATAGTGTAAATGAGGAAAGAGGAAAAGCATTTAGAAATTCCGATGAAGGAAACGAGATCTATAAAGAACATCCACATACTCCTCAGAGGTAATAAAACCTAATAGCCCCATTACTGCACGTAAACGCGGAAGCACCAATACCCCCGGGAGTTGAAAACGATCAGAATCTTCGGAGACTACTTTTAAAAGGATATATTGATACTCTATAAACGTGTTACTGTTATTTTAGCTGTGATCGTTCACTTACGAATAAGGACTAACACATTTTTCCCTCCATGCGGTCATGAAAGTTTATATTTTACTCCCTGAAATTCATGGCTTGAGTTACAGTGGCATAAAGTAAAAGAAGTGTGTATTTTGGGGTTAGAAAACTTCATGGTAGTCTTTAGAAGACCCTATTGTAATCGGCCCATAGTCAGGTCATTGGATTAGGTTAAGTACTAGTATCGTGGGTGAAACGACATGTACAGACGTCGAACTCATCTCCTTGCTCTATAGATAACATATGTAATACACTTACCGACAACAGCAGCACGTCAGGTGGCGAGCCAATTTGCAGAATCCAGTAAAACAGTGTCGATACAGCACGTAGGGCCATCCATAAGCTGCTATAGACAGCCTCAAGTAATAGAGAGCATCCTCCAAGTTCATCCAGGGCGGTGTTTCAGAGAATATTTTGTTCACATCCGTGGTGTAAATAGGTTCTTCATCGTTTAACATTTGTATCCTTCTCATTTCTCTTGTTTCCCTCTTCTGTCGGACCCTGAGGAGCACGCAGCCGGCTACCACGTCTGAGGGCACCAAGTCCGTTGACCGGAACAGTGCACTGAGAAGAGCTGTAAACAGAGTTATGTTATTTTGAGTTTACAGAGAAAGATAAAACTTTAATGGGATAGAGTATTTACTAAATTAGTCGATTCTTAATAAGAAAAATTGGTTTAATTTAAAAAAAATCGACACCAGTTGATTCTAAAGAAGTATGGAAATCAGGAAGATACCTTTTTTGTAAAAGCCTACTTCTTTCTAAGAAAAACTTGTTTATTTCCTGAATAACAAGTGATATATAATACAAATTTATGACCATTGTCTGTTTAACAGGTTGTATGAGTTGACTTATGTTGTTTCATGTTCACATTTAAAACTCAAGATGTATGGTATTGTCCGAAAAGGTTACCGTGTACCTACTACACAAAGGTCAAAAAAAGGGTGGGTTTAGTCGGTAAAAATCTGACACTCTCTTCAGCTCAACCCAAAGAGGGACGAGTCATTTGATTGTTTCCTTCCGGGAAAAGACGTTAAAGTCGACAACTGTCGTTTAGCCAAGCAGTCACAGGGTAAAATGTATATCTATCTATAAAATAATAATAATATATGCGGACAACATCACATACATTGTTCTGAACCCAAAGTAAGTTGCTAAAACACTTGTGTTATGGAAGTCAGATACAACGAAGGTACCACAAACACCCAGACATGAGACAATGTCGAAATGTGATTTTTTACATTCACCCGACAGGGGATCGACCCCGGGACCTATGAGCTAGCGACACCTTGAAACCGGTGCGTACTAACGTACTCACTAGGAGTAACGTGTTGCCCAGGTAACTGGGTCGAGGAGGATAGAATAGGCAGAATAAATTAGTTCTAATTTAAAAATTAAAACAGATAAGTGTCATAATAGCAATATTAAATCCAATAACACAAAAACTTGTTAGCACGCATACAATTCAGCCTTCTAATTTTTTGACAATTATGATTGCAAGATTGTAAAATGAGCGTAATGACCATGTACCTAGTTTTTTTTACCGACTTGATTAATACCAGTTTTTGCAAGTCCCATTCTTGTTTTAAGTAATGAATATTAATATTTTTATTTTTAGACTGTAAAAAATATACGAATAGTCTACCGCCTCGTCTCGAAATAATATTATTACTTTGTGGAAGGGAGAGAGCGCTCTACATGGCGCATAGCGGTAACTCTCTTCTACAGCTGCAGTTTTTCTGAGGTGTTGAAAAGCCCTCTCAGAAGCTCGTTTCTAAGCTTTGACTGCACAAGTTGATAAATCACAGGTTAAGCTACCAGTCCCCCTAAGGGGTATCGTGTTGCCTAGGCGAAGTCCTAGGTTGAGGAGTTCAGATAGGCAGTTGCTCCTTGTCAAACACTGGAACACTGGACTTTGAGCCGACCCCAACATAATTGAGAAAAGGCTAGGACGATGATTTGGCAAGCCCTCAGAAAATAAGAATGCAGCAAGGTAAATATTAAGAAAATATAATTATAATCATTAGCTTCAAATACAATTTTATTTTATTTATTTAATAGTTCATGTACACAGATACACACACAGAGTACAGAAAAGAAGAAAGATAGAACACATAGTACATAGGCACAGCTTATTTCAACAGAAATTTCTTCCAGCAGGCCCGTATGTTTCGAGTATAATCAGAAAGCGTCACACTCCATAGTTACCGTCGTTTACGTAACAGTGCTGTGTTGTGACCACGATTATCTGAATCAGACCGGAACAATCCTATAGGGCAGCGTAAAGGTCGGCTAATGGTCTAATGCATTTACTTTTACTGTACTGTAACTATTTCCTTAAGCTTAATTCAATTCAAATCAAATATAGTCAGATTTCAGGTTAATAAAATGTATGTCCCTCATTTGTTTAAATAAAAAAAAACAGAGTATACAGCAGCCTACAGCTGCTTGAAAGTTGTAAGAGACGGCATTTTATTGAATCCACTAAAATGATAGGTTATATAAAATCATAGCTTGTTCAGAAAAAAACTTAAACATTGGCAACTTAATGCTAAATTGTTCACAAAAAATCATCAGGTTCTTTCTAGATATTTTAATATTCTATACCTCGTTACAGGGTTACGGGCGGTTCGAAGTTTGCAACCAAGTTGAGCATAAACCGTATTATAGAAAAGATCTGAATCCTTATTATGTCACGGACTTGGTAAGGGAATATGAACTTAAGCACAAATTTAATAAAAAAGGGTATAAGCTAAGCTGTGTTTTATTATTTGAGTTACACTGCTAGCCACGATTCCGCAAGACCTATTAGTCACCTGGTCTGACTCTATCTGTCTAGCTTGGACAGAAGCCAGGCTATTGTGGCGTAGTGTGACTAAAACTTATCGTTCTGTGTTTTATAAAAGGTGGTTTATTGTAAAATAAAACGTTAAATAACGTTTGACGTACAGACCAAAATTACGGGTGTGATAATAAAGCTAAAGCTAAATATAATGTTAAAAACGCTCCATGTTCAATATTTATAACTCAAACGTTGTATAAATACCTCACCCAAACACATGAAAAAAAATCATTGAATTCGGTGCAGCCGTTTATTAGTTCACATACACGAACAGACGGAATTGAGGTGTATTTTTATATTAGTTGGTTTTTGAAACGGACTAATTACACAGTAAAAACCACTAATAATTTTCCTTAATCAGACCACTAAATAGTTTGCCTTAAGAAATGTAAAAGGAAATATCACGGCAAGGGTACCATGTATGTACAGTCACTAACAAAATCCATTCACCCAAACGGATTTTAAAAGTCATCGCTTGTACGTATTTTATTTTCAATAATTTCTATGTAATGATTCACACTTTATGCATAATTTGCGTAGTCTATATAATTATCCTCAATGGCACCTTTAATAATGCTAGTATTACTAAGGCTTCACTGTCCTTCTGTCTATCAGCAGGCTTAATCTCATAAAACGTGATAGCTATTATAGGGAATTGAAATTTTCACAGAAGATAGAATAGAAGATTTCATAGAAGATATATCTGTCTGCAGAATAACAAAAATATTTTTTAAAAAATCAAGTTTAAATCATTGTTATTGGGATTTGAGGGTTGATTATACTAGTATTTTCTCCTTAAAGTTTATAAGCATTTAATTGACAGTTTGTCAATTTGATTTGTTTATTGTCTGTTGTAACTGACTGTACTGCTATTTGTTCTTCGCTTCCAAGTAACTATTTATAGATAGTTAACTTAGCTGTAATGTAGACAAGGGTTTAACCGTGTACTAGTTAATTTATTGTTACGGCTTTGAGTAAATAAGGATTAACCATAGTTCAGTTTATTGCGTAATCGTATCGTACGTAATTTAAGAGCATAACTCAAAGTAATGAGCACTTATAATATCTTAAAGTAATTAAATGAAAGAACAATTTGTTATTTTTTGCTTTAAATACACCAGATGGCGCTTCGCGACGGTAAAAAGAACTTTAATTTTAATATCTCCTCATAACAGAATTGGACAGGATCAGACCTTCTCTTTTACCTGACTTAAGTACCTACTTGTATGTTAACTTAATTTGTGAACCTAATATACCTACTACACGTTTAAATTAAACCGCCATCAATTAAGCTCAAGGTTCCTCGTTATGCGCTTTTAATCATTTTATAAGTGAGTCTAGTATGCGACTGTTAATGACCCAATGATTTCAGTCTAAGTTCTAAGATAAAAAACATATTATAGCCTCAATGTAAGATACACGAATGCTTATCCTAAGTCTGGGTATCTTGTGCACTCACAAGACACCCAGACTTGAATGTTTGTAAAACCCCCGGCAATACAAGGGTTAAATTTAGTAGCACGAGAGTTCTTAGTTTGATCTGTAAGAGTCTGAGAACTTATAAGGAAATCCCCCTATACATGTATTTAAATAAAAAAATATTGGTACCGTTTCCGTATTTACAAAAACAATATATTTTTAAAACGTTTTCCTTGTTATGTATAATAGGCTCATGTGCCTAAAAATGTAACTACATTTTTTTATTGACAAGTGATATAAATAAAAACTAGTGATGAATTTAAATGCAGCATGATGACAACAAGCAAGCATCAAGTTGATCTCTACATACCCACTTTTATTTATGAGACGTATTCCTTTAATTAACCAGTGACTCAAAGAGAGGGTTGTTATAAGTTTGACGTGACTATCAGTCTGTGACATCGCAGCTCCCAACTGATTGAGCGATTTCAATTTAGTTTGTTTTGTATTAAAGGTAAAATACATGCCAGTATTCTTATACACGTTTAATAATAATCAGTCCTGCGACTTAAAAGTTGCCTAGGACGAAAGATTTTTACTGACAACGATATTTTTAATTAATTTGCCTTGTTACTACATCGTTCTAAATTATACAGTATCACATACCTGCAACTTGTTGAAACGCCTCCTTTCCATGTTCATCTCGTTTCAACCAGCAGAAGGCCCATCGGAACCGTCTCGACCAGAGCCCGGTGACTTTCCTGTGATGCCGGACTTGATTCGGAGTGTCCTGCATGTCACCGTAGTTCACTGACCCCAGAGGGTCAAACACCATGAATAGGCCGAAGACTGTGAGGCCTAGTTGTACCCAGTTGAATAGGACTATACCTGTAATGTGCGAAATTGTGAGTATTCGAAAATACGATGTTTTGAAATTTTGTCTTGTAGATTGTAAACAAACTTTACGTACAACTTTGGACATTATTATTATATTGGTATTTTTTATATATATTTTGGTTATGGTAAGGCTAAAGAAAGGCATGTATCTATAAACAAAACGTATTTAAAATATAACTTTCGATATGAATCGCTTGCACCTTATAGATAGCCGGTTTTATTTAGTTATCTTGCTGTTACGCTATTTTAAAACCAGCAATGTACAGCTAACATTAAAGCTAGAGCTCGTATTCTCGTAATTATGGTGTTATGTAGATGTATAAAAGCCGACGTTTTAATGTTTAGAGGTTACTTTATGGTCTAGTTTTATTAACGAAGGCTAAGAAATCAGTAAGCAGTATAGTATGCTGTTATAGAGATTGAGTTTGATAAAGCATCATGTTTGTTTTTAAACGTTATGCTTCGGTTTCTGAAAGGATAATTAATAGATAAGTTTATTATGGGTTTGTATTAATGCATAAGTGTGTTTTATATATGTTTAGGACTAAACCAATAAGATTAAGCTGGAAATAAATTAAACTATATTATACTATTAAATTGTGTTCAGTCAACAAATTAAATTTAAAGAGCTCTGATAACAACGCTATTTCTTATTTCAGTCGAATCTTTATAGAATATTTTTTTGAATGTTATGAATATGTTTTTAAATGTTTTGAGAATTTATTTTCGTTATTCGACTTTTTTTACTAACTGTACTTCGGAACTTGGTACTTTTGTTACGTTTTAAACAAGAATTTACAATCACTTGCGGTTGACAACTTATTAAGTTAAAAGAAAGATTCTATTCGTGTCGGCAAGTCCTTAGAAAACAGCACTGTGGGAAACAATCAACTAATTAAAATCCAATTTTGATACTGAACATTAATTTGTACTTACAAATCTAGATCTAGTAATACTACCGATAAATTATGCGTAAAGTTACCGTAGTTTGGTTTTATCTGTACTAATATATAAAGCTGAAGAGTTTGTTTGTTTGTTTGAACGCGCTAATCTCAGGAACTACTGGTTCAAACTGAAAAAATATTTTTGTATTGAATGGACCATTCATCGAGGAAGGCTATATACCATCACGCTGCGACTAATAGGAGCGAAGATACAATGGAATATGTGGAAAAAACAGGGCAGGTATAAATCATAACTTAAATCTTCTAACAACGTGGACAAATTCGGGGGCAACAGCTAGTAGTTATTATAACTATACTATTAGTATGGAAATAGATGATTAATATTTAAGATAGGTGGCAAATGTCAAACAAAAAAAATATAACAATTCGATACGAATACTTTATCGATAGCGTTCATAGTAATTGTTCGTCAGTTTCTTATTGCTATTGTTAAATGGGTTTCAATACTTACTTTGTATGACTATACTGGAGAACTTATCTTCGACAGAACATTGTATGACCTCACAGAACATCCACATAGTTCCCATGACGTTTAGGGCCGTTTCAGGAAACACTAACAGCACCCTGTAACAAAATATTATTGTATATAATTAATAAATCTAAAACGAATAGTCGTATGAACATGTACTTGGAAATGCATTTGTTTTATTTGAACGCTTTTTTAACGCGCCTTAAAAAAGCCTTAAAAAATCAGGCCTTGGAATTCAGATACAACGAATATACAACAAACACCCAGACCCGAGACAAATTAGTAATGTGTTTTTTACATTGTCCCGACCTGGGATCGAAGTTGGAACCTCAGACCTCGACACCTTGAAACCGGTGCGTAAGCCACTCGACCACGGAGGTCGTCGTAATTGCAAGATAATCTAGAAGAATAGGTATATACATTTTTTCGAATATAGTTTTAAAATAATATGTGATAATAGCTGTAGCTCGTGGGCCCGCCCGTTGTTAGTCGAATATGATCCCACGGGAACATAAAATCGGAATAAAAAGTATTGTATGTGTTAATCCACCTTATAAGCTATCTGTTTAACAAGTTTCGTCTAAATAAGTTCAGTGGTTTTTGCGTGAAAGGGGAACAAACAGCAATATATGTAAACATACAAACTTTTGCGTTAATATTAGTAGGATAGTTTTATACGCATAATTTCTTAACAACTTATTTAAAACGTAACCTACTTATCAGTTATTTGTATCTAACGACACGTAATTAGCCAATTTGTCGTTAATTTAAAGCTTATTCTTTCACAACAGTTCAACAGGCGATAAAGTGAGTATGAGTCAGACACAACACTCCCAGTGGGTCAAGATTCAAGTATAAACAACAACAAATAATTAGAATGAATATTATCATCGACTTCTATAATAATAAGGTATTTTCATTATTACGAGTACGCTGTTTATAAATGCTATTGGGGGCTAGTAGTAATAAATAGTATAACGGGAATAGTAAATCACGTTTTTTCCCCGAACTGCGTCATAATGAGGTTTTCCAGCGTGTGTATTTTTTTACGAGTATAATATACTGATTTATTATAATGGCTTTCATGATTATTTGAGAATGGTTTAGTCACGCGTGTTTATAGGGATTACCCGACTAGTTTCGGACCCAACCGAAGTTGAAATCATTTTCTTTTATTTTCCAGATATTTTTTTGTAAATAACGTCAGTTTACTTGTAGGTATGTGAAGTCAACTGAAGACTGGACGTTTTGTATTTTTTTTAATATTTTGAATTTTATTTCTAAATTACGTCACTGGGTATCTACGTTTTTTTACTGAATTTTGTTAATACTTTGTCATACAACACGCCAAAAAAGCAGTTTATCTGTCATCACGAAAACAGATTTTTTTTCTTATTTATCAACCGACGAAGAGTAGGTCACCAGAATCGTGTTGATCCCGGTACAGATAACATTTGCATGATCATTTGAGAAAAGGTATTTGCAAGTCTTAGAGAGTGCTCGCGAACACGCGAAAGCTAACGAGGCTTGAAATTTCGAAACTCTCTTAGGAGTTCTCCGAGAACTCGGTTTTACTCTTGAGATAAGACCGTTCATTCTGTGTCTTTAAAAATAAAAGAGCCTTTTGAAAATTAAAGGATTTATTGCAATAAAATACTAGACAAAAGAGCAATGTAAAGTTAGGTTTCGTTTTTTTTCAACGGCTCTCGCAGTATAAAATTTAATCCTTGCACTCGGGGAGTTTCACAAACATTCAAATCACATGCACAACCACACCGAGGAATGTTTGTACTACGCGCGGATCGAACCCGCGACACGTCGCGAACGAGACTCGATACCATGTTTTTAAAAGGATTTCAACATTAGTTGCTGGGAATCCGCTTTATAATCATAACTATATTTAACTTTTTCGACTTTCCGTTTTTCCGATATATGACTTTCTGTTTTGACTAGTTTCCCTTATCGTAGCTTAGTCTTAGCCTTGATTTAGTATTTTATTCCATTCGTTTTCAATTCCCATTAAACGCTTTCTTTAAACAAATTCTTCTGTCCGATTAAGTCTAATACAAAAAGAGAAGTCCCGTTGCAAAAAGCCAAGCCCGTTTTGAAAGTCATCTTGGTGCTATAAAAAGTGATGTCTTAACAATTTGACGGTGTAGCAATGGCTATACCGATTGGCATGTGCTTTCGAACACTTCAGCATTCAAGTAGGCTCGACAAAAAACTAGGTTAAACACTTCGAAATGTATCTATAAAGATATCAGGGTACTAACGAATGTTAGAGAAATATAGCTGCTGTTGAAAAGAGATGGCGCTCTACGTAATGTACTGCTGTCACGCTTGCACAGCTGAATAACATTACTTTAAGATGGCGGTAAGTCTAGACGTTAAAATGAAGTGAATGCCATTTTAATTACCGAATCAAATGTAGTCAGGAACTAGAAATGTGTGCCAAGTGTTGTGTTCGAAGGTGATCGCTCACACGCGGATGTATTTTACAAATACTCTTTATTTTTGAAGCACATGTATAATATACGATGACTTACAAACGTTGAATCAGTAAAAAATCAGAAGTATGTTTATCAGTAGACGGTAGTCATAATAGGACTAGATGGCGCAATAGTATGTTATATACTCCAGTCTCTATCATAGCAACGAAAAATGTTGTTACAAAATAGAGATATTTAACTATCGCTAACTAAACATGTCTCTTTAAAAATAGACATAAAGTCTCCTAAAAACCTTACCTGTTACTTTTAAAAAAGCAATACTGGTTGGTATGTAGTTAACTCTACCATAACATTATTTGAGGATCTACCACGTCTTCTTATACCTAGTCTGTTTTTTATGTGGAAGCAAGACGCCACCTAATGCCATGTAGTGCTGCATCTCGCTCCCACAACCACTGATCACGTTAGCGCTAAGATTAGAAACCCATCGCCTCGGTGCAGCTAGCATAGAGAAAGTAAAATTAACTAAAGCAAAGAGAGAAAATGTACAATCGTTAGCCGTACTATTTCTATACCAGTGATGTTATTCTCAAAATATTCCGGTTCAAATTCGAGGCTGTCGAATTGACTTACATCAAATCGTATATCATTTTTGCGTTATCGATTTTAAATTCGACGCTGCGTTCGATGCCACATGTTTAGAGAATAGTATACCCATAATGTAAACAAAATATCATCTATAGCTTACCTTTCAAAGAGATGATTTACAACGTTTATTTATATTCTATCATAATAATGACAGCGGCATGTTGTTATGGGGTTTTATTAGATTTTCGGTATTAAATAAAAGCAGAGTAAATACACTTTCATTGTTATTCCCGATCGCTTGAGCTCTCGTTGTAGCCGTTGGTCACGGACACCGGTTATATTTTATTATCAAGATTGTTAGAAAATAGACGGATTATATTTTAAGCAGCTTTGTTTGTCAATGGTTTATGAAGAAATTAAATTATTTTAGAAGGAGGTTATATTTAATTAAGCTTATTTAGCCAATTTAGTTTAAGGATAGAGAAAAGACTCGAGGTAGAGGTCGCTCTTGCATTGGCATATTATGGTTGCTGGATATATAAATATTTTCTATATTGATAAGTTCGTTATTGATAAATAACCAGGTGTCAGAGTTTAAACCTTCTTTAGACCTGTGACGTGGCTTAAGTCACAAGTGAAATTAGAATCAAAAACTTACTTGATTAAAAGTAACGGCGAGACCATCTTCCGGGCATCGATGTCTGTGATGGTCCCTCTGGCGGACTGCAGTGCGAGCGCAGCCAGCAGCAGCATCAGGGCAGCCTGCAGCGTCAGCGTGCCGCACAGGTAGAGCCTGACGAAGGCGCCACCCTGCCAACCCTCGGACTGGCACTGCCATGTCACCGGGTATAGGACTTCGACTACTAGTGCTATTAGAACTAGCCTGTGGACAAAAGTGCGAAAATATTTGTTTACAGGTACTTTTTTGTTATTAGCAAGAATAAGGTATTATACGATATTCCTGCATTGGGGAATATAATCCTTGTGTAGCAGGTCTTTCAAAACAATTGAAATTGTAATTACAAAGATACTTAAACTTAGGAAACAAAAATGCCCTACGCGACTTATTTTTCTTACATGAAAGTTGAATGTTAAAAAAAAAAGTATTGTGCAATAAAAGAAGTTTGACACCTACTGTTAAAGGAATGTAATTTAAGCACAATGTTTGCATACGATATTGTGATATCTTTACTCAAAACCCTTATATAAATTAACAAAGCACCTAAAACAAAAGAAAAATATACATTAACACGTCAATAAGTAATCATTTAACTTGCACAAATTACTCTCTCAAACTTGCACACATCACTCTTTCAGAAACCTAAAGGTATTTATTGCTAGAATCGTCCAACAAACACCATTTAGCGTTCTGAAAGAAACATCCAAGTTGTAAGAGTTTCTTCAAGGTAATGACTATCATAAATCCAGCCTAAAGTACAGTTCAGTGGATAAAGCTTTGTAATTCTACAAATGGTGAAGTTTTGCTTTTTGGAGTGTAAAAGGATTGATGAGATATTCGTTGACCGGTGTTACTAGATGTACCTAAATAGGGATTTGATTATTTCGTTTATAATATGTACACACAAAAGTTAGCGATTACTCATCATAGTTCTGAAAAAAAAACTAAGCTTTTATCGATGGTGCTGAGTGGTGATAAAAATCAATATACCATAAAACAGAAATGTACCGAATATTTAAAAATCGGGCTTCAACCAAACCTTCATCTTTTATCTTAGTTACCATAGATACTCAAATTAATGTCACCTACAATAAAGAACAGATCGTTTCCGACGGTATTCATTTAATAGCTTTTCGTCAGGACAAAGACACCTTTCCCCTCCTTTCATACCCAGACTTTTTGCCACCATTTTATACAATAGATGTCTTGTTCGCATTTTTTCGCACCTGAGGCCCTACCACTACCGCTTAAAGTAATAATATTGCAGATGTGGAAGCGAGACAACAAATTACACTTCACAGAGCGACGTCTCTTTCCCACGTCCACAATAATATTTCTTATAAGCTGTGATGGTAGGTCCCCCTATTAACGACGTACAAAGCCATATTGATAACGGCTCTGTTTATAAAAGAACAAGTTGAAACAAAGAGAAAGAAGCGCGTTAAAATGATGCTGTGAGAAGAAAAAGAGGTATGTTTTGACTTGTTTGGAAAACATCAAAGAGTCTGTCATGTAAATCAAACTGTCCAAATTGTATACCGCCTAAAATTACTGTTTCATTTTAGCCTGTAACGTAATACAAAATTGTAATTTAGTGGTTACTAATTTATGGATATTACATGGCACTAGTACAAAATAGAAGAATGGTAGAATTGGTACGAAGGCACAAAAAAGTATTCATAAAAAAGATTCTATTCATAATTTTGGCCAGTCACAAAACCTTTAAATATAGCGACAAAAGTCCAGAAAACGATATTTCAAATTCAGAATCTTTATCTGGGTCTGCAAAGTTTACGTTACAATACCGTTCAAAGGTTTAGTATCTATACTATGGTATTAATTAGAACGTACTTAAAGCCTTATGAACGGCAAACTGCGGCAAACAAACGGAACAGGAAATCGCATTGTCTCTTACATGTTACGTTGTCCCACTGTAATGTCTTGAATGGTGGTGTGACGTGAAAGAAGCTTGGAGAATGCTGAAATCCAGGTTAAACTTACGACACATATAGTCTTACACTTATGTATTTTGATTTCTAGCTATCAGCAGTCAAAGCAATGTGTAAAGAGGTAAAGTTTGTGAATTTGTGACTCTCTCTCATCTCAGGTCCTGTTGACCTGATTCGGGTTGTTTTTTTTTGTAAAAGCTACGGTAAATAAATCTATCAATATCAAATCGGCACAATGTGCTTACTTTTATACTTAGGTAGATGTGTTGACTAACAGCCTGGCTAAATAATGGGTGGAGATGTTAGCAAAGAGGTTATAAATGTTTGCTCGATAACTCATTACATATCATATTACTATTTTGATGGTTAACATGGACACTTCAGTAGGTTACTGCTGGTATCGAAAACTGCCCATGGAAAATTATTAAGGAAAGAAAATTGCATGAATTTCAGATATAGCTGATGCGGTATTTCGAAACATGTAAGTCAAAGGATCGTCTAGGAATATAAAGTAGTGATTTTGCATGGATATGCAGCTTGCAAGGGGTCAAAGCTGGAACCGTAATTTACATTTTTATTTATAACATGTTTTGTCGGAGGAAGCAAATATATTGGAAAGACTTGTACATAGAACTTGTTAGTGCTATATAAATGTTCGATAACAGTAATTGTCAAATGATATTTAATATAATTGACAGTTACATATTAGGGACTAAGACTGATTTTGACAATAATTTAAAGAAATAAGAAAGGGAAAAAGAGCACTCCCATTCTAAGGAATTAAATATTTGCATCACTGGGGTTCACAAACATTTAAATCATATTCAAAAAGCCACCCTTACTAAGAATAGGCGTGTGTGATGTTTTATAGCGGGAATAGGTTTGGTGAATTGTTCTTGAAGGGCTCTATTTTAAATGGTGCCTACACTAGATTCAAATGACTCTCGGATATATAAATATGAAGAAAAAATAGTAAGTAGTAGTAAAACATAAAAATGAAACAAAAGACCTTTTAGAATAAACGATTCATTCGAACGAAATTCCAAGCTTAAAAGCGTAACAATCGTTCAGTCCAATCATTCAATAAATTATTCAAATAAAAAGCGATTCGACCAGTCAATCAAAGCATCGGATTTCGCGACAATTGAAAAGCCATTACAGAGCAATCAAACGGAGATTCGAAGGTCGAATCAAGTGCAGAGAAATTGCCGGGCAATATGGGCTGTGAAAGCTCATTCATATTAATGCGGGTGGCAACAAGTGAGGCTCAAGTGTCGAAGGTACCGTGCGCCATGTTTGGATAAATACTTCAGGTGTTGGTACCGTTAGATTGATTTTGAACTTAAAGAGAGAATTTTACATCTATTAGTGATAGAATAGAAAATAATTTTCTTTATTGCACACAACATAGGTACAGGTTTTGAGAAAGAAAAGTAGTTGAAAGGTGTCACAATTATCGCTATTAAAATCGATAGTGGTGTAGAATATCTATATACTAATATATAAAGCTGAAGAGTTAGTTTGTTTGTTTTTTGAACGCGCTAATCTCAGGAACTACTGGTCCAAATTTAAAAATTCTTTTTGTGTTGAATCTATCTATATCTATACTAATATATAAAGCTGAAGAGTTTGCTTGTTTGTTTGTATACAATGGAAAATGTGAAAAAAACAGGGCTGGTATAAATCATAACTTATATCTTCTACCCAAGGAGACGAAGTCGCGGGCAACAGCTAGTTATGAATATTATGGATATTAGGTATTCTCTTTTTTTAATAATACAGCGATTCTATGGTCAATTTTACGAGGTGTGACAGTTATTTAAAAGTTTGTATTAAGCAGTGGCGTAGCGTGCATCGGCGGGGCCCCGCATAAAAAATTGTTTGGGGGCCCTTATATGGGGGTATAGATTTTTCACAAAAGAAAAGAAATATTGTAAAACGAAATATTTATTTATCAGTTAACATAATTTAACAAATAAATAATCATTTTAACAAATAATCAACCCTTTTACAAATATCAAATATCAAATCAAAATTTAAATATTAATTCTCTTTTAAACTTTTGAACGCACGCTAAGGCTGGAAAAAAGTAATTGCTTAATAGAATTCTGTCATTTGTAAATTAAAATAAATTAGGAAGTTTTTTTTTTTTTCCTTACACACTTTGGGGGCCCCCGTGGCCCGAGGGCCCCGTATAATTGATACGGCATATACGGCGGTAGCTACGCCCCTGGTATTAAGACATGTACCTACTAGAATTATAACTCCTATAAAAACAAAAGTCGAAAAATCCGGGAAGAACTTAAGAAACAAAGTTTTCAAATAAAAAATATTTTAATTTGTTTCGAATTCTCTCCATCGTTTATCAAATATACCGCGAAACGAAACAGTAAATTAATTCTTTTATGATATTTACTGTTGTGGAGATTGAGAAAAGTTTCCAAACTCTTTCTGTTCAATGTTTTGATGCCATCGAGACCTTTTAAACTTTATTCCTTGACTCATAAAGTTCATATTCTATTAAACCAGTTTTATTGATAAAGTTTTTAGTGGTATTGTTTTATTGGCGATAGTTTTCCTCTTTGTTTTATTGAGTTATAAATCTGAAAGCTATCAAGCAATACATACAGATATTATTTAATGTGAAACTGTACGGCTGAATTTATATTTTTTACACAGTTTCTAAACCTATTACAATTAAATTTGGCAGAATCATAGATTTATGACCGAGGTTAACATACTTATAGAAGGATACTTTTTGTCGCTTTTAATCCTGATGTCCATTATTTTTTTAGAAAATATGTACCGGTTTTTATACCGGATGGATTAATGTAATTCTAAAGGATTTATTTTATTGTTAGTCAATACTGTGGAACATATAAATCTTCTCTTTCATTCCCTTCCATAATTACATTAAATAATTACCAGACAAGCGATCCCTTCCAGCAAATCTCGATCCTCTATACATCTGTGATTCCCGACAAGGGCAGATTATTTTATTATTTAAAGAATGCCTCCCGCTCTAAATAACTCATTCCCTATGACGCGTGGCTTTCACAAACATTCAAGTCACATGCAAAAAGATACCCAAACTCAGGACAAGCATTTGTGGATCACATAAATATTTGTACTACGCGGGGATCGAACCCGCGACAAACGCTCTGTAGTGATAACCTCAACCACTCCGCTACCCGAGCAGACGTGGTGAATTCCGATACCTATTAGTAAACCCCAAAATAAAATAAAATAAATGTGGACAACATCACATACATTGTTCTGAACCCAAAATAAGCTGCTAAAAAGCACTTGTGTTATGGAATTCAGATACAACGAAGGTACACCCAGACCCGAGACATGCATCACTAATTGATAACCTAAATCCATTTTAAAAACCAAATACGTTACAAGATATCGCACAGCTGTAGTGTAAATTAATTATTTAACTAGGTGGGTAACAGGTTGTGTGAAAGTGAGGGTTATGCAACATGAAGATGTCCTCAGATCGCGGTCAATGGAACTAGGTGACTGGTTAATTACAGCCGACATTTATGAATGGTGTATGAGAGGTTTCTCTGATGACGGTAGCACGATTTTCTGTCAGTATTATGGTTATCTTGTGTGTGTGTATAAAATATATCTAATATAGATTGTAAATGTTTTCAGATAAATAAAAGTATACTCTTTTGTGTTTTGATTTAGTATATTTGAATATCCGGCATAAAGGAGTGAAATTCAACTTCAAATTGGCAAAAAAATTAGGATAAACGTGAAACCAACATTTAAATACTGGGTTTAAAGAAAATTACAACAATACTAAAATAAATACTCACCTTTTTTAAACTTTATTTCCTTAATTTCAATATAAAATAAATTATACATACAAACATAATTTACAAAGCGTTAAAAAGACATCTTCATCCCTGCCAAAGTCGGGCAACGTGCCCAGAAGGCTGGCTGATTTAAAAATGTAGATATTTTTTTTACAGCAACACCAATAACCAGAATGTGGAATTGGTTCTTAAAATGTCTGAATTTTGTAGCATTTTTTAAAAGTTACGACAGTAATTCAAAAGTTTTGTCCTCTTAGAGTCAAGAGACCAAGAGAGTGTTAAGGCTAAGTATATGTATTAGAAGTTTTTAGACGAAAACTTTTCGCTAAAATTTTATTGCATATTTATCCGTCTTACATTTAAGTCCTCATATCAAGTGTGTTTTCGATCAAACTTTTCGCAACGTATTATGGCATGGCGACGATAAATTGTTTTATTCCAAATAAGTTTTTAAGTAGAAAACTCTTGAGATTTTATCTGTTGTTTTTATTACAGTAAGTATAAAAATAATTTTATATCACACTCAGCTTAAACTTATGAAAATTGTAAGAAATCCCAGTCAAATGTGCGTCGGATGCGTCAAGGAGGGTTCAATACGCATTTTCAATAAAAAAAGTTCACCGATCAAATTTATGACCGTACCAACCATTCCTTAACCTCGATATTTATTAACACTGTTGCTTGTTAAAACAACGGAAATACATTATCTGTTAAGCTAACTATTGTTGTTCATGAGATAAATACTAGCGACAGATAATCGGACAAATGAAATCAAAACCCTATTAGTGTGGGTAGGGTACTCATACAGTACCGATTTCACACATTAGGTATGTAATCCAAAAAAATATCTTCTATTATTATCTTTTTTATATAAAATTTATATTATAAATTTACAACTTCTATTCAAATTATAATTTAAAATACTCAATACTTAATTGTTACCATAGTATAGATTACTATAGATACAAGGGAATTAACTATCTTAAATCTTTAAAGAGTGCAAAAAGATTTCCGTTCAGTATCCGACACTCGATGTTACGACTATCGAACGTCTGTTTATTTTACGATCTCCTCTCGATCCAATAGCTGTTTTATTCTGTTTTATAAGCACTCGGCGATATGAGTACAAACGTTACTGAGGATCCTATTAATAACATATCTAAACAAACACAGAAGTATCGTAAGAGTTTGTTTGACCCTTAGAGCTGAACAGACTTTAGTATTAACTAGCTATCGTATGCTAGGTTTTCGGCGTGGTTATGAAGATGTAAGTTAAGATTTTTTTTTAAAGATTTGTATTTTTAATTTCACGCATTTTCCTCCCTTTTTGTTACATATTTCATTACAGACTTGCTCCTTTTGATCATACCGGTGTATCGTATAGCCTCCCTCAAGAAATGGGCTATGTGACTGTTATATATTTTTAAAATCATGTCAGCATTTCTTGGGACTATCAATTGCGGGTTTATTAATCAAATACCATGTTTGCAGATATATCTATCTATCTATCACGCTTCGACTCGATAATAAAATTTAAACCTGGCAGTAGACACATAGAATCAAAATTAAAAGGTTTTAATTTCAAATAGGCTGTTTCCAGGCACTTTTAAAACTTTATAGTTATGACTTTAGTTGCGTAAACATTCAATATTGACTTCAATACATCAACGGTTAGGTACCGTAAACCGTAACAATGTAGAAACAAGTTCCCACGCTTCTTCGATCACCTTCCGGTATTAGTCAAGATACAATGTCTTTTTCTGATTACAATACTTAATTATGATCACCTTGTAACTGACATAACATTAGTATGTAATTTGCATTATAATTTAATTCTTCCACTCAGCTTCCTCTGCCATGCGGTGTAAAAAGTAGTTGATTGCACATCAGACTCGTCACGTTAAGTAGAATACCTATTCGCCATTTGAATAGAACTTTGAATTTCGCAAGATTTTGTGTAAATGGTAGGTGGTTTTGTAACATGTTTTTTTTACACATTAAAAATCTTCAAATGACTGCTCCCGCTTTGGGTTGGGCTAAAAGCCATCTATGCTCCTTCTTTTGCCTTTCCTGTGCAGGGACCGCAGTAATTCTCTCGGACTATCCCGCTGGCCCATGTTTGTGACACCTTTAAGTCGGGGTAATAGGCCCTTAGGCCAAATTATATAGGGAAAGTAATATATGCATAAATTCTGGCGTGAAAAACAACAGATTCTACAGGGTAATACTGGAAGGAAAGTCGCTGTGAGATTTTGGTGGCTAAACAATAAATCGAATCCAACAAAGCATGGAAAAAAATCTTTTTCGGTTTACAAATATTGTCTTATATCTTCATTGGCGTACTTACCAAACAAATCTGAAGAGTAGTTCAAAGATGCTGGGGAAGACGAGATCGTCGGAGGCTGCCAGCCATTTTCGCCCCAGCAGCCGGAGCGCTGGCATTCTGTAACAAACACACCATATATTAGTACAGTTGATAATGAATATGTAAAAGCTATTCACTGCTAGTTAAGATATGCAATTGTACTGTCATATCTCCTAATTGTAACTGGATGTACAGATAACTATTGATTGTAATGCTTGAGATCCTCACTCTTTCTGTCGTCCCACATTTTTTAGGAAATCTTATCGTATCTAAACAATTATTCCTGATAATGGCAAGTAACTCACAGAGGAAATTATAAAGTTTTTATGTCTTTTAAATAAGTGAAGTATGTGGTCTGCCTAGACAGCGGCAGTGGGACTTTATCCTTATGACCCAGGATAGAGAAACATTAAAAAATTTGCGCTAGGTAAAAAGTCGCCCACTTTCCCCTCCAAAGAGCTGTCCAGTTCTCTCCACATGTTAACAGGTCTATCTCCACTTTAACGACATACCACACCTCCAGATAAGCTGAAGCCGTCAATTGACTAATGCCAAATCGACAAAAAACAGACTTGATATAATCATCCATTACTGTGAGTACTTTAACACAAAAACTATTTATTAATTACGGCATTTGAGAGGGCGGGATCCCCCGAAAAACGGGCATCGGGGTAAAAGCTAAGATAATGTAATTGCGGGCAATTTCGTATCCAATGTCGCAGAAGCTATTTGCGCCCTTCATTAGTCCTTATAAGAACTGGAGAATTTCTTTTATTTTTTTCCTTTAGTCCTGGGATTGTTATATGTCGGCCTTAGTTTCGGGCGAAAAAGTTCGATCGTTCATTTATCTCATCGTTTGTGTTAAGTAAGGTTTGAATACTAAAAGCGTTTTAACTCTTAAAGAAATCGATTCGTGACTGTTTAGCCCCGATTTCCACTAAGTGTTGTGGTACTGACAGCTAGCCGAAAAAGTAAAATGTGTCAGGTGTTTTAGAAGTGACCAATGGTTTTTTGTAATTCAGTTGATACTGCTTAAAAACTTGACAAGTGCGATTCGGACTTGCGTTAACGATCGTTCCGTGAAAACAGGCTTAAGAAATATGATTTATCAAATTAAAGATCGTATCAACCGTTCCTTAACCCGATTTTTAGTTTTATTCGTCGAAATCCGGCATATAGTTTCAACTGCCTAGCGAACGGCATTGTGAGATGTACTTTGCGACAGAGGATCGGACAAACATCGGAGCTCGTGGCAATATTGTTCCAATTTGATCTTTTTGCTACGGATCCCTAAGAATTAAGAAACAAGCAAGAGTGGATCTATTCTGCAAAGTTGCAAATACTCGGACTAACTGTCGTTTCGCGAGATGTTTTATGTACGCTCTCTTTTACGCTCTAAAAGCTTCTAGCTGATGTTTTTTGTGCGTAAGTAAGTAATTTCTATAACATTAAATAGGTAGGTAGTCAGGTACCACTGAATGGCGCAATATTTTACTTTAAAAGATCAGAATTTACACACAAACATACACATATATCTCCAAAACTTCATTTTCCGAGTATTTTTTGTGTTTTTTTATGGTTTACGTTTAGCATGTACTGGTACTGTATGCCCACTATTACTTTATCGATATTTATGTCTGTTGGCATGTATGTTTCTTTATCAAATAAAAAAAGGTGATCCTCAACAACACTCCCGACTGAATTCCCATCTGAATTAAGATGCGAGCATATAATAGTGGAACCTCTCGATCTCAGGTAAGCACGCAGTTTTTATTAGGATTTGCTAATGGCCATGATAGACATAAGATACTTATATAGTTGTTGATGCCTAGCTCAGTAAATACTAGCCTTGTTGTGTAATTGCAAAACGTAAATTAACTGACGTTTATATTGAACAATTTGCTCACTTTGTTAAATGCTTATTCTTGCGTATTTATTTATTGAGCTTAGCATTCATTTATTTTGTGAAGCAATTACGATTGAATTTGATTCCGTTCACTGGTTTGTGAAACTATGTAAGGAGGTACTTATAAGTTGCTGTGTCTGCACTATCAAATTGTATAGTATGATTGCCTGGATGTGTAGAAATATAAATATATAGTCAAATTAATGAGGGACATCGGAAATGTAGGTAAAATGTAAAAGTTTTCTTTTTTTGTATTTTGGCCATGACACTGCACGGATAGCCTTGTAGTTTATTAGTATTAATAAACACGAAAAATGTATGCGCTAGGTGTTGTTGGAGCAATCCCCGCGTATGACAAGCATGTGTATGATCCACAAATTCTTGTCCAGAGACTGTGTGTCTTGTGCATGTGATTAATTACCTTAATGCGGTAGATTTTTTTTTTAATAAACAATATAAATAAAAACTTGAATCTCGTGTTATGCCTGTTTAAACTAGTTCAAAAGTGACGTTAACTCTCTGAATAGACCTGTTTCCATAATACCAGTTTTCTGGGAATACCCGCAGACATCTTAATAACAAGTCTGAGATTAATTAAATCGAGTTCTAAACAAAAGGATGTGGAGCAAATAATACTTATCAGATCGCGATTTGAAAGGTTAACTATTTAACTCCAACACGTAAATGGATTATATGTCAAACTTTTAATTACGTCAACGAAAGTAATATACAATCTTCTTTATTAATAGTAGTCAAAGACGAAACATCTTCTAAACCATACCATCATCAGTCTAGCCCTGCCAGTTTAACTCGCATCAGCTAAATACCAATGATTTAAGAGGAGCGACTGCCTATCAGACCTCAAGCCATTCAACTGTGCAACACGATACCCCTTAGACTGACTGGTTATCAGACTTGCCAGCTTCTCACTGCCCTTGACGACTGTCAAAGATAAATAAATAACAGCTGGGGTCTACAATTTAACGTGCTTTCCGAAACATGAAGGAACTTGTTTCGACATTCATGGATGGTCACCCATTCACGAACCGACCGTATCAAGTGTAGCTTAATCTGTGTACTAGTGGTAGCTTAGCTATGAGGTTCTCAATTTGCCAAACTATACTAAAAACAATAAAAGCCCACAAAAAATAAAACCGAAGTTTATAAAATTCCAGAAAGCGGCCTCGTTTTGACTAATTTATTGTATAAAAAATTCAGTGCAACTGAAGGCCGATTTTTCGTCATTTTCCAGTATGGCCGGCGAAAATTCAATTATGTAACCAAACACGATTCGAGCTCATCCCTAGAGCTGAATAATTAAATTCTCGTTTACGGAAGTATCTAATTAAAAACAACTGGTAATCACCTAGCTGACTACAAACCAGTACTTGAACAAGATAATTGTACAAGACTACGACCTCATTTAACAGTGTAAGAACTTTTTAAAGCCTTATTCTTTATACATATGTATACCTATGTAGCATTTTTACCGTTGTTGTTGCTTTAAATTAGCAATTAGCAAAAGTTAAGTTAAATAAAGTCAAGTATGAGTCGGAATTGTGACACAGAGGGTTCTTTATAAATAGGCTAAAGAAAATCAAATTTGTAAAAATGGTTTTCTATAAAATAACCGTACCAATCGTCACTTAACCTCGACTTTTATTAAGCTATCACGGTTCATGACATTCAGCCTAGTGACAGATGGATATACAACAGAACCTTAGTTTAATTAGGATCTGTTTTTACCCTTTGGGTACGGGTCCGTTCAAAATTAATTGCCTGCCAGGAAAAGCTCTCCCTGTACCATCTCTACCGAGTCAACAACTTAAAAATAAAGGTTTTGCACAAACAAAACACAAACTCTAATTCCGTTAAAAAATATAACATTGTTTCAAAGAATTCAATTTTCTACTCATTCATTAACAATCATAGCTGTGTTTAGAAAACTCGCCATACAAAAATTAATAGATTTAAAAAATCTAAATATCCACGTCTTTAGATGTCAATTTTTATCAGATTTTGTCACTTTTTAGGGTTCCGTACCTCAAAAGGAAAAAACGGAACCCTTATAGGATCACTTTGTTGTCCGTCTGTCCGTCCGTCTGTCCGTCCGTCCGTCCGTCCGTCTGTCAAGACCCTTTTTCTCGGGAACGCGTGGAGGTATGAAGCTGAAATTTATATTAATTACTCAGGTCTACTGTCCTTTGAAGCTGTGAAAAAATCAAACTTCTAAGCCAACGCAATCAAAAGATACAGCCGTTTATGCTGCAAATTTTCGACACTTGCAAGGGAATCAAAACCTACAGGGTGCTTCCCGTGAACTCAGAATCTTGAAATTTGGTACGAAGCAACGTCTTATAGCATAGATAAAGGAAAAATTACGAAAACCATAATTTTTTCGTTATATCACATAATATATATTTTTTTAATAATTTTAAACTTACTACCTATTTCCTCATAAACGCGTAGAGGTATTAAATTGAAATTCATACCAAATACTCAGGTCTATAATACCTTTAAGCTGTAACAAAATCAAACTTCTATGTCAACGCAATCAAAAGAAACAGCAATTTAAGCTGCATATTTTGAAACTCGCAAATACTCGCAAGGGAATCAAAACCTAAAGGGTACTTCCAGTCGACTTAGAATCTTGAAATTTGGCATGAAGCAACGTTTTATAGCACACATAAAGGAAAAATTCCGAAAACCTTAAATTTTTGGTTACATTACAAAATATATAACCTTGCAGGTTTGTACGGAACCCTCGGTGCGCGAGTCCGACTCGCACTTGGCCGGTTTTATAGTTGTAAATTGCATTGTCATCGGGTTTGAAGCTACCCTAAAAATTTCAGCTTGCTAGCTTATCGGGAAGTGTTTTAAAATTGAGTTGCAAAAATCCAACCGGAACAACAAACAAACAAGAATGTGAGTTTATAAAAACGTGGAGAAATCCATATAAATAATTGCGTAACGTAACATTGGAACATTGAAGTCGATCCAAATCGCATCGGCTACGTCATGCGTACGACAAAACGCGAAATGACGATGTCGCGCGACGGTCTGCCGAGCCAAGAGCGGACACTGAACCGGTACCACGGGGTATTTTAGGACATGACCTACACTTTACACTCATTTTAGGGTTTCGTATAAATTATGCGGAACTAATTTTATTAAAACTGGTTACTTTTAATCATGAAAATGATTTCTTTTACTATTCATCGGATTGGACAACGTCCATTTTGTGGGGTAGTTATGAAAATGGTTTCTTTTTGTAATATTAATTGGATTTGACGTTGTCCATTGGGGTAAAGTTGAGGATATTGTTTCTAGGGAAGTGGATGTTTTTTCTTTTTCCATAAAGAAGATGTTACTCTCTTAGAATTTTTAGGAGTAAAAAACAACTCGGCCCCTCTTGAGATATTCCATCTGTTGGAAACTTAGAAAAAAACATAAACTAAATACAACCTTTTCAATTTTTTTTTATAGAGCCCATTCTAATAAGAAATACGTAAAACAATTATAAATTATTAATTCGTCATTTAAAATACAAAGATGTGTTACAGAACCGATCGCCTGCACGTTTGACTCGCACTTTGCCGACTTTTACACTTTATTTAGCCCTTGACAAGTCCCGGTCACTAGGGTAAGGTATTTTTAAATGGATCGCGCCTCATTTATTTATATTTTCTTTTTTGATCACTTCTATTGGATTTCGCTACTTTTGAACAGTTGTTCAAACAGATACCATATCCATCTCCACTTTTGTGAAGTTATTTGGTTAGTGACGTCCAATTTCTTTGGTGTGCAAAGCAATTGACACAATTTATATCGCGGTTTTGAATGGTTTGAACTGTGGTGTAAACTAACTATCAAGCGAACTAAAACGCAGCGACGGTTGTGTGTTAAGTGCATACTCATTAAAATAATTCAATCGTAGTTAGCAAATGAAAAAAACTGCACACTAGATATAACCACCTGTTTTAAAAATGTCGAAAACCTTGCACACACTCTAAATTCCTAATTACAAATGAGCACTACAGTTAAAGAAACTGGTGAAGTGCGAGTCGGACAGGCTAAAAGAGGGGTCCATTGAAAAAAAAATAACTTAAATTTATTTATTTTTCATAACAATCGTTGCTTAACCTCGATATTTATTTTTATAAGACCAGCAGAAATCCATCATCAGGAAACAAATGCCTAGCTCATGATATGAGAGGCAGTCTGTCCGTTCGTCCGTCATCTGATAGACTGTCGGACATGTAGCGGAGCATCATAAAGACAGTTTAATTCCTACCTTTTGAGTACGGGACCCTAGAAAATAAAATAACCGACCGAGTTTTATCTCATTTTCCTCTCGCGTTACATGCACTCTTTTAAATGGTGTGAACCTTGACACTCGTTCGTTTGCGCTGACCTACACGGAGGTAGTTAAAGTTATAACACCTTTTTGCGTTACATAAGCCTTAATAGCCGTATCTTTATATAAAAAAGGGCTGTGTCTGACTGTTACCAACAAAAGGCATTAGTCATGACTTTAAAACCGTTTAAACTAATCCTGTCACATTCACACATAATGTGAAGGAGAGTGCAGATACGTATTTTGGGTAGTTAATATGTGTTTACATCATCAAATAATATTTTCGTGAAGTTAGGAAATATTGCTGTATTGTTTATTTTTTGTTTTCAGAAATAAAACAACGGTTTTTTGGCATCTGGTAAGAGTTGAGCTGTATTTTTTTGCCTTTTTCGGTTAGAATCACCAAAAATCATAACTGACATTCAAAGCAAAAATCACACAAAAAATATCTGCATCCAGAAAACAATACCAATACAAAAAAAGCATACATTTATGCATTGGTCAACTTTTATTAACTTTACCATTCACCACTTCGCAACTATTTTCCACTGCACCCTTTCTGCTTTTGTTTTTATAGTTCAAAGCCAGAAAACAAATGAAGCTGTATTTAGTTCTCTGGTATACCGTATTTGTTCATTTTCAATGTGGAACGGTCGCTTTGTATTGACTATCGCTTAACTGAGACGTATGGTGAGTGGAGAGCCTTCTAAGGATTACACGTTAATGGCAGGTGGGGTTTCCGCAGACTAGAATTATGTATCAGCTATTATAAATGTGTTTACTTATACCTACATGTATGTATAAAATTAGTGATTTATTATATTACACACGAACTCAGACAAGTCAGTGTGTATACACGGTGATTTTTTTGTCGTCTTACAAAAGCAGCCCAGTTCGTGTATCCGACGTAAATTACCCCTAGGCGCGATTATTATATTTTTATCATCAACTAAGATCATAAGTACGAAGAAAATTAAACAAGAGAAATCTGAAATATACTCTTAAAAATGATGAAATTGCCGCCGCCCGCGCCCCTCACCATAGTTACAAGGCTCGGACCGCGCTCGCAACAGAACTGTGTTTCTATAAAACTACGAATTGCATCATAATATTGAATAAAAATTGCATTTAATTTTTTTTCAAATCTCATAAATACCTATTTTTTTATCATGGACGTGTTCTAGTCATTGCATACATGAACTGGGCTGCTTTTGTAAGACGACAAAAAAATCACGGTGTATATACAACATATAACTTTTATAAACCTATATAAAAGCTGTTTGTTTGTTCCAACTAATCGCTGAAATGAAATAGAATGATTTCGATGGGACTTTTATTTGCAGATAGCTGATAGACTGAGTAACTTAGGCTACCATACTTGTAGAAAAGAACTTTTTTAACCGACTTTTAAAAAAGGAGGTTACTCAATTTGACCTACTACGGATAGTTGATTGGATACGTAGTAACAATATTACTACGGAATATCTGTAAGAAAAAAAGAGTCTTTTCTGAAATCAATATTTTACGATATAATCTATACTAATATAAAAAGCTGAAGAGTTTGTTTGTTTGTTTGAACGCGCTAATCTCTAAATTGAAAAATTATTTTTGTGTTGAATAGACCCTTCATCGAGGAAGGCTTTAGGCTATAAACCATCACGCTGCGACTAATAGGAGCGAAGATACAATGGAAAATGTGAAAAAAACAGGGCAGGGATAAATCATAACTTATATCTTCTACCCACGGGGACGAAGTCGCGGGCAACAGCTAGTATGTAATATTCGCAAAGAAACAAAGGTTTGGGGCGTTAGATTTTGGAATATCTTAGTACCCAATATATATTTAACAGCTATAAAATATTAGCAAGGTAAACTCCGCTGAGATTCACAATAAATCATGTGATACGCATAGATTTTAATTTATTACTCTGCTGAGTATTTTGTGTTGTTTTTGACTGTCAAACTAATATTGCTTTGAAAGCATCTTGTAATTTATTACATGGTCTTCGTAAGCTTTGAGTCGGTTTCAAACTTTGGAAGCGAAATATTTGAAGTTTTGGATGCGGTATTTTGTAAATTTGTTATAAGTTTTATTAAAAGTCTATTAAATTGTAATAAAGTTTGTTTGCCTTAGAGGTAAGTGCCTTTTTTGAGGAATTCACGGTGTAGACAAAACAGTACATACGCAATTTTGTAACACGACATTTTTATTTTTACTTTCATCTTAGTTGAAAGATTTTCTTTGAAATCACAGTTACTGAAATCCTCCTGTTAAATAGTTTGTTCTTTTTTTTTCTAAAATACCTGGTAATAAGATCTGGTAAGGGATCGTCAACCTTTTCGGTAACTTTCATTCATTAACCTTTGAAGGTGCAGACGTTGCATAGACGACAAACATTTATGAATAAAATATTTGTGTTTAATCCGAATTTTTATTCCACTGTCAAACACGTAGGTATTTCAACACGTCTCTTTATGTGTGGTTCGTGTAAATAAAAGAGTTTTTTCTATAATATTATCCTCTTTTCGCCACAAATTTGTGAACCTTACTAGTCCTTGGGGAATCGTATTTCTTTTGTTTCGAATCAACAAATAAAATGATATTTATGACTGTTTAGAGGTTTGAATGAATTCTTTTGGGGGTTAACTTATCTTGCCGCTGTTTTAAATTTAATAACAGTGTGATAGAAGTTTTTAATACTTATATTTTATTATTTTAAAATAATATAATCAAAAATGTATGTATCTTATCTCTGTAGATCACAGGTTGCTAATTAATTAGATACGTAGGTATACATACGATCATTTTTTATTAGAATTAATTATCAAGATAAAAAATGCTAAATATAAAACAGCTATAGACAAGTGAAGCTAAGCTTATTGCAAAAGACATAACAACCGGCCTAAAACGAGCATTTTGATTTCCGTTTATTATATTTGAACTGTATTTGTGTAGTTCATAAAACATAAAATATAAGCTAAAGGAACATACCAAAATGTGTTTTTATCAATCAATTGTCTTGTACACACATCACTAAAGACAGTTCGTGATTCTGTCATATTTTCACGTGTTCTACTATAACGGACCCTTGAGGGCTCACCACTATCCAAAGGAAAATTGGTGCATTCGTGGAAGTGAGACGATACTATACACCGTGTCGTTCTGTCACGCTTCCACAATCATAATGTTTTTCAAGACGTGGCGTTAGCTCCCTGATGGTCGCTCCCTTTTTACAACCCTCTTTTCGGTCAATTTATTACATTTTCTTGATACTTTGTGACGTGATGTTTACCAGTATCACATGTCAGGATGTCTGGCGCCCACGCAATGTTAGTTGACAAAAAACAAGATGAAATAATATATGAAATTGTCTGTTTAAAAGAAATTATCTGTTATAGGTTGAGGTTTTGGGCTACGCTCTCGAGTGATTGTTAAGGATCGTGTGACCACTTTCAGACTTAAATTTTACCGTTATTATTGGGTCATCATCATCCTACCCTTTTCCCAACTATGTTAGAGTCGGCTTTCAGTCTAGCTGGATGCAGTTAACCAGTGTTTGAAAAAGGCGATTGCCTATCTGACCTCCTTAACCCAGTTACCTGGGCAAAACGATACCCCTTAGTCATACCGGTTGTCAGTTGTCTTTTCAAGCTTCTAACTAAAAGTGACAGCTGTTAAATGTATATAAAACAACCGGGACACGAATTTAACGTGCCTTCCGAAACATGGAGGAACTATTGTTGGACATTGTTGGACCGACGCGACCCTATCACATGTACCTTAACAAATATCTAGATATTACTTACGTAAACCTAGATAAGGAATCCAGTATCAAGGCCTTCAAAGACTGTGTTTTCGGTGCATCACTGCAAAATTTTTTGGTCTACCCATTTTTCTATTCATAACTGTGTCACTTCGGTTTTCCTTTACCAAAGGTTTAATAATAAATCTCCCATGTATTAATGTATGAACAACATAAACAAACCCCTAAGCTGAAAGTAAATTTGTTTAGGCTTTACAAACATGTGCTCCGAGGAGGTTACGTTTCGATGGAGTTGCTTCTGATTTATAATGCGGTTAAAATATAAACCGTACTCCAAGTAAATGGTTTATTTAAGATATGGGGATCTAGTTCCGACTGTTAAAGTAATGCTGTTTTAGGAAAGAGATAGTGCTCTACGCCGTATAAAGTGGTGTCTCGCTTCCCACCATACGTCCTATGATAATATAAACTAATTAAAAAGTGCCTCACTTGCCTTAATCAAGATAGTAACAAGAAGTTCAGGGGTTTTATGCGACAGTATTCGTGGCCTAAAAATAATAATTAAAAAGTTATATTGAAACTAGGATAAATAAAAGGTTATTTCTCAACGACCAGACAAAATTTAACACTACAACCTTTAAAAGCGAATAAAGAATATTAAGAATATGAATGTCAAAATAATCGTCTTTATCTATCCTCCATCCAATCCATCATCAAACAGGCAACGCCTTCTGAAATTATTTTATTACCTTAATCATGTCAGCAAAAATGACTGCATGGCAACTGACAACGAGCTTAAAGGGAGTCCTGCTTTGCAACGTTGTCGAAATTACAAGTGCCTAGATAGTTTAAATGCAATGGATTTTTTCACTTACTTTAATAGTTAAGGTAATAAGTGTCCATTAAGATATGCATATTAAACGTGCGAATGTATTATGAAGGTCATTTGCCTCAACTTATTAATAAGTGCGATGTTATCATAGCAAAGACGGGAATACCCGTGGGTTGTTGCATTAATTATCTTACTCACTAATACAATAGTTATGTGTTCAGAATTGTCTATAAAGGCTTGAATGTCTGTTTAAAAAAGGTTCATATTCGACTCTGCAGTTATTTAATTAATGTTTTCATAAACCATAGGGAACTTTTTGGTGTCCGCCATAAATTTTATATTTTATATTTATTTATTAAAAATAGAAAATAGGAAATTACATAAAAAATCGCCAAACTGCAAAGCAGTTTGTTGGCGATAATAGCGCTCTTTATTATACATTTTTCTTTATTGTGTTTTTATAGTTTACAATGAGTGTAGTTGCATTTATTATTCTTATATATAAACAATAATCACATTATATATACTTTATCTTGCAACTATTACAATATAAAAATTAAATTTATATTCTAGGAACATCAACCTGTTTATATCTACCATTATTTATTACAACTAATTCTTATTGAAATTTCTATTTGGTTAACAATTGTAATGAGATCTGTTCTTACTCCTATGTTTATTTATAATATTAATACTTCTTTTAGTCTTTTCTTAATAGTTACTTTGCTTACTTCTTTGGACATATTTCTTATAAAGTCTAGTTTATTAAATATTACAGGAGTTATATATTTCCTCGTTCTTTTACCATAATAATTTCTTACAGATGGTATTACATATTTACCCTGTTCAACCCGCCTAGTGCGATAATTATGTGCTATTGGATTTTTGTACATATTTAGCTTACATTGTTCTAATGCTATAAGGTAATCTACTTTTGCATGCACTGGTAGTATTTTACATATTTTAAATAATTCGTCGTAGTTTTGTTTGCACTTTAGTTTAACTTTTTTCCTAACTAAATATTTAATTATTCTTATTTGTAACTGTTTAATGCGATCTAATTGCGTTTTGAACGTGAGGCCATAACTACTTAGTCCATAACTAATTATTGAGTCGACGAGTGCATAGTATACTACATATAAAACTTTTCTATTCACAAAGCTACTCAAATGAAAGAATTTGCTTAGGATTGATTGCAGTCTATTGCATACCTCATTAACGTGAAGTTTCCAGTTAAGTTCACTATCCACTGTCAAACCTAGGTACCGGAATTTATCTACTACGTCTATAGCTACGCACTGGCATCCTATTTTGTTGTGGTGCAGACATTCGTAAGTATGTCCGTAGATAGGTATACTTAACTTACCTTGTTTATTGTAGTGACTATACGGGGAACTGATGTACATTACCTTTGTCTTAGCGAAATTAATTATTATGCCGTTATCATGTGCCCATTTAATGATATTTTCAAAATCTTCCTGTATATGCATTTGTGCATCTCTTGTGTTATTGGACGAATACATTAAACACATGTCATCCGCGTACATGAACATCTTACAATGCTTTATTACGTTAGTGACACTATTGACATGCATAATATAGCCAACGGGGCCGTACACGGAGCCGGTCGGCACACCGAGACTCACGCTTACCTCTTCTCCTGTGGTTCCGTCTATCGAGGTGCGGATAGTCCTATTCTCCAGATAACACTTGAACCACCTGCTGACGGGGCCTCTGATGCCACATTCATCCATTGCTCGTAGCAGCACCTCGTGGTCCAGAGTGTCGAAGGCCTTTTTATAATCAATAAACAGAGCAGCAACAAACTTACCCTCGTTGAGACTGTTGTTGACGTAGTCTGTGAACTGCGTGAGCGCGGTGGCGGTGCTGCGTCCGCGCCGGAACCCGTGCTGTGCTTCTGATATTATATTATTTTGTTCTAAGTAACTACTTATTTCATTAAACAATTACTTTTTCTGTTATTTTATTTAATACAGATAATATCGCGACTGGCCTATAGTTGCCATAGTCTATGTGGCTCCCCTGTTTATATATAGGACGTATGATAGATTTCTTTAAAATATCCGGGTACATTCCTTTATCTACACACATGTTTATAAATTTCGCTAATACTGGGCTTATTTGTTTTTTGACTTGTTTAATATCCTGTACTCTAATTCTATCTATTCCAGGTGCTTTATTAAAATCTAGTTTATTTATATATTTTTCTATAGTGCTTGCATCTACCTTTCTAAAATAAAAGACATATTAATTGGCTTCACATATGAGCTCCTATCTAGAAAATTGTTATTGCAATTATGCTTAATTTTTAATATTTCTCCAGTGAAGGTTTGAGAGAACTTATTACATATATTATAAACAGTATTTGTTGGCCCTAAGTATTTTAAAATAACACTATCTAAGCTAGTTTTAGGGTTACCTATCCATTTATTTATATTAGACCATATTTTTCTAGAATTCTTATTACAATTCTTTATCTCAAGCTGTCTGTATCTATTTTTAGCGATGTCTATTAATTTATTTACTTTATTTCTGTATCTTGTATATATTAATCTATTATTCATGTTATTCGGTGAAGATTTCCAAGCCCTGAAAAGCAAATCCCTATATTCTAACTTTTTTTTGAGTTCACTATCTACCCAAGGTTGCGTAATTCTCTTTTCCTTTTTTATTATTTCTATTTTACATGTATTGTATGTTTCATCAAAAATCTTGTGTAGTTTTTCATACATTAAATTAGGACAATTAATTTGCAATAATTCTGACCAATCAACTGCTTCTAAACTAGCGCGAACCATTTTTTCGTTTAAAATTGTTTGTATTTTAAAATTATTATTGGATACCTCACCGATTTTTGCCAAGCTAATTCCAACCATATAGTGATCGGATAGGTACAAGTTAGCAAGTGCGCGCGCGCATCGAGCGGCCGGCCGCGGCCCGCGCGCACGCACACATGGTCAATATTCGAGGAATTCAGCCGGCCGTCCACGATCGCTTCGCGCGTCGCCTCGGTCGTAGGTATTGCACTTTGCAGGCCGCTTTCACACAACATGATTTTATAAGCATTTAGACTCGTGTCTGTATGTTGACTTATATTAATGTTGACATCTCC